>NC_057802.1:92108684-92467124 GCF_018294505.1 Triticum aestivum
TATCTTATTTCTTTTCTGTTTTATTTTGTTCCTCATTTTATTTTAGTTTTGTAAAGTACAAAATGATCCCTAAATTAGTACTACCACTAAACCCACTGCGATAAAAAGTTTAACACCTAACTAGAATAGTTTAACATTTTATTAATTATAAAAGGCATTTCAATAATTGTTTTGACTACTGTTTTATTCATTTTAGAGTATTTAAAGATTTTATATAAGTGTGGTTTTCTCCATCATAATTATCCATGATTTATTTGAATCCCCCCGAACATTTTAGTTTTAATATTTTTGAAAACTTTTGTTGTTTGCCATATTTTGAATTTGAATTTTGATCCGGTTTTGAACTAACGCGAGATTATCAACACTAACAGAGGTGACGTGGCATCATTAGCGTAGGTTTACTGTAGCATAATTATCCGGGCGTCACACCCATAAAAAGAGGGAGGCGTGGAGGCGCGGCTCATTTACCGTGCGGGGCCGGGTCGCGGTCTTCGAGGCGTCCACACCCCATGATCACGGGGTGGGGAGAGGTCGCCTCACCCGTCCCCTCGATTCTGCATGTTCGCCACGCGTCCTTCATGCGCTTCGGGTGGCAAGCGGTGGAGGCGGGAAACTGGGCCGTTGCTGGTTGGGGCAGCGGGTCGGTCTTGATTCCCTGCGCCTCTGGTGGCTGGATTGGCCGAGCGGGGCGGCCGAGCCCTGACCCCGCCCCTTTATAAGGAGGGGGAAGGGGGGATGGCGTCCCGCACTCTTCTGTCATCTATCTCCTCTCGCTTCTGCCTCTTCCTTTCACTCGCCATGGAGAAAGGGAATCATGGTCCCTCGACGGTGGCGGCGAGGGTCGCCACTCGACAGCGCGTCCCTCCTCCTCCTGAGCCCGCTATGGTGGAGCCGGCCGCGAGGGGAAGGGGGAGGGGCGAGGCCGGGGCAGAAGTCGTGGTGCTCGGGGAAGAGGAGGACGGGGCGGTGCGCCGGCTTCGCCCCCGCCAATGATGCCCTTCCCGATGGAAGGCCATGTTGGAGATCAGCCCCGCGAGTTCTTCATCAAACTGCGCCGGCCTCCGCGTCGCCGTCTTCGTCTTCCCGCCCCGTTTGCACGGGTGATAGAGCGTGACCCGCCCCAATCCCTCAAATTGCACATGAGGGGCTGTGGGAATGGGGGCACGCGGGTCGACATCGACTTCCCGGCTCCTCGGGTCATGTACCTCCGTCGCGGATGGAAGACGTTCGCTCGCATCCACAGCCTGACGGCGGGGCTCGTCCTCTACTTCAAATTAATGGAGGACGGCCTGCTCTCCGTCAAGGTCTTTGGAGACTTCGGGACTCGCCTGAAGTGCTGCATGGAGAGCTCCTCCGACGGAGATTCCGACGATGGAAGCTCTTCCTCGAGCGAAAGTGACGAGGAGGACAGCGGGGCAGATGACGGGGACGAGTCCGACTAGGCGTCAGACGCCCCGCGCCTGGGCGGGTGCGGCAGCAACAGCATCTGCACCTGGCCGCTCCTCCGGCAAAGTTTTGCCGGGGCGGGCCCAGCTCCTTGAACTTCTCGGGGCCGTCTCCTTGGGCGGCTGGCGTTGGGAGGCTGCGGAAGAGGAAGAGGGTGGGCGGCAAGGCCATCAACTCGGAGTACGCGAGCACCGACGCCTTCATCGCGTATTGCCGGTCCTGCCGCCTCGTCTTCCAGCTCCTTTCTCGGCACCGTCATCACCGGCCCACCCGTGGGCGGCCACCGAGGTCTTCTCTTGGTGCTTTCTGCTGCTCGTAGCTCGCCTAGGCGCCCCTTTTGCCCTTTTGCCTCCTTGACCTGCCTCCTGAGGAGAGGGACAAGAATGGGATCACGGGCATCTTATCTCTTTTTAATCTGTAAGCCTTCGGGCCTTGTTAAATTTAAAGCTTGTAATCCCCCTTGTTCATGTTTTTCATTCCATACGGACTGTACCTGTGTGGGATGCTTTTAATGAAAAAGGGATGTTTGCCGGGTTTTTCGTTCGTGGGTAGACCCCGCGACAAGGAGCGAATCCTTGTTACAATTTAAGATAAACGTTTTCACCCGGCAACAGGCCTTGCCGTCCCCCCACTTCGCTCGACCATTCTCGCGCCCTTGGCGGAGGCAGGGATGAAGCAGGCTTAGGCTCCTCGTTCTACTTCCTTGCCACCGCGGCTACAACAATCTGGGCCCAGGAGATAATCCTTGGGTATAGAAAAGGGGAGCACGGTGGCCTAGAAATAAAACGAGGTTTCACATATCCCAGTTCCGTTCCGAAGTGCATGATAGAGGATGAAAGACTTATCTGGATCTGCAGCCCCCAGCAACCTTGTCTTGCCGCGGTTGGATCCTTGTGCTTGCAGCCCCCGGCAACTCTGGTTTGCCGGGTCGGGACGCCGGTCTGTTTCCTTTCTTCCAAGTAGCTCAGCAGAAGTGCTCATGTGCCCTGCGAACCAAAGGAGGACAGAAAAGAAACAGATAGATGCGCACTCGACCTCTAGGCTAGGGGTTAGTCGCCGCTAAGCACTATCAACCCTAACCAAGGAAGAGACTCGACCTAGCATGCATGCTATAACTTAGGGCGCTAGCGCTTCATTTATTTATGCTCAGGGTCTGCGCCTGGCTTTGTACAAAAGGTCACATGCCTTGCCGGCAAAGCTTGTACAAAAGGTGGCTTGCCGGGAGGCCCGGCAAGCCGCGCCTTATGGTTAAAACTTGCGAAGATGCTCGATGTTCCAGGAGTTGCTCACTGGGACGGCATCTTCGGTCTCCAGGCGGACTGCGCCGGGCCTGGTGACTCGTATTACCCGGTAAGGGCCTTCCCACTTTGGCGTCAACTTGTTGGAATTCTTGGCCGACTGAACGCGCCGAAGAACAAGGTCGCCTTCCTCAAAGCTTCGGGCATGAACCTTGCGGCTATGGTAGCGGCGCAAGGCTTGCTGGTAGCGTGCTGCTCTCACAGCCGCCCGAAGACGATCTTCCTCAAGGAGCGTCGCGTCATCTTGGCGCAACTGCTCTTGCTCAAGCTCATCATAAGCGAGCACTCGAGGTGACCCGTATATGAGTTCCGTGGGGAGAACTGCTTCTGCCCCGTATACCAGGGCAAAAGGTGTCTGGCTGGTGGCTCGATTTGGCGTCATCCTGATTGACCAAAGAACCACTGGCAATTCATCAATCCAGCGCCTTCCGCTCTTGCGCAGTTTGTCAAAAGTCTTTGTTCTTAGGCCTCGCAATACTTCAGCATTTGCCCTCTCCGCTTGGCCGTTGCTCCGTGGGTGTGCCACGGAAGCAAAACAGACCTTGCTGCCGAGGTCTTGAATTATTGCATGAAGGTGTGGCTTGTGAACTGCGTGCTGTTATCGGTGACTCTGTTTGGCACACCAAAACGGCAGACCAGTCCCTTGAAAAACTTGACAGCTGACTGAGCAGTCACCTTTCTCACTGCTTCCACCTCTGGCCACTTTGTGAACTTGTCGATTGCAACGTACAAGTACTCAAAGCCCCCGACGGCGTGGGGGAAAGGGCCCAGTATATCGAGGCCCCAGACCGAGAATGGCCAGGAGAGAGGGATTGTTTGAAGGGCTTGAGCTGGTTGATGAAGCTTCTTTGAATGGAACTGACACGCTTCACACTTGGTTACTAGTGCCGTCGCATCCTGGAGGGCGGTGGGCCAAAAGAAACCTTGCCGGAACGCCTTTCCGGCAAGGGCCCTCGACCCTATGTGGGAGCCACATATGCCTCCATGTATCTCTTCCAACAGCTCCAGTCCTTCCTCCCGGGGGATGCACTTTAGTTTCACACCGTTCGGCCTTCTCCTGTACAGGACGTCATCGACGAACTGGTACAGGGCGGACCGACGGGCTACTTTATCCGCTTCTTCCTGCTCCTCAGGAAGCTCCCCTATTTGGAGGAATTGGACGGTATGCTACGCCCATGCCGGAGCCTGGGGCTCGACGGCGTGGACCAAAGGCATCTCTTCCGCCATGGGAGCGGCTGTCTCTACGGCCAGGGCTTGACGCCCTGCCGGAGCCAGTTGCTCTTGGGCAGGCCCAGCGTCCGTGGCAGCACCCTTGCCGGCAGCCCCAGGGGGCTCGGTAGGAAAGTACTTGCCGGGACCTGACTTCCTCCGCTTGTTCTGCCCCGTTGATGGCTCGACGGATGGTTGAGTTAACTGGAGCAAAAAGGTACTTGGTTCCACATGTAGCTTGAATGCAGCACGCTTTCACAGGTAATCGGCGATGTCGTTCTCCATTCGGGGGACGTGCTCCGCTTGGATACCGTCAAAGCGTTCCTCCAGCTTCCTCACCTCATCTACGTAGGCCTCCATCAATGGGCTCTGGTAATCCTTGTTGACCTGCCTGACAACAAGCTGCGAGTCACCCCTGACGATGAGCTTCTTAACCCCGAGGTCTGCCGCGATCCTGAGACCGGCGAGCAATCCCTCGTACTCAGCAATGTTGTTGGTGGACATCTCCCGGGGGAAGTGCATCTGGATCACGTACTTGAGGTGCTCTCCGGTGGGCGCGACGAGCAGCACACCGGCACTGGCGCCTTACAGCGAGAAAGCCCCATCAAAGTACATGATCCAGTCGCGGTCTGCTTCCTTGCCGGGGAGAGTGGTCTCCTGGATTTCTTCGTCAGGCGTTGAGGTCCGTTCTACAATGAACTCTGCCAAGACTCTGCTCTGGATTGTCGAGGTACTTTCAAACCTCAAACCGAAACTTGATAACTCCAAGGCCCATTCCACAATCCTTCCGGTTGCATCTGGGTTATGCAGTATCCGTTGCAACGGGAGGCGGGTGACGACAGTGATCTCGTGGGCTTGGAAGTAATGACACAGCTTCCTCAAGGCCATAAGGAGGCCGAAGAGCAATTTCTGCACACCGGAGTACCTCGATCTAGCTCCCCGCAAGAGGGAGCTGACAAAGTAAACCGGGTGCTACATCATCTTCTTCTTCTGCACCACCTCACTCGACTGCACGGGCACTGCCTCGGTGGCATCAGACTCTGCCGGGGGCCTTGCCTTGCCGACACCAGGCCCTGCCAGGGGAATCTTTAGCTTGCCATCCGCTGGTTCTGCCGCCGTCACTGCCTCCTCATCGACCTCCCTCTGTGCCACCAGTGCGGCACTGACCACTTGATTCATCGCCGCCAGATACAGCAGCAACGGCTCTTGTGGTTTAGGCGCGACCAGTATTGGTGTGGAGGAAAGGTATTTCTTCAGATCCTGTAATGCTGCCTCGGCTTTTGGGGTCCACTCCATCGGGCCTGCCTTCTTCAAGATTTTGAAGAAAGGAATGACGCGCTCGGCGGACTTGGAGATGAATCGGCTCATGGCGGCGAAACAGCCGGTGAGCCGACGAACATCCTTGATCCGCTTGGGCGCCTGGATCTGCTCAATAGCCTTGATTTTGTCTGGGTTTGCCTCAATCCCGCGCTGCGACACAAAGAACCCGAGAAGCTTGCCGGACGCAACGCCGAAGACACACTTCTCAGGGTTCAGCTTGAGGTTGTTCTTGCGCAGGTTGGCAAATGTCTCTTCCAGATCTTGCACAAGAGTTGCCCCGTCTTTGGTTTTGACCACTATGTCATCCATGTATGCCTCCATATTTCTATGGAGCTGGGGTTCAAAACCAATTTGGACTGCTCTTGCAAACGTCGAGCCAGCACTCTTCAACCCGAAAGGCATCCGCAAAAAGCAATACGTACCACATGGGGTGATGAATGCTGTCTTCTCTTCATCTTCTATTGTCATGAAGATTTGGTGGTAGCCCGAGTAGGCGTCGAGGAATGACAACAGATCACACCCGGCCATGGAGTCGACAATCTGGTCGATGCGCGGCAACGGGAAGGGGTCCTTAGGACAAGCCTTATTGATATCTGTGTAGTCAATACACAGCCTCCACTTCCCATTTGCCTTGCGCACCAGTACCGGATTGTCCAACCACGTCGGGTGGAGCACTCCTCTCACCAAACCTGCCGCTTCCAACTTCCTGATCTCCTCCGTGATGAACTCCTGCCTCTCCAGAGCCTGCTTTCTGACCTTCTGCTTGACGGCCCGCGCATGAGGACAGACAGCTAGGTGGTGCTCAATCACCTCCCTGGGAACACCGGGGATGTCGGATGCTTTCCACGCAAACACGTCGACATTCGCCCGCAGGAAGGTGACGAGCGCGCCTTCCTATTTGCTGTCGAGGGTGGAGCCTATGGTGAAGGCCCCTCCCGTGCCATCCTCCCTGGCGGACACCTTCTTGGTCTGCGGTGGCTCAGCTCTAGATTTCTTGCTCTTGCCGGTAGAGCTCTCTGGCACGTCCTCGATAGTAGCACAACACTCCGAGGAGGTGCGCTTGCCGGTGGGTGCGAGAGGTCTTGCCGGGCTTTCTCTTCCCTTCCGGGCCTTCAGCGGCAAGAGCAGGTGCCTTGACGGCAGCTGCTGCAACTACTTCCCAGTAGAGTTGGTCGGCGCAGATCGGCGCGTCCTTTTTGTCGGAGGGGACGGAGATGATGGTCAACGGCCCGGGCATCTTTAGCATGTTGTAGGCGTAGTGTGATGCTGCCATGAACTTGGCTAGTGCCGGGCGACCGAGGATCCCGTTGTAGGGCAAGGGGATCTCGGCCACGTTGAAGGTGATCCTCTCCGTCCTGTAGTTCAACTCTCCTCCAAACGTCATGGGCAGTGTGACCTTCCCCTTCGGCTGGCTCCTCCCCGGATTGACCCCTTGAAACGTGCCCGTTTCCTCAAGGTCTCCATCAGGAATTTGCAGCCTTTTGATCACGACGGGCGAGATCAAGTTCAGGCCGGCCCCGCCGTCAACCAACATCTTGTTCACCTTGAGGTTGCGTATCGTTGGTGAGACCAACAATGGCAAACACCCGACCGCGGTTGTGCGGTCAGGGTGGTCCTCGGTGTCAAAGATGAGGGGCGTGCTGGACCACTTCAGCGGCTTCTGAGCGTCGAACGACGGTTCCGCTGTTGTAATCTCACGCGCCCACTGCTTGAGCTGGCGGTGAGAAGTATGCAGCGAGGCGCCACCATCGACGCACATGGCCTCCGTAGCCTTCTGGAACTCTTGCTCACCGGACTCGTCGTCCTCGTCGTGATCATCGTCTTCTTGTTTCTTGTCACGGCCCCGGGCGGGCCTGTCTTGCTGGTCATCCTTTCCGCGGTGGCCTCCTTGGCCGCCATGCTTCTTGCCGGATCCCTTGGCACCATCTTGGTCCTTCTCCTTGTCCTGCCTCTCGTACTCAGCTTTTTGCTTCTCAGCAAGCAGCTCGACTTGTCGGCAGTTCTGGAGGTCGTGGCCCTTGGTGCGGTGGATCTTGCAGTATTGCTTGCCGAAGCTTCTTGGCTTGTCGGTAGCCGCCAAGGCCCGGCAGGCGGTGCACCCGGCAATCTCCTTGCCGGGGACGTCTGCCTTGACCTTCTTGACAGCGCCGGTGTCGTCAGATCCTTCAACGGCAAGCACGGCCTTGCCTTTGCGTTTCCTGTTGCGACGCCGGCCCTTCTTCATCGGGGTGGCGGCGTCTTCGTTGGTAGAGTCGGTTTCCGTATCGGCGTCTTCGCCGGGGTACTTCCTTCCCTCTTCAACCCGGGTGCACCTATCGGCCAGAACGTAGAGCTCAGCCACATCCTTAACCTTGGTCATCGCCAGCTCTTCGCGCATCTTGCGGTTGCGCACGTTCTGATGGAACACGCTGATCACAGCGGCGGGATGAACTTCGGGGATGTTGTACTGCACCCGGCTGAATCTCTGGATGTACTTGCGCAGGGTTTCCCCTTCCTTCTAGGGAATGATATGCAGATCACTGGCCTGGCCATGAGCTTGGTGGCCTCCTGTGAAGGCGCCAACGAACTCATGGCACATATCCGACCAAGAAGAAATGGAATCCGCCGGCAAGTGCATCAACCAAGACATAACATTAGGCTTCAGTGCCAGCGGGAAATAGTTGGCAAGCACCTTGTCGTCGCGAGCTCCAGCGGCCTGCATCACGATGGTGTAGATACTGAGGAACTCGGACGGATGGGTCTTGCCAGTGTACTTCTCGCCAACGTCGGGCTTGAACATGCGGTGGGACGGCCACTGGAACTGCCGCAGCTCACGGGTGAAGGCCGGGCAGCCCACCTTGTAAGGTAGGCCGCCGGAGCCCCCCGGTGCTGGGTGGTCCATAGCGGGTCCCGCCCGCTTGTCCGACTGGCGGCGCGTTTCGCGCTGGCGCTCGACGGTGGTCCGAGCGTCTTCGTGAGCTCGTTCTCGAAGAACTTGGTGCTGGTCGTGGAGGGTCCGCGGGTCGGACGACGCTATGGAGATGTTATCACAAGCGTCGTCACGACGGGCCGACGCCCGCGGCGGCTGGCGAGGAGGAGGAGAGTGCACCGTGGCCGCAGCTCCCCCGGTCCTCCCAGCGCCAGCACGTGGCGGCTCGGTGGAGCGCCGACCCGAGGGCCCCGCCGGTCGCGGATCATCTTTGTTGGCGATGGCGACGAGGCTCCGGATGGTGGCCCTCCACTCGTCGAGCTTCTTTGCAGCAGGAGGGAAGTCAAGGAGCAGCTGCGCGCGCGCCAAAGCTTCTGCTGGCGTGGGCGGCAGTGACAGCTGCATGGATCGCGGCGCGCTTCGACTTCAAACTGTGTTAGAAGGAGCTCCGTTACGACCCAACGGCTGCGTGCCATTTTCGCCAGCACTTCGGCGGGCATGTTGAACCCCTTCATCCCCCGGATGACGCACATGGCTCTTCCACGGTGGTGCCCAGGGTCACCAGCGTGGTGACGCTGCTCGGCGCACACACCATGGGAAGAGCGCGCAGTGGTCGCCGGTGTGGGCGTCTTGGAGGTCGCTGCGCCGCCTGGAGGTGGCACAACGACACCCTGGAGGGCCCTGCGCCGCCTGCGGGGGGCCCAGCTCTGTCTTTGGATCTGGCGACGTGCGGCCAGTCTTCTGGCGCACGAACGACGCCGCTCGCTAGGCTCTGACTGCCAGGGTGATGCTGGTGCTCGCGGACCGCGGCCCGGGTCCTGTCCGCGAACGGTCCACTGCTCGTCCACACCGGCACGGGCCGTTCGGCTCCCAACGAGCCGATCGCCGTGCCGTCTTCTTCTTGGGAGCCATGGCGACGAAAAGCTGCTAGGCTAACTACTAGACAAGATTCTCACAATTGCGCCCCCTACCTGGCGCGCCAAAGATGTCGGTGTGGAACGACACCTATGGGATCACAAGAATCCCTACTACGGTTGCCGGGCGCAGGGTTGCAAGAAGAGCATGATCAGTTGTCAGCACAAGGATCGTTTACCCAGGTTCGGGCCGCGAGGATGCGTAAAACCCTAGTCCTGCTTTGGTGGGTGTATTTCAGAGAGTTCTTGAGCTCTCGAACTAGCTGTAGTGAGCGTGTGGTTTGAAAGAGCCGAATCCTTCTCCAGTATGCCAGGGGCCTCCTTTTATAGGCGAAAGGGGCTGCCACAATGGCACACAGGAGGTGGAAAGGTGCACAGTGCTATGAGCTTATCGCTCGTATTACATGACAAGTCGCATTTAATGCGCCGCTGAGGTGTCCCCTAGCTTTATCGGGGACGGGGGCGAGGCCCGTCCCGTCCGTCGCCGCTCCTCCTTGCTTCGACGCGCGCCCTGGCCAGTGATGCGTGTGGCGCCATGTAGGCAGGCAGGCAGCTGAGGTGGCGCGGTGGTAGGGTCTTCACGAAGATCTGCATGCTGCCACGCAGGCGCCTGCTGAGTTGGCTTGGAAGCTGCATGTTGCCACGCAGGTGCCTGCCCAGCTGGTTTGGGCTGGCAGCTGCATGCGAACGGCGGTGGAGACTTGGCTGGTGCGGGCCTGGCGATGGTCCTGCTGGCGTCCTTGGTGAGGGCCTTGCCAGGTGGCCCGGCAAGGGTTTTGTCGTGTGGCCCGGCAAGGGTCTTGCCGTGGCGCGCTGTCATCCCCGGCAAGGATCTTGCCGGGGGTCTTGTGGTTCCCCTCGGCAAGGATCTTGCCGAGGATCGCTGTCTTCTAATCCTCGTCTGATCTTGAATATGTCTTCACAAAGATCTGCATGCCACCATAGAGGTGCCTCCTGAGCCCTGGCCCCACATGGATGATGGTGTTGGGGACCATGGGCTCAAGGGTGGCTCGCTCTGTTGGTGTGGGGTGAGCTGCCCCGGCAAGGGTCTTGCCGGGGGAACCTGCTTCGTCCCTCTGCTCTTTGTGGTCTTGGCCTTGGCGTTGCTCTGGTTATCTTGGGCTTCGGTCTTACCTTGGCTCACCTCCCCTGTTCTGCTTGGTGTGACCGCGGGTGCGGCTCCAACTGCACGTGCACAGTTAAAGGGGTACAAAGGTGCGCCCCTTCTTTTGTACACCGACACCAGCAGATATAAATCCCAAGTAACTCAAAGAATATAGCTATGGTCCCCGGCAACGGCGCCAGAAAATAGTCTTGATAACCCACAAGTATAGGGGATCGCAACAGTTTTCGAGGGTAGAGTATTCAACCCAAATTTATTGATTCGACACAAGGGGAGCCAAAGAATATTCTCAAGTATTAGCAGTTGAGTTGTCAATTCCACAA
Organism: Triticum aestivum; assembly: GCF_018294505.1. NCBI lineage: Eukaryota > Viridiplantae > Streptophyta > Magnoliopsida > Poales > Poaceae > Triticum > Triticum aestivum. The sequence continues at coordinate 92,119,226 of NC_057802.1, forward strand.
CACCTGGATAACTTAATATCTGCAGCAAAGTATTTAGTAGCAAAGTAATATGGGAGTAACGGTAACGGTAACAAAAGTAATATTTTTGGGTTTTGTAGTGATTGTAACAGTAGCAACGGAAAAGTAAATAACGGAGAACAATATGTGAAAAGCTCGTAGGCTTTGGATCGGTGATGGAGAATTATGCCGGATGTGGTTCATCATGTAACAGTCATAACATAGGGTGATACAGAACTAGCTCCAATTCATCAATGTAATGTAGGCATGTATTCCGAGTATAGTCATACGTGCTTATGGAAAAGAACTTGCATGACATCTTTTGTCCTACCCTCCCGTGGCAGCGGGGTCCTAAGGGATATTAAGGCCTCCTTTTAATAGAGTACCGGACCAAAGCATTAACACATATTGAATACATGAACTCCTCAAACTATGGTCATCACCAGGAGTGGTCCCGATTATTGCCACTTTGGGGTTGCCGGATCATAACACATAGTAGGTGACTATAGACTTGCAAGATAGAATCAAGAACTCACATATATTCATAAAAACATAATAGGTTCAGATCTGAAATCATGGCACTCGGGCCCTAGTGACAAGCATTAAGCATAGCAAAGTCATAGGAACGTCAATCTCAGAACATAGTGGATACTAGGGATCAAACCCTAACAAAACTAACTAGATTACATGATAAATCTCATCCAACCCATCACCGTCCAGCAAGCCTATGATGGAATTACTCACGCACGGCAATGAGCATCATGAAATTGGTGATGGAGGATGGTTGATGATGACGACGGCGATGGATTCCCCTCTCCGGAGCCCCGAACGGACTCCAGATCAGCCCTCCCGAGATGTTTTAGGGCTTGGCGGCGTCTCACCCGAACACCAATATATGGAGTTGGAGTTGAGGTCGGTGGAGCGTCAGGGGGCCCACGAGGTAGGGGGCATGCCCAGGGGGCAGGCATGCCCCCACCCTCGTGGACAGGTGGAGGCCCCCTGACTGGATTCTTCTTCCAGTATTTTTAATATTTTCCAAAAATAAGTTCCATGGAGTTTCAGGTCATTCCGAGAACTTTTGTTTCTGCACATAAATAACACCTTGGAAATTCTGCTGAAAACAGCGTCAGTTTGGGTTAGTTCCATTCAAATCATGCAAGTTAGAGTCCAAAACAAGGGCAAAAGTGTTTCGAAAAGTAGATACGACGGAGACGTATCATGCATCCAATCCCTTAAACCCCAAACTTATTCCATATGAGTCCACCAATACCTCCCTATATGCGGTATTTACTTGCCGTTCCAAGTAAATTTGTATGTGCCAAACTCTAAACCTTCAAATGAAATTCTGTTTTGTATGCTTGAATAGCTCATGTATCAACTAGGGCTGTCCGTATCTTCCATGCTAGGCGGGTTATTCTCAAGAGGAGTGGACTCCGCTCCTCACTCACGAGAAAATGGCTGGTCACCGGGATGCCCAGTCCCATGCTTTATGTAAATCAAATCAAAATAATTGCAAACAAAACTCCCCCTGGGACTGTTGTTAGTTGGAGGCACTCGTTGTTTCGAGCAAGCCATGGATTGATGCTTGTTGGTGGAGGGGGAGTATAAACTTTACCATTCTGTTTGGGAACCGCCTATAATGTGTGTAGCATGGAAGATATCGCCATCTCTTGGTTGTTATGTTGACAATGAAAGTATGCTGCTCAAAATATTATTTATCTCTGCTTTAAAATCGAGCTCTGGCACCTCTACAAATCCCGTCTTAGCTCTGCGAAGGGCCTATCTATTTACTTTCATGTTGAGTCATCACCCTCTTATTAAAAAGCACTAGCTGGAGAGCGCTGCTGTCATTTGCATCCATTACTATTAATTTATATTGGGTATGACTATGACTGGATCTCTACCATGAATTACAATGTTTAGCCGGTCCTTGGTCTTTAAAGGTGCTCTGCATTTAGGTTTTGCGGTCTCAGAAAGGGCTAGCGAGATACCCTCTTGTTATATCATATTATAATTATTTTGAGAAAGTGTTCTCTTCCGAGATTTATTATTATTGCTTGCTAGTTGATTATGCCATTGACATGAGTAAACATGAGACCTAAGTGTTATTGTGAATATGGTTAGTTATAATCTTTGCTGAAAACTTGAATGCTGGCTTTACATATTTACAACAACAAGAGCAAACAGAGTTTGTAAAAGTTTTTCTTTATCACTTTCAGTTTATCAACTGAATTGCTTGAGGACAAGCAAAGGTTTAAGCTTGGGGGAGTTGATACGTCTCCGTCGTATCTACTTTTCCAAAAACTTTTGCCCTTGTTTTGGACTCTAACTTGCATGATTTGAATGGAACTAACCCGGACTGACGCTGTTTTCAGCAGAATTGCCATGGTGTTATTTATGTGCAAAAACATAAGTTCTCGGAATGACCTGAAACTCCACGGAACTTTTTTTGGAAAATATAAAAAATACTGGAAGAAGAATCCACGTCAGGGGGGCCTCCACCTGTCCACGAGGGTGGGGGGCGCGCCTGCCCCCCCCCCCCGGGCGCGCCCCCTGCCTCGTGGGCCCCCTGTTGCTCCACCGACCTCAACTCCAACTCCATATATTCGTGTTCGGGAGAGAAAAAAATCAGAGAGAAAGATTCATCACGTTTTATGATACGGAGCCACCGCCAAGCCCTAAACTCTCTTTGGGAGGGCTGATCTGGAGTCCGTTCGGGGCTCCGGAGAGGGGAATCCGTCGCCGTCGTCATCATCAACCATCCTCCATCACCAATTTCATGATGCTCACTGCCGTGCGTGAGTAATTCCATCGTAGGCTTGCTGGACGGTGATGGGTTGGATGAGATTTATCATGTAATCGAGTTAGTTTTGTTAGGGTTTGATCCCTAGTATCCACTATGTTCTAAGATTGCTGTTGCTATGACTTTGCTATGCTTAATGCTTGTCACTAGGGCCCGAGTGCCATGATTTCAGATCTGAACCTATTATGTTTTTATGAATATATGTGAGTTCTTGATCCTATCTTGCAAGTCTATAGTCACCTACTACGTGTTATGATCCGGCAACCCCGAAGTGACAATAATCGGGACCACTCCCAGTGATGACCATAGTTTGAGGAGTTCATGTATTCACTATGTGTTAATGCTTTGGTCCGGTACTCTATTATAAGGAGGCCTTAATATCCCTTAGTTTCCGCTAGGACCCCGCTGCCACGGGAGGGTAGGACAAAAGATGTCATGCAAGTTCTTTTCCATAAGCACGTATCACTATATTCGGAAGACATGCCTACATTACATTGATGAATTGGAGCTAGTTCTGTGTCACCCTATGTTATGACTGTTACATGATGAACCGCATCCGGCATAATTCTCCATCACTGATCCAATGCCTACGAGCTTTTACATATTGTTCTTCGCTTATTTACTTTTCCGTTGCTACTGTTACAATCACTACAAAATCCAAAAATATTACTTTTGCTACCGTTACCGTTACTATCATATTACTTTGCTGCAGATATTAAGTTATCCAGGTGCGGTTGAATTGACAACTCAATTGCGAATACTTGAGAATATTCTTTGGCTCCCCTTGTGTCGAATCAATAAATTTGGGTTGAATACTCTACCCTCGAAAACTGTTGCGATCCCCTATACTTGTGGGTTATCATTCCTCTCCCCCTCCCGCAAAACGACTAACTCCACAGCACCAGAGCATCTTACATCACGTCGTCCGTACTTCATCGGCCTTTCTACCCCTCCCCTCTTGAAACCCTAGACTGCTCATCCACCGGCGTACCAGAGCCCATTCACTGCCAGCGGCGTCCACCTCGCCGGATCTGCTTCTGCGGCCGCATCTACCCCTCCCACCTCCGTAGAAACAAGTAGACTGCTCATCCACCACTGTACCACAGCCCATTCAGTGCCGGCCTTGTCGACGGCATCGGATCTGCTTTACCGGTACTCTCGTCAACCACAGCGCATCTGCAGCGGCTCCTTCGTACTCCCCACCGGAGATGCTTCGTCCACACCCCCCGGAGCCGCCCCACCGACGCTCCCGTCGATGGCCTCTGATCCTCTTCGCCGACACCTTCCTCAACCCTACCGGAGCCGCTTCGCCGACACCATCATCAACCCTACCGGAGTAGCTTCGCCTATACCATTCTCAACCCTACCGGGGCCGCTTTGCCAACTCACAAGTCCACGTCCTCAGATCCGCTTCTTCGCACCCTCATCCAACCTACCGGAGCAGCTTTTGACGCCCCGTCCACGCCCGCGGATCTGCATCATTGACACCATCCTGAACCCAACCATCGGAGCAGCTTCACCGATGCCCTCGTCCACGGCCACAGATCCGCTTCGCCCACACTGTAGTCCACCCTACCGGAGCCACTCCACAAACACCCTACTCGACGGTTCTAGATCTCCTTACCGGACACCCGACAGCCAATGCAGCGTCATCACCCTTTATGTTTCTAACCTGATTCCCACCATCTGGCAAGATGCCAAGCACCTGCCACGGCCTAGGTACTTGTCACCTTTAAACCCGTCCAGCATCACCTGCCCGGTGTACTTCAAATATACTAACAGGTCGCTATTACATGTTATGCAGCTGGCAAAAACTACAAGGACGATGTTTCTTCTGGATCTAACAGCTTGGCCAACCAAGATCCTGGACTGAGGCATTGCTTTGATCTTGGAAGTGTCTCTCTCTCTTGTATTGTTGTGTGCCTGTCAGCGTGCTTTGCTAGGATTTTCGACCAGTAATCCCTTTGTGCAGACAATGATTTCTACTACTGGCTGCTAAATTAGATATTTAGATGTCATACATGATACTACCTTGTACCTCCGTTCCTGGTGCACGTCAGTCCTAAACAAACGGGTTTTTACCCCTTTCCGCGATGGCATTTGGAACCGTCGCCAAGTGAGTATGTGCGATAGGGTGTCCTTCCACACGACCAAGAAATCGTTGGGGATAGGCCCTCCTGGGACCCAGGCTGGGGCCGTGTGCGATCGGGAGAGGCATTGAAACCCAATCATTTCCGTAGGTATGTACATCCCACACGGTAATCCGAGAAAATCATTTCCCTAGGTATGTACATCCCACACGGTGAATCCCAGAAAAACATTTCTGTTCGTATGTATATCACACACAGTCAATCCAAGGAATACGTTTCCGTTCTTATGTACATCCCGCACAGTCAATCAAGGGGAAATGTTTTCGTTTGGATGTACATCCCACACGGTTTTATGTATACGCTCGTGTGTGAAAGGTGTAACTATCACACACGCTCTGCCTTGGTTAACTGTTTGCTTTCATTAACAACATCACACACGATTTGATGTAGAAAACTATGTGGCATTGGGCTATCCATCGCAAGCGCTTTACTGCTAGAACCGTTTGCAAAGGTTCATGACCATCTGTTCTATTTTTATTTTTTCCTGTAATTTATTATTCTAATTGGAAATTTTGAAATACGAAACGTGTAATTCAAATTCTCAGCACAATGGTTCAACAACGAATCCATAAATAAAATTGCCAGTACAATATGTTCAGTAATTACAGGATTAGGCAACAATTAACTATGATGAACCGCAGTATTTAAAGGCAATAAAGGTGAAGAGACAAGTGTAAATCATTTTGACTGCCGACGGTGTTGAAGAAGCGGAATGCCCATAATGTGCCTTCCTGCATGCCATAGGCACGAACCACTTTTGTCCAACCCCTTGTGACGATCGCCCGCCCATCCTTCACCGCCTTCAGGAAGACTTCTAGAGCATTATCATGGTAGCATGAATTATATACTTTAACCTTAGTTGCCTCCACTCCGGTCATGTAGTTTGCAAGGTAATCATCAGTAAATAGCTTCGGAAACCACTGAAAAGGGAAAAATATCAGATACTGAGGTCTAATAGAGTAACTTGTTGTGGGCAGGGGGAAAAGGCAACACATTACTTACCATCCTAAAGTTCTCTGTTGTCTACGACAAAGTGTAAATAAAGAGCTTAATTCCAATCACCCGTTTCTTTCGCCTAACAATCTTTCTTAGTTTCCTCACTTGACGCTTGTTCATGAATATCTCATTGCCCCATATGCAAAAGGGATCGAAGCATGGATCAGTACCCCTCATATATGTACCTACAAGCAACCAGTAAATGTTAGAAGCTAAGCTGAGATTGCACAAATGATGTAAAATACAACTACCTATGTTCCTAAGTACGAGTATTTTTTTTTGAGATTTCAATATGAACTACATACGGATGTATATAGAATTATAGATATAGTTTAGACTAGAATATAGATTCACTCATTTTGCTCCTTATGTAGTCCATACTGGAATCTCTAAAAATACTTATATTTAGGAATAGATGGTGTATAAGACATGGGATGCAGCTAACCTCGACGACAAACAACGGCATCGCCCATTGTAGCCCTGTGTAAGTACATGGAAAGCCAATGTTAACTACAACAGGGTTAACATCCACCAAAAATAGCAAATGATAATAAAACGGCAGCATCTGTAGTGATCTCTTCATTTCGAACGAGTAGCACGGTAGCAAAGGGACGAATTAAAAAATGGATACAACTGTTAATTGCAACAGGCTTAACAACATCCTAATTCATGTTTTGTAAGTTTGTAGCCATTGAAATACAACTCTTTAAAAATGGATACAACTATTAATTGCAAGAGGCTTAGTGGCCATTGAAACCGGTACTGATAAAAATGCAATTGGCAGAGTCAAACATCACAGGGCAGGTGCTGCCAGAGCAGATAATGGCCCAGTTGTCTATAAAAAGGTAGGGAAAATAGCTCAAACGTGTTAGGCATGTTTACTACAACATGCTTAATACATCGACAATACAAAACATAGTCATTAATTGCAATTGGTATTGGTAAGATTGAACTGGTGGGTACATACTTGGTAAGTCCTGAGAGGTAGTTGCTGGTGCACCTCATCTTGGCCAGAGCCCGCCCAAAGTCAGCGGCGGTGGAGGCGAGCTGTTCCTCCGGGTCGAAGCGTGGATCAGTGCCACTGACATGTGTACCTACAGGCAACTAGTAAATGGTAGAAGTTAAACTGCAATTGCACAAATGATGTGAAATATTGTAAGACATGGGATGCAGCTAACCTTGACGGCAAACAACAGCATCGGCCGTTATGACCATGCGTAAGTACATGGACAAGCATGTTAAGTACAACAGGGTTAGCATCCACCAAAAATAGCAAATGGGGCAGCATCTCTAGTATATCTTCATTGCGGAGAGTAGCATGGTAGCAAATGGAAAGACTAAAAAATGGATACAATTGTTAATTGCAACAGGCTTAACAGCATCCTAAGTCATGTTTTGTAAGTTTGTAGCCATTGAAATGCAACTGTTTAAAAATGGATTCAACTATTAATTTCAACAGGCTTAATAGACATTGAAACTGGTACTGATAAAAATGCAATTGGCATAGTTAAACATCACAAGGCAGGTGTTGCCAGAGCAGAGAATGGCCTAGATGTCTATAAAAAGGTAGGGAAAGTAGCAAAAACGTGTTAGGCATGTTCACTAGAACATGCTTAATACCTCGACCGTACAGAACATAGCCATTAATTACAATTGGTATTGGTAAGATTGAACTGGTGGGTACATACTTGGTAAGTCCTGAGAGGTAGTTGCTGGGGCACTTCATCTTAGCCACAGCTCGCCCAAAGTCAGCGACGGCGGAGGCGAGTTGTTCCTCCGGGTCGAGGCATGGATAAGTGCCACTGACATGTGTACCTATAGGCAACCATTAAATGGGTAGAAGTTAAACTGCAATTGCACAAATTAAGTGAAATACTGTAAGACATGGGATGCAGCTCACCTCGACGGCAAACAAAAGCATCGGCTGTTATGACCCTGCGTAAGTACATGGACAGGCATGTTAAGTGCAACATGGTTAGCATCCACTAAAAATACCAAATGGGCAGCATCTCTAGTGATATCCTGAGTCATGTATTGTAAGTTTGTTGCTGGTATTGGTGAAATTGAGCTGGACACGGTAAATTTGAACATCACACAGTGTGTAGTACTGAAATAAACAAGGCACGAACATGCTTAATACATCAACTGTACAAATCATAGCCGTTGCAAGTGGTATTGGTAAGATTTAGCTGGTCAGATCTTACCTGTTAAGTCCTGGGGGTAGTCGCTGGGGGACTTCATCTGGGCCAGAGCCTGCACCATGTCGGCAGCGGCGGCGGAGGCGAGGTGTTCTTCCGGGTCAACACGCACAGTGGCCATCGCGCCATGGACCGCCATCAGCTCCTGGCGGGGGGGATTTGGAGGCATGAGGATGTTTCGCAGGCGCCATTTAAGCAATCAGGACGGGGACGTGATAGAGATCGGTGGGTTACCTGACTGGATCCGAGCAGAACGTAGATGTGGTTGAAGCTGTGGTTGCGGCGGCGGTGGTTTGAGATGCCGGTAGGGGGAGGCACGAGGGAGGGGGATACTAAGGGGAAGGGGATGTGGTTGGAGGAATAAATTCTGAAACCGCACGCCTAATGAAAATTTCGGTGCGAAATTTGAAACTTGGGCGGGGGAACACACAACGCAGACGAAGCGCGTAAAATACTCGTGTGCGAGAAAAAAGAAAGTTGGCAGATCCCGTCTCCAAAAAGATGTACACATGTACTTGATTTTTTCGGTCAATGGACGCCTGGTTTATTAGGAAATATCACACAGGTAACTGACTTATGGGTCATTAACGCAAAAAACGCAGACGGGTACGGCATAGAAACCGTGTGTTTTGTGATCTTCTAATGATTAACGCAAAAAAACGCACACGGGCACACATGCTAATCAACGCTCAAAGCCCTCAAAGGATGCTCTTACCGACATTATACGTTAATACTACAAACTTAAAGTACTACTGGTAATTTGCTCTAATACTACAAACTTAAACTACTTCTCACATGCTGCCATCAGGGCATGCTGGCAGACGCCGGCGTTCTCCTTCCCGGCCTTGTACGCGGCAGCCCACCGTGCTTCGATCTCCGCCAAGCTCTCCACACCATGGCATGCAGCCTCTTTTTTCTTGCGGCGGCGGGACTCTCTTTTCTTGACTGCTTTCTGCCTTTTCTGCTCCTTCTGTGTGGCTTTGGCTGCCTCTAGATCCACCACCCATTCGGCCATGGCAGTCTCAAAGTCCGCCCATGTAACTGTCTGGCCGCCAGCGGCGATGAACTCGGCGCGGCAAGATGCCATCGCTTCCTTACCATATGTGCGGTTGCGGGCGGCGAGGAACGCGGCGCGGCGGGATGCCATCGCTTCCTTACCAGTTACTGTGCGCCGCGGTGCCATGGACGACGCCTGAAGAGAGCTCTGGGACGGAGGGGTCGGGTAGCCGTACAATGCGGTGGTATTCAAGAGCTCAACCAAAAACGACAACGGAAATTTGGATTCCCTTAAAATTTTACTCATTCATTATCGCACACGGTTCATCTCCGTCGCTTCCCGTAACAGTGTGTGCTGAGCCTATTATGTGTTGCGTTAGGATTGGCCGGAACCCCAGCCATGCGGATCGCGCGTGTGCACTGTTGGATGTGCCGCAATCGAACGGCAATCCACGTCCCTCACATCACACCCGAGCACCTGTAGCTGGATTGGATTTATACACGCTAAATGCCTAGAAAATGCAAATAACCCCCTAAATATGGTAAATAAGCCCGGAAAAATGCCAAATTTGAACACGGTGATTTGCAGGGTGTATGTTCATCGTAGAAAAAAACTCCAGGGCGAACAACGAAGAAAATTTGGATTCCCCTTCAATCTTGAGGATTTCCCTTTCGAAAGCATGGAACTTCCTCGGTGATTGTTCGATTTATGAAGGGTGTGCATGACAACATAAGCTAAACCTTCTCAAATTTTTACCAAGGCATGGTGAGGTCATACCATGGCACCATGCCGGGCGTCATGTTTTTTAAGCATTTATTTCATTTTTTCTATAGTTGAAAACCCAACAAACAAACATTTGTGGTTGACTATTGCCACACATTTCATCGAAATATCTGTCCATTCCTTGTAAAAGGCATGACAATTTCTTAAATGGCACGAGCATGGTTTTCTAGGCCGTTCTTGTGGACCCTTTCATGCATCGATTGTTTGAACTTGAATTATGCGCACTAATGCCAAGGAAATGCACATAATCCCCTAAATATGGCAAATGAACCCGGAAAAGTGCCAAATTTGAACACGGTGATTTGCAGGTTGTATGTTCATCGTAGAAAAAACTCGTGGACAAAGGACAAAGGAAATTTGGACCCCCCTTCAATCTTGGTGATTTCCCCCTTGAAACCATGAAACTTCCTCGGTGATGGTTCGATTTATGAAAGGCGCGCATCACGACATAAGGAAAACATTCTCCAATTTTTACCAGGGCATGGTGAGGCCATACCATGGCACCACGCCATGCGCCATGTTTTCCAACCATGTGTTTCATTTTTTGTATAGTTGTTAACCAAGTAACGACGCGTTTATGGTTGACTATTGCCACACATTTCCTTGAAATGTCTGCCCATTCCTTGTAAAAGGCATGAGAATGTGCTAAATAACATGAGCATGGTTTTCCAGACCGTTCTTGTGCACCTTTTCATGCACCGATTGTTCGAATTTGAAGTATGTCCATTAATGCCTAGAAAATGCACATAATCCCCTAAATATGGTAAATGAGCCTGGGAAAATGTCAAATTTGAACACGTTGCATTTGAGGCGGTATGTTGATCGTTGGAAAAAAACTGAATGACAAACTAGGACGGAAATTACGATTCCCCTTCAATCTTGGGGATTTTCCCTCTCGAAAGCATGGAACTTCCTCGGTGATGGTTCAATTTATGAAGGGTGTGCATGACGACATAAGCCAAACCTTCTCAAATTTTTACCAGGGCATGGTGAGGTCATACCATGGCACCATGCCAGGCGTCATGTTTTTAAGCATTTATTTCATTTTTTCTATAGTTGAAAACCCAACAAACAAACATTTGTGGTTGACTATTGCCACACATTTCATCGAAATATCTGTCCATTCCTTGTAAAAGGCATGAGAATTTACTAAATGGCACGAGCATGGTTTTCTAGTCCGTTCTTGTGGACCCTTTCATGCATCGATTGTTTGAACTTGAATTATGCGCATTAATGCCTAGGAAATGCACATAATCCCCTAAATATGGCAAATGAACCCGGAAAAGTGCCAAATTTGAACACGGTGATTTGCAGGTTGTATGCTCATCATAGAAAAAGACTCGTGGACAAAGGACAAAGGAAATTTGGACCCCCCCCCTTCAATCTTGGTGATTTCCCCCTCGAAACCATGAAACTTCCTTGGATGATGGTTCGTTTTATGAAAGGCGCGCATCATGACATAAGGAAAACATTCTCCAATTTTTACCAGGGCATGGTGAGGCCATACCATCGCACCACACCAGGCGTCATGTTTTCCAACCATGTGTTTCATTTTTTGTATAGCACGAGCATGGTTTTCCAGACCGTTCTTGTGCACCTTTTCATGCACCGATTGTTCGAATTTTAATTATGTGCATAATTAATGCCTAGAAAATGCACACAATCCCCTAAATATGGTAAATGAGTTCAGAAAAATGTCAAATTTGAACACGTTTCATTTGAGGCGGTATGTTGATTGTTGGAAAAACTGAATGACAAACTAGGACGGAAATTTGGATTCCCCTTCAATCTTGGTGATTTCCCTCTCGGAAGCATTGAACTTCCTTGATGATGGTTCGATTTATGAAGGGTGTGCATGACGACATAAATCAAACCTTCTCAGATTTTAACCAGGGCACGGTGAGGCCATACCATGGCACCATGCCAGTCGTCATGTTTTTCAAGCACATATTTCATTGTTCTATAGTTGATAACCCAGTAAATGATCCGTTTGTGGTTGACTATTGCCATGCATTCCATTAAAATCTCTGCCCATTCCTTGTAAAAGGCTTAAGAAATTACTAAATACCACGAGTATGGTTTTTCCAGACCGTTCTTGTGCACCCTTTCATGCACCAATTGTTTGAATTTGAATTACGTGCATCAATGCCTACAAAATGCACATAATCCCCTAAATATTGTAAATGAACCCGGAAAAGTGCCAAATTTGAACGCGGTGATTAGCAGGGTTTATGTTCATCGTAGAAAAAACTCATGGATGAAGGACAAAGGAAATATGGATTCCCATTCAATCTCGGTGATTTACTATCACACATGATTCATCTCCGTCGCCTCTGCGAACCATGTGTGTTCACTCACACATGCAAAAGGAAAAGAAAACCCTCGCCCACTTCGTCCCCACTCACTCGCCGCGGACTCCTCCGCAACTCTGCACCCTAAGCTAGACGGCTGTTGGCGGCGGGCGTAGCTCGCGCTCCAAACGGCACCGGATTTCGCCTCCACCACTTTCCGCTGCCTATCTGCACCGACATTCTAGACTCTGGTCGACTGGGGTTTTCTGCGGGGTTGGGCCGGGGATTTTCCTCATGGAGAAGGTAATCAACTTAATTAGCAAAATATTCACTCATCTCTTATCGCAGTCCGTCCGTCACTCTTAATCAACCGGCGGAAATAACCGTGGAATCATTTTTGTTCTAGCTGATTCGTGGGTGTTCATTCATGTGTGCACAGTGCGAGCACAAATCGGGCAACTGTGGTCGTGGCCAGTCGGAAACGAAGTTCTATCTCACCATTCCGGATGACTTCAGGGAGCACTCGGTATGTTCAATCTCAACCTACCACGGTCGGCATGGCCTAAATTTGTGAACATATACCGTCTGTTGCTACATTATCTACATATTTGCATCAAATCTTTGTTACATTATCTATTTTTAATTATATATTTTTGTACTTTGCTTGCATCTATATATGGATATGTTCTATCAGTTACTCCCATCTTTGCATCTTGCTCGGTTATTTCAATATATCTAATTTACGATCTTAATTTTCATTTCAAGCAGTACATCCCTTGTGACGATCGCCCGCCCATCCTTCACCGCCTTCAGGAAGACTTCTAGAGCATTATCATGGTAGCATGAATTATATACTTTAACCTTAGTTGCCTCCACTCCGGTCATGTAGTTTGCAAGGTAATCATCAGTAAATAGCTTCGGAAACTACTGAAAATAAAAAAATATCAGATACTGAGGTCTAATAGAGTAACTTGTTGTGGGCAGGGGGGAAAAGGCAACACATTACTTACCATCCTAAAGTTCACTGTTGTCTTCGACAAAGTGTAAATAAAGAGCTTAATTCCAATCACCCGTTTCTTTCGCCTAACAATCTTTCTTAGTTTCCTCACTTGACGCTTGTTCATGAACATCTCATTGCCCCATACGCAAAAGGGATCGAAGCGTGGATCAGTACCCCTCATATATGTACCTACAAGCAACCAGTAAATGTTAGAAGCTAAACTGAGATTGCACAAATGATGTAAAATACAACTACCTATGTTCCTAACTACAAGTTTTTTTTGAGATTTCAATATGAACTACATACGGATGTATATAGAATTATAGATATAGTTTAGATTAGAATCTAGATTCACTCATTTTGCTCCTTATGTAGTCTATACTGGAATATCTAAAAATACTTATATTTAGGAATAGATGGTGTATAAGACATGGGATGCAGCTAACCTCGATGACAAACAACAGCATCGCCCATTGTAGCCCTGTGTAAGTACATGGAAAGCCAATGTTAACTACAACAGGGTTAACATCCACCAAAAATAGCAAATGGTAATAAAACGGCAGCATCTGTAGTGATATCTTCATTTCGAAAGAGTAGCACGGTAGCAAACGGACGGATTAAAAAATGGATACAACTGTTAATTGCAACAGGCTCAACAACATCCTAATTCATGTTTTGTAAGTTTGTAGCCATTGAAATACAACTCTTTAAAAATGGATACAACTGTTAATTGCAACTGGCTTAATGGCCATTGAAACAGGTACTGATAAAAACGCAATTGGCAGAGTTAAACATCACAGGGCAGGTGCTGCCAGAGCAGATAATGGCCCAGTTGTCTATAAAAAGGTAGGGAAAATAGCTCAAACGTGTTAGGAATGTTTACTACAACATGCTTAATACATCGACAATACAAAACATAGTCATTAATTGCAACTGGTATTGGTAAGATTGAACTGGTGGGTACATACTTGGTAAGTCCTGAGAGGTAGTTGTTGGTGCACTTCATCTTGGCCAGAGCCCGCCCAAAGTCGGCGGCGGCGGAGGCAAGCTGTTCCTCCGGGTCGAAGCATGGATCAGTGCCACTGACATGTGTACCTATAGGCAACCATTAAATGGGTAGAAGTTAAACTGCAATTGCACAAATTAAGTGAAATACTGTAAGACATGGGACGTAGCTCACCTCGACGGCAAACAAAAGCATCGGCCGTTATGACCCTGCATAAGTACATGGACAGGCATGTTAAGTGCAACATGGTTAGCATCCACTAAAAATACCAAATGGGCAGCATCTCTAGTGATATCCTGAGTCATGTATTGTAAGTTTGTTGCTAGTATTGGTGAAATTGAGCTGGACACGGTAAAATTTGAACATCACACAGTGTGTAGTATTGAAATAAACAAGGCACGAACATGCTTAATACATCAACTGTACAAATCATAGCCGTTGCAAGTGGTATTGGTAAGATTTAGCTGGTCAGATCTTACCTGTTAAGTCATGGGGGTAGTCGCTGGGGGGACTTCATCTGGGCCAGAGCCTGCACCATGTCGGCGGCGGCGGCGGAGGCGATGTGTTCTTCCGGGTCAACACGCACAGTGGCCATCGCGCCATGGACCGCCATCAGCTCCTGCCGGGGGGGATTTGGGGGCATGAGGATGTTTCACAGGCACCATTTAAGCAATCAGGCCAGGGACGTGATAGAGATCGGTGGGTTACCTGACTAGATCCGAGCAGAACGTAGATGTGGTTGAAGCTATGGTTGCGGCGGTGGTGGTTTGAGATGCCGGTAGGGGGAGGCACGAGGGAGGGGGGATACTGAGTGGAAGGGGATGTGGTTGGAGGAATAAATTCTGAAATCGCGCGCCTAATGAAAATTTCGGTGCGAAATTTGAAACTTGGGTGGGGAAACACACAACGCAGACGAAGCGCGTAAAATACTCGTGTGCGAGAAAAAAGAAAGTTGGCGGATCCCGTCTCCAAGAAAATGTACACATGTACTTGATTTTTTGGTCAATGGTACGCCTGGTTTATTAGGAAATATCACACAGGTAACTGACTTATGGGTCATTAACGCAAAAAACGCAGACTGGTACGGCATAGAAACCGTGTGTTTTTTGATCTTCTAATGATTAACGCAAAAAAACGCACACGGGCACACATGCTAATCAACGCTCAAAGCCCTCAAAGGATGCTCTTACCGACATTGTACGTTAATACTACAAACTTAAAGTACTACTGGTAATTTGCTATAATACTACAAACTTAAACTAATTCTCACATGCTGCCATCAGGGCATGCTGGCCACACGCCGGCGTTCTCCTTCCCGGCCTTGTAGGCGGCAGCCCACCGTGCTTCGATCTCTGCCAAGCTCTCCTCACCATGGCGTGCGGCCTCTTTTTTCTTGCGGCGGCGGGACTCTCTTTTCTTGACTGCTTTCTGCCTTTTCCGCTCCTTCTGTGCGGCTTTGGCCACCTCTAGATGCACCACCCATTCGGCCATGGCAGCCTCAAAGTCCGCCCATGTAACTGTCTGGCCGCCGCTGGCGATGAACTCGGCGCGGCGAGATGCCATCACTTCCTTACCATATGTGCGGTCGCGGGCGGCGAGGAACGTGGCGCAGTGCGATGCCATCGCTTCCTTACCAGTTACTGTGCGCCGCGGTGCCATGGACGACGCCTGGAGAGAGATCTAGGACGGAGGGGCCGGGCAGCCATACAGTGCGGTGGTATTCAAGAGCTCAACCTCAAACGACAACAGAAATTTGGCTTCCCTTACTATTTTGCTCGTTCATTATCGCACACGGTTCATCTCTGTCGCTTCCGGAAACAGTCTGTGTTGAGCCTATTGTGAGTTGCGTTATGATTGGCCGGAACCCCAGCCACGCGGATCGCGCGTGTGCACTATTGGATGCGCCGCGATCGAACGGCAATCCACGTCCCTCACATCACACCCGTGCACCTGTAGCTGGATTGGATTTATATGCGCTAAATGCCTAGAAAATGCAAATAATCCCCTAAATATGATAAATAAGCCCGGAAAATGCCAAATTTGAACACGGTGATTTGCAGGGTGTATGTTCGTCGTAGAAAAAAACTCCAGGGCGAACAACGAAGAAAATTTGGATTCCCCTTCAATCTTGAGGATTTCCCTTTCGAAAGCATGGAACTTCCTCGGTGATTGTTAGATTTATGAAGGGTGTGCATGACAACATAAGCCAAACCTTCTCAAATTTTTACCAAGGCATGGTGAGGTCATACCATGGCACCATGCCAGGCGTCATGTTTTTTAAGCATTTATTTCATTTTTTCTATAGTTCAAAACCCAACAAACAGACATTTGTGGTTGACTATTGCCACACATTTCATCGAAATATCTGTCCATTCCTTGTAAAAGGCATGATAATTTACTAAATGGCACGAGCATGGTTTTCTAGGCCGTTCTTGTGGACCCTTTCATGCATCGATTGTTTGAACTTGAATTATGCGCATTAATGCCTAGGAAATGCACATAATCCCCTAAATATGGCAAATGAACCCGGAAAAGTGCCAAATTTGAACACGGTGATTTGCAGGTTGTATGTTCATCATAGAAAAAAACTCGTGGACAAAGGACAAAGGAAATTTGGACCCCCCCCCCCTTCAATCTTGGTGATTTCCCCCTTGAAACCATGAAACTTCCTTGGTGATGGTTCGATTTATGAAAGGCGCGCATCACGACATAAGGAAAACATTCTCCAATTTTTACTAGGGCATGGTGAGGCCATACCATGGCACCACGCCATGCATCATGTTTTCCAACCATGTGTTTCATTTTTTGTATAGTTGTTAACCGAGTAACGACGCGTTTATGGTTGACTATTGCCACACATTTCCTTGAAATGTCTGCCCATTCCTTGTAAAAGGCATGAGAATGTGCTAAATAACACGAGCATGGTTTTCCAGACCGTTCTTGTGCACCTTTTCATGCACCGATTGTTCGAATTTGAAGTATGTCCATTAATGCCTAGAAAATGCACATAATCCCCTAAATATGGTAAATGAGCCGGGGAAAATGTCAAATTTGAACACGTTGCATTTGAGGCGGTATGTTGATCGTTGGAAAAAAACTGAATGACAAACTAGGACGGAAATTAGGATTCCCCTTCAATCTTGGGGATTTTCCCTCTCGAAAGCATGGAACTTCCTCGGTGATTGTTCGATTTATGAAGGGCGTGCATGACGACATAAGCCAAACCTTCTCAAATTTTTACCAGGGCATGGTGAGGTCATACCATGGCATCATGCCAGGCGTCATGTTTTTTAAGCATTTATTTCATTTTTTCTGTAGTTGAAGACCCAACAAACAGACATTTGTGGTTGACTATTGCCACACATTTCATCGAAATATTTGTCCATTCCTTGTAAAAGGCATGAGAATTTACTAAAGGGCACGAGCATGGTTTTCTAGGCCGTTCTTGTGGACCCTTTCATGCATCGATTGTTTGAACTTGAATTATGCACATTAATGCCTAGGAAATGCACATAATCCCCTAAATATGGCAAATGAATCCGGAAATGTGCCAAATTTGAACACGGTGATTTGCAGGTTGTATGCTCATCATAGAAAAAACTCGTGGACAAAGGACAAAGGAAATTTGGATCCCCCTTCAATCTTGGTGATTTCCCCTCGAAACCATGAAACTTCCTCGGATGATGGTTCGTTTTATGAAAGGCGCGCATCACAACATAAGGAAAACATTCTCCAATTTTTACCAGGGCATGGTGAGGCCATACCATGGCACCACATCAGGCGTCATGTTTTCCAACCATGTGTTTCATTTTTTGTATAGCACGAGCATGGTTTTCCAGACCGTTCTTGTGCACCTTTTCATGCACCGATTGTTCGAATTTTAATTATGTGCATAATTAATGCCTAGAAAATGCACACAATCCCCTAAATATGGTAAATGAGTTCAGAAAAATGTCAAATTTGAACATGTTTCATTTGAGGCGGTATGTTTATCTTGGTAAAAAACTGAATGACAAACTAGGACGGAAATTTGGATTCCCCTTCAATCTTGGTGATTTCCCTCTCAAAAGCATTGAACTTCCTCGATGATGGTTCGATTTATGAAGGGCGTGCATGACGACATAAATCAAACCTTCTCAGATTTTAACCAGGGCACGGTGAGGCCATACCATGGCACCATGCCAGCCGTCATTTTTTCAAGCACATATTTCATTGTTCTATAGTTGATAACCCAGTAAATGACGCGTTTGTGGTTGACTATTGCCATGCATCCATTGAAATCTCTGCCCACTCCTTGTAAAAGGCTTGAGAAATTACTAAATACCACGAGTATGGTTTTTCCAGACCGTTCTTGTGCACCCTTTCATGCACCAATTGTTTGAATTTGAATTAGGTGCATCAATGCCTACAAAATGCACATAATCCCCTAAATATTGTAAATGAACCCAGAAAAGTGTCAAAATTGAACACGGTGATTAGCTGGGTTTATGTTCATCTTAGAAAAAAAACTCATGGATGAAGGACAAAGGAAATTTGAATTCCCATTCAATCTCGGTGATTTACTATTGCACACGATTCATCTCCGTCGTCTCTGCAAACCGTGTGTGTTCACTCACACATGCAAAAGGAAAAGAAAACCCTCGCCCACTTCGTCCCCACTCACTCGCCGCGGACTCCTCCGCAACTCTGCACCCTAAGCTAGACGGCTGTTGGCGGCGGGCGTAGGTCGCGCTCCAAATGACACCGGATTTCGCCTCCACCGCTTTCCGCCGCCTATCTGCACCGACATTCTAGACTCTGGATGACTGGGGTTTTCTGCGGGGTTGGGCCGGGGATTTTCCTCATGGAGAAGGTAATCAACTTAATTAGCGAAATATTCACTCATCTCTTATCGCAGTCCGTCCGCCGCTCTTAATCAACCGGCGGAAATCACCGTGGAATCATTCTTGTTCTAGCTGATTCGTGGGTGTTCATTCATGTGTGCACAGTGCGAGCACAAATCGGGCAACTGTGGTCGTGGCCAGTCGGAAACGAAGTTCTATCTCACCATTCCGGATGACTTCAGGGAGCACTCGGTATGTTCAATCTCAACCTACCACGGTCGGCATGGCCTAAATTTGTGAACATATACCGTCTGTTGCTACATTATCTATATAGTTGCATCAAATCTTTGTTACATTATCTATTTTAAATTATATATTTTTGTACTTTGCTTGCATTTATATATGGATATGTTCTATCGGTTACTCCCATATTTGCATCTTGCTCGGTTATTTCAATATATCTAATTTACGATCTTAATTTTCATTTCAAGCAGTACATCCCTTGCTTTGCAAGAACAGGAGTAGAAGGAAATCTTGGGCTTTACTTTGCTGATGACTCCCAGGATGTCATATTGACAACGCAACATGGATTTACAATGACGGTTAGCGTAAAACTTGATAAAGATGGTCACTCCTATTTTAATGCGGACCTTTGGAGAAAAATGTCTAAGTGTTATGAACTGAAAGCTGGCAATAAAATTCTAGTGCATGCACCACAGCCTGGTCTAATTAACATGGATGTTTACTTCCCCAACGTCATCAGCCAATCAAAGTTTGATCGAGGTTAGTGTCCTTTCAACTTTCTCCATGCTGTCATATTACTATTTAAGCAACCAATTGATCACTATTTAAGCAACCAATTGTGATATCATATTCTGACTCCGTTCCTAGGCAGTAACAAATTCTGTTTACCAATTTATGCGCACTATATATTCTTCTGCCATGTTCTGAATAAATAATACCTTTGCACCTTTTAAGCGGGATATGTTGGATGCATAGTGAACGATCTGTATGTTACTAAGCGTACCAAATTTCACTGGAAGGACTTGAAGCATGTCATAAACTTTGTTGATAATCTGACAGAGATAACACAGCGTATGAACACTGGATTTTGGATGGGATTAATTAGACTTATGGTGCACACACTAAACAAGACCAATTGTGTGCACAAAGCGCTGGTAAAAAGTCTTATTTTAATGTTGATGCTCATAAACTATATATATCTTCAACGATATGTTACAATTATTTTTTATTCTACATGTCAACAGAAATTGCCCCTGTAGTCGTTCCTGGATCGATTTTCGGCGTGGTTGAATTACACTTGTGCCTGCTAATAATGCTAAAGTGATTGCAAGGTACTGCATTTCCCGCAAAAATGGAACCATTCAAATTAACAAGTTCTCGCTTCTCATGGCAATGCATCCATATTGGAAAATTGGAGACACTGTTCTACTCCTGCTCTACCAAGGCACAGGAGGGCTCTTCCTTTTCATTGACGAGATGCCGAGTCGCCGTGATCAAGCTGCTTCTAGTGGATAGTTGTGGTTGTTGGCCCTCAGCCACTTAAAATGTGCTAGCTGTTACTATATATGTTAAGTATGTAGATATGGACCATATGGTTGTTGGCCCTTAGCCTCTTAAAATCTGATAGTTGTTACTATGTTAAGTATGTAGATATGGACCATATGGTTGTCAAAACCGTGTTACGAAGATCCTTCTTTTGTCGAATAGTGTAACCACTAATATATGTTACTAAAATGCTGTTACCCAAGTTCATAAATTTTCATGGAAAGTATTAGTATCGTACACAGTTCATTGAGTTTAAGCGTGTGCCCGATGTCCAGAAGGCATTTGCATATTAACTGTCCATATTGCAAATTCACACACATGTTCACATAAGGAAACGTATGTGTAACATACTAATCATCGCACACGAGTACTCGCAGACGCATCGTGTGCGATACTCCTAGCCACCGCAAGCTACTAGTTTGCATTTTCAAAGTTTTTTGTACACACAGAATCACACACGAAGTAACTGTATTGACCGTCTGTGTTGTAATTTCTCATCGCAAATAGTTCATCCAAGTCGGCTGTTTGCCACGTATCACACACATCTTGTTTACACGACTCGTTTGTGTTCTTTTGGCTCATCGCAAACAGTTCATCTATGTGAACTGTATGCTGCATATCACACACATCATGTTAAGTTGAACCGTTTCTGTTGTGTTCCCTAATCGAAAACAGTTCGCCCGAGTTAACTGTATGCCGTATATCGCACACACATTGATATGGCTGCCCGTTTCTATTGTTCTACCTCATCGCAAACTGTTCGAATGGATTAACCGTGTGTCCTGCATCGCACACACATTGTTATGGCTGCCCGTTTCTGTTGTTCCGCCTCATCGTAGATAGTTTGAATGGATTAACCGTATGCCCTGCATCACACACGCAACTAAAATCTTAACCGTGTTTGATGCATCCATCATCGCAAACGTTTTGCACCTTTTTTGACGGGTTTTTTACACCACCATTTGCGATTATTGCATCGCACACAGTTTCGGCAAAGGGTCTCTGATCATAGTGTCGCGTTAGTAGTCTCCTGTAGTAGTGGTTCCTAAATATAAGTCTTTCTAGAGATTCCACTATAGGCTACATACAGAGCAAGCTGAGTGAATCTACACTCGAAAATGCATCTATATGCATCTGTATGTGGTCCATACTGGAATCTCTACAAAGACATATATTTAGGAACAGAGGCGGTACATTACACAAAATCATAGGTGACATGTAGGAATTCCGGTGCACTACATTAGGCTCCCTTAGAGTGCCTGCTAGTCCAGCACACAGAGTCATGGCTAGTTTATGCTACGCACACAATCATTAATTGGTGGTTTAAATATGCGCAAGGGATATGCAATGTATTATCATGTAGAGATGTCTGAAATTAGCCGTGTCAACTTGCAGATAGGGTTACACAATGAAAAAGTACAAGATGTATGTGGCAATTTCATGGAACATCGCAAAAAAAGGAGAGGCAATGGTGAGCCTATACAGTGTGCTATGGTAGGTCACTCCTCCATTGCAATCATCATGACATGTTATTTGTATGTCAGTTCTATTGGCCAAGTTTCTTAGGGATAGTTATTACGAGTTATCCTAAGAAAATAAGCACCTATGAATATAAGCTCCAGGTAATAAGCCAACCAGTTCTTTTCATTGCCTTCCTTTTCAACTTATCTTTGGTATGATCAGTGAAAAGTCTAGATTGCATTATATTTTGTCATTTTGCTGCCCATATGAAAATTAATTTGACTTGCAAACATCACAAATTGAACCTAGTGCAGAATTAATATGATAGGAAACCAGACCATCACTATTTGTTCAAAATGCAAATACAAAGATACCATCTACTTGGCACAATCTACTTTGGTCAATGTCTTCCATAGAGATCCCATTGCCTAATTTAAATGAAGAACACATGACCCACATTTAAATGACGAACAATTATTTATTGAAATTCAATGGTCCAAGTGGCTGGTTATTATCATATAGCAACACCACCTGAAAGCATCATATAGCAGCAGCAGCTCATAGCAACTCATCATACAGCAGCAGCAGTGTGCAATTCATCATATACCAGCAGCAGCTCGTGGCAATTCATCATATAGCAGCAGCAGGAGCAGCTCATAGCAATTCATCATATAGCAGCAGCAAGAGCAGCTCATCGCAATTCATCATATAGCATCAGCAGGAGCAGCTTATAGCAACTCATCATATAGCAGCAACAGTAGCTCATAGCAATTCATCATATAGCAGCAGCAGGAGCAGCTCATAGCAATGCATCATATAGCAGCAGCAAAAGCAGCTCATAGCAATTCATCGTATAGTGGATCAGAATGAAAATTCAGCAAAAAATCAGAGGAGATCATCACCTTGTTGGATGAGCTCATCCTTCAACAGCACCTCAAGGCCACGGCCTAGAAGAAGGGGAGGGGGAATAAGGTGCCTTCTGCCGTAGTGTGGCATCAACCGTAGTTGTGCGGCGCCTGCCGAAGTAGTGTGTTGGACGGGCCACAGTGGAGCAGCTGCTGGAGACCATGAGAATGAGGGGCGGCGCCAGAGGGAGGAGCAGTCGGGGAGATTTGGCCCTACCCGCCGGCCATGTAGCCTAGCTGGACAGAGCATCATCGAGGACCAGGCCAGATGGGACCAGTGGCGACGGCTTGCTGGAGGAACCCTAGCGCTGCAGGCAGGGGATCGAGGTAGAGGGAAAGGGGAGAGGAGTTGCAAGCGGGCACGGCAATGAATGCTTGTGTGTTTGTTTTTACTTGAGGGTCAGGTGTGACGCGGGCGTGAGCAGTTGCATTTTGAGTGTAATATAGGCAGACAACGGAGTCATTTCACTATTCCCCTTCCCTTCAATTTTTAGTGAGGTTCTACTCGAAATACCCCCCTCCAAAGCGAAATAAGTTAAGCCCAAGCCCATAACTAAAAAATGACTTCTTTACATCTTTTATGGCTTATTTTGACAATAAGCTCTGGAAAGGCGGAATAGAACTGGCCCTTAACCTGCAATTCAATTGTGCATGCAATGATGAATCACTCCTGCCTGCTATAGTGTACATTTAGGCATCATCATACATGGCATAACCTAATACATGTGCATTCCATTGTAGAATCTGGAATATGCAATGTTTATGTTAGTTCATACGTTGCACATGATGTTTAAATGCCCCTTAAATCTGGCCAGTCAAGTGATGGTCTTTAAGCCTCCTTCTTTGCTTCTTTTCTTGATATGTAAGATTTGCTCACACATCTGTTCAATTGCTTGTTTGCATCAACCAGCCATACTAGGACTGTTCACTTTGATTACTTGTTGTTCTTGACCTAACACTCTAACAGAGCTTGTCAACGATTTAAACACTAAGGGCTGCTGTAGTGGGGGCTTGTCTAACTCATAGGTGACATAAAGGTTTGGCTGTACACTAAAGTAGGCTCTCCAAGAGTACCTAGAGATCCAGTTCGAAGGTATGCCTAGTTTTTACATAGTGCACACATAGTAAATGCTCATTTCATTGTGTGCAAGTGCAAGAGATGTGGCATGTTTCATTATGTGGTGTTGTTTTGTTATAATCGCATCCTTTTGTGTTGTTCACAGACTGAAAAGTATGCATATTTATCTTCCAAGGAGACGAGTAACTAGTTTGTGTCACCTTGCAGAGGGGGTGGAATGAAGATAAGATTGAGGATTTTCCAAGTACAAGATGTTAGGAAGGAGCCTTGCAAGAGAAGTAGGAGCAGCGTTGAGCGTGTTCAACCAGTTAAGGTAAGTCACTGTATCCAACTCAACAGTTTGATTCCTTGTTTGTTTCAGGCATAGTTAATTTGCTCTTTTCAATTGCTTTATTTGTCCTCAGTTAATGAGATGCCCAAACAATGATGCCTGATGTTGGGTACTTGTATAACTATTAGTTGACATAATTAAGGGCCTTACCATTTAATTACTCTGACGAAGTGTGCCTGAAGCTTTGAAGTCTATTAACCAACTATTACTGCATGAGGCTCACAATCTAGTTTATACTAGGCTAATGATTGCATAGTTTTGCTTGCTGTAGTAGGTTTGTATGATTCCCTCTGTTGTTCATTATGCTCCCTAAGACTTTAATTGAGCTACAGAATGGCCAACTGCTTGCTTACTTATACGCAACGTGATTTATACATTTGTAACTGGTCTGTGTTTTGGATTTGGCCCCAACATCATGCTCCTCTGGTGAGCTAAGAGAGATTTCTGTATGCGGGCTGCACAGACTACCATTTTTATAATTTTTTAAATATCACCTGCTTATGCTTCATGACGTGTAACATTATTGTTAGTCCTGTTTTGCCATGTACAAAATAGTCTATCTTGCTCGCTTCACTGTTGTAACTATATTTTTGCCCTAGTCATGTGTACTTACAGAAACATTTCAGGATGAAGTGACGTCAACACAAAGATCTGCGAGCAGTGCGGCATGGCCGTTACCGAATGATTATGGATTGGAATTGGAATGTGATGATGTTCTCGAGCATCAACTAGAGGTGGCAAGACAACGTGTACATGATTCTCAGCGTACAATCAACAAGTTGAGACTGGACTTGCAGGTATTAGATGCAGGAGTCAAAAAAAATGAAACAAGACATTGAGGTAACCACGAAGGAATTGGAGATTTTGCAGACTGAAATTTGTGCTATCTGAATCCGGCCAATCCTATTTTCTGAAGAGATTATAGTTCAAATGGTAAGTTCTATTGATGCGTGTCCATGATGTATGAGCTTTATTTGTCCAGTGTATGTAATTTGCTGTTTGTGTACGCTTTATTATCACTGGTGCCGAACTATAATGTCCAGTGGGTATATTCGGCTGTAATTTCTTTATTGTATAGTGTAGGATTATTCTACGTTTCTATGCCTTAGTCTTTTTATTGTATAGTGTATGTTTTTAGAGGCGATAGTATAGAGTAGGATAATTCTTGAATATGTTATATCATTGAAACGGGGGCCAACACGCCCAAACATTTCCTGGACGCCATACAAACGAACAAACATGTGTAGTCAAAGCGGGCCTTAATTGGGATGGTCAAAATAATATTAAGTGGATCCCAAATTATGTGGCCCACCGTAACAACGGCTCTTAGCAGGTCGTTAATAGGCCGAAAGCTCGATAGGGCCGTATAAATGGAAATGGCCCGCGGGCCTCTAGCAGGCTGAAATACATGTCAATTTTGTCTCGGCCCTTTTACTTTACCGGCCAGTAAGAGGGCCAAAAGTGTTATGGGACAGAGGAGGCCCAATTTGCAAACTAGACTTTTAACAGGTCGAAAGTCGCGTTGGGCTGAAATGATGCCCTGCGGAACGTCGGCCCCTAATGGACCTAAAGTCAAAGGCCCAACTATTGTGCAGGCCGTTAACAGGCCAAGAGACAAAATAGGCTAGGAGTTGGCCCATTTACCGAATGGGCCGAGGACAGGCCTAAAGTCACAGCGGCTAGAATTGGCCCAACTGCAGAATGGGCCGAGAAAAGGCCAAAAGACGTTCCGGGCCGTTAACGGGCTGGAACTGACGATGAGCTGCTAACAGGCCAAAAGAAGCTCGGGCTGCAATTGGGCCCAAAGACGTAGCGGGCCGTTAACGAGCTTAAACTGACGTTGGGCTAGAAATTGTCAAATCTAGAATGGGCCTTTGATGGGCCGATTCTGTGTAACTTGTATGGGTCGTGCTTGTAAATGGGCCTGACTCAAGTAGGTCGCTAATGGGCCGGCCCGCTTATTTTGACAGGCCCGGCCTTTTAACCTGAATGGGCCACTGTTGGGCCGAGACACGTGTCGACGTATCATAGGCGCGTTCCGTCCATTCGCTGGATGACAACTGTCCGAACGCCGGGCCAACACGTGGATCTGCCGGCCAATGTGAATTTTACACGTGGAAAATCCCCATTGGTCCGCGCTGTTAACAGGTTATCGGATCCAAACCGGAACCCGATAGCTTAACGGCGACCCGTTATGGTGGATGCCACGTGTCGGTCACCCCTAACGAAAGCACTTCTATGACGCGTGATTTATCGTCATGAAAGTGGACACTTCCGTGATGATAATTTTCATGGAACACTTCTACGACAGCACACGTATGACTATCTTGATTTTGTCATAAAATCGTCATGGATGTACATTCATGACAGAAAACGTGACCTACTGTGACAAACACGTATCATCACGGAAGTGTATTTTTTATAGTGACCACCAAGGCTCGCTTGCCAGGCCGCGCCCACCTTGCCGCCCTCCTTCTCCTCACGCTTTTAGTCGCATCAGCCACGGCCCGCTTTGCCCGACGGACAACCACCTAACCGCCTCTTGCACCATGACCCTAGTCTTCTTTAGAGATAGATGTTGCTTCGCTCTGGTACACCGGTTGCACCTCCACGCGCCTTCGCTCAAGGCCCCACCCTCCCTGTCGTCGCCCTCAAAGCACCCATGTCGCCCTCAGCCTCCTCTTAACTTGGAATGTGCTTGGGCCCTAAGTACAAGGGTTTGTAACAAAACAAAAAACAACCCCCCCTCCAAAAAAATGGATGACCTTAAGGTTTATCAAACCAGTAGAAGTTTACTAAGCAGCCAATGATAAGTACCTACACACAAATGCAAAACTAACTTGGCCCACAGCGAAACTAGCGAGGGTGTCAGTATCACTAGCCTTACTAGTTATAAGGATTAAATGCAAGTGTGTATGAAAGATTGATTGCAATGAAAAAGTAAAAGCAAGAAAATGTAAAACAGAGTGTTGATTGAGGATGGAAGAAATGGAAAAAAGAATGGACCGAGATCCATAGGTTCCCTCGTGGTTTCTCTCCAAAAGATAGCATGACATGTTGAACAAATTATGGTTGCGTATCGATTAAATTGTAGTTTTTACGACTATGATTATACATGGCATAACTTCATACGAGCATCATGTCCAAACATCTATAGACCGTTATCCAACTACATCTATAGCTAATACTCCACCCAAGACCGCTATCCAACATACATCTTAAAGTATCAAGTATTAAAACAAATTATTGCATTAAGTTTGATGACATTAAGTAGATGATATATTATCTTCACCATGTGTTCAAAGCACAACTACACAATCATCTTTTTATCCCTAAGTATCATGCTTTTCCAAGAGTCCTAAATTCAAACTTCCATGTGCAGATGACCTTACCAAGAGTCATTCAACAAAGGCATGTCCCATACTCTACCTTCATCACCACTGTGCATGCCATGCTAAGTCCCAGAGAAGTACAAGTACAATCATGCATGGTGAACTAGCTAATAAGTTGCTATCCTTGAAGAGGCAGAGAGACAAAGAACTAGAAGACAAGAAACAAGCTTTGATATGAACAAAGAGAGGAGCAAGACCTAAGAATGCTGCTAGGAAGTGACATGAGCAACCAGAGAAAAAACACAAGATGTGGAGGGGAAGAGGCGGGAAACTACTGAGAAGAGGAAGAGGAGAAAAGAAGAAGAAGCAATCAACAAGAAATCACAATCAGGAACCAAACAGATAATACTAGAGACAAAAAAGGTTATAGCTGTCGAGAAGAAGAAAAAGCAAGATGATCAGAGAAAGATTGAGAGAGACAAGTTGCTGCAGCACGAAGGGAAGCAGAGCAGCGACAAAGCTAGAATAAACTTTGATGGGGTCATATCAATGATGGTGGGGTCATCTTCCATAATTGAATAGTGATTAGTACTAAGGTAGTGAAGGATTTAATAATTTCATTGGTTCAACTGGCCCCAACTCCTACAAGGCAACCCCGTCCGTAAAAGCGGAGAGACAAGTTGTTGCTGCAGAAAGCTCAACAGAGAAAAATTGTTGCTGCAAAGAAGGAAGATATGAGAAGGGAAGCAAAGAGACATGTTGAGAATGAGAAACCATCAACTGATGTCGTAGTGCTGCAAAAAAATGGCCATGAAAACATCCATGTTTGATATCTTTAGAGACAAGAGTACATGTGATTGTGAATTTGTGATGGGCTCAAATTTTATGCAAGCCTGTATCGTGTGAACATGTGTTGGGTTGGGCTGACAAGTGACGACTAGGCTAAACTTTGAGATGTCAAGTGCTTGTAGATTCGCCACTGCTCGCGATGTTGAACTTTGTTCCCCTGTCAGCTGTCATGCTTTGGATGCTTCGAATGGTTAGAATTTATCCATGTTGTTTTGGTGTCGTTGCATGAACAAAAACAGCCAAGTCCGTGTTTTGTGATGTCAAGTGCTTGTATGAATGAATGATGGCCTGTAAAATGTGGTTCTGTTACAACAATGGCTAAATTTCTCTTTCACAGATTCTAGTACCGTTACAATTTGTCTTTTGTTATGAAGATGGTGATGCATCATGCATTTTCTGCCTGATGATGCTAGTACTGTTACAACATGCTTTTGGTCATAATATTGTGCACCTGATTATGCTTTGTTGTCTTCCATCTTTCACAGCGTTTGCTTGTTCATGCACCTGATGATGCTACGATGGATGGACTTGCCATTCAGTAAAAACGTGCAATTTTCTTCCATTTTATACACAATCACAACATCACATCATCATCAACATAGGTAAGCCATTCAACATCACAGCAGAAACCCAAGTAAACCATTCAACATCACAACATCAAACTTTTGCCAAATTTAGAAACACACCACTTGCCAAATAGTACAATCACACTTGAATGATAGTCATTCAACAATGAAGCATGCATTTCATACACCAAACTTGAGATAATAAGCTTCCAGCATTAACCAGATAGACAAAGTCTTGGCAAAATACATGCATGAAGATAGCCATGAAACTACATGGTTCATACATCAGGTTCATCACTTGCAACCTAGAGAAGCTACCAATCAGAATATCATTATTCAGCAAGATCAAAGATGAAGCTCGCTCTTGGGCCGCGGCCGGAGCCAGAGGGATGAACACGCGTAATCTTGTAACCTGATTTTTCTGTTTTGGGGCTGAGCATCCCCTTTGTCTTCTGCTCTCCTTGGGTCCTTGTCTCGCCATTCGTGTGTACGAGATCACGACCCAACCCCGAACTCTGTACTTGTTTTTCCCTCCTATCAATGCAATGATACGCTATCTTAGCGTATTCGAGAAGAAAAAAAGATAGCACATAAGACACAACACCATCCGCTTCATCACCAGCAGCATTCCTCTACCTAAACCCAGCAATGCACCTGAGGCTTGGTCATGGTCATGGTACCTGCAAGTCTTCCCCTCACGTCCCTTGCAGCTCCAATTACTCTCTTGGTCCCTGCAATCCTTGCTGTTTATCCCTTGCTCGAAGAAGCTCCCCTCTTGTTCTCTGTTGCGCCAAGTGCATCGACCAGATCATTCCCAACGAGGATATGATGATCCACAAATTCACATGGTTGCTATCAACCAAACAGATCAACAAATTCTCAACTATCCTGCTGGACATGAACCAAGTTCCTTCATAATTAACAAAAGCACGTCGCCATGGGACTTGCACCATGAGTGACACACTTGTAGAAGACCCAGTCGTCATGCTCCTTGGTGGTGGAGACATAGAACTTCACCGGATTGCCATGGTCAGGGCATCCAATGAGCTGCACCATAACTGCCTGATGGCAAAGATGACCTGATCAGACTGAGCTACTAGTCGACATGGAAGCGGCGATGGATGCTAGCTAGTACAAACAAGGCGGTGGGCGAGGACGCAGGCGGGCCACAACTAGGCAGACATGAGCTAGGGATTGGTGGTGGAAGAAGGGGAACTGAGGCACGTCGGCTGCTGCCCCACTTTTTGCACAAAAAAAGACCTCCACAAGTGTGCCATTTCATTAAAGGACAGTGACCGACCCCACCCCGCCCCCGCCCCGCTTACATGGAGCTCAGAGCCTGGTCAACATGGTCCTACGAGCACAAAACGGCGAGTAATAACAGTATAATCACGCCCATGGTACAAAGTAACCGTATTCTTAAATACATCCTAGCCGTCCGGCGCATTTGGATCCCATCATACAGTGACCATATTCTTAAATAAATCCTAGCCCTCTGGCACATTTGGAATCGTTGTGAAGATTGATAGTGTATTTCCAACGGAACCCCGAATCTTATCTATTTTTCACCAATGACATACCTATCCTGACCAAACTTTCAATTCCATCAGCAATAAACCTTTGCCGAAACAGTGAACTTGTTGTTCCATGAGTATAGTGGTCAAACTATCAAAGTAGAGATATTCATCAGTATGGATGGTATCAGGGTAGACTTGTTGAACAGTTACTGATATCCCAAGTTCCTCATTTGAACCAACTAAAACAATGGACGCAGCAGAGGCAGTAATCTTGTTATGTGAACTGTATAAGTTTGTGATGACGGAGGGATGCACCTTCTCAAGATAAGTTTGCTTTCCAATTTTCCCCACAACTCTCTAACAAAAAAATCTTGAAGGAGGGAAACCTTCAGGTGTAAACACTGGTGCCTGTCAGCAACAACCAGTAGAAACGAATCATCATAAAATCCATTATATTTCAAATATCACACGTAAAATGGTACTCCCTCCGTCCCAAAATAAGTGTCTCAACTTTATAAACTTTGTACTAAAGTTTATAAAGTTGAGACACTTATTTTGGGACAGAGGGAGTACAAAGCTACAACTGAATATTTCCCCACTGATATGTCTTAACTGGCCTGTAAAATCTCCTGAACAAAGTGCACAATAAGTTCCTAACTTGCCTGGACACAAGCACTTGTAAGACTCCTTAAGCAGGGACAACGCGTACTCAGTATCAGCATATATGCAAAACTAATAGTTCTTTGGAATAACATACTGGTTCATTTTAAAAGTAACTAGATGAACATACACAGAACACAAATGATTCGTTTCACAATTGCTGGGAAGGACCTTGAAAACAGGCCTGGTTTATTACTGACAGGACCTTAAAATAGGCACGAGTCAGTTATGTGCCATTTAGGCAGCTAATTCCCAGAAAGCCCTCGCTATTTTGCATCCGAGACATCGTGTTGCAAGTATTTAGTACAATATTTCGCAAGCACAAAAGACATGATTATTACTTATTTACAACGAATAAATGATTGTGTCCACAAAATTTAGAGTTGACTTTGGGCTAATGGTCCGAGACAACTGCTACTCTTGTTTTGGGGTTCACGCAATATGATTAAATTTCTACAGAGCACATTGAACTTGTATGGAGAATTGGAGATCGATGTGCTACATGACGGGATTTATTTTCATTACTTCGTACCAGCTAGTTGATCATACATGTATTGAAAAACAACAAAGCCTTTTAGCCCCAAATAAGTTGGGATAGGATATAGTTGAAACTCATAAGATCTCCAAACCTAGTCATGGTTCTGGCACGTGGACATATTCATTACCTAACCCTATATGATATATGAACTCCCTCCATTCACAAATATAAGATGTTTTGGATATTTCAATATGGACTACATAAGGACTGAAATGAGTGAACAAAAACACTAAAACGTGTCTCCATACATCCGATTCAGAAAACAGTTAGAACATCTTATATTTGTGAACCGAGGAAGTAATAGTACTAATCATCAAAAATAGTGATGATAATAAATTGGAAAAGCGATATTGTAACGCCTAAAAAAATTTAGAATCTGTTTTAGGATCATTCAAAACATTATGCTAGTACCTTAGGAAAGAGATAATAATTTGACATAAAGATTTAGGGACATACGAATGAAACAATTCAGAGTAGGATATCAACAAAGCTAGTTGAGGCACTTTATATTCATTGGTAATCCTCCTTAATTGTTAATATATCACGTACCGAACCATCCAAGAGCAACAAAAGGAATTCGATCTAGAGTTAAGTATAAATACTTGGTTAGGCCTCCATAATAAGCATAAAAGGCTAAGCATTTAAGCGTGTTTTAGCAACACTACAAGTTCTAGACATTATATTAGTACACTTTAAACAAGGCAGTACTCGGTTAAGCGTGGTCCTTGAAAACAACCATAGCAATCTTATCCTACTGAACGGATAGGTTTATACCCGAAACATCTATATAAAAGTAGAGATATTCTAAAATAGCCATTACTTAATAGGATCATGCA
This sequence comes from Triticum aestivum, assembly GCF_018294505.1. Lineage (NCBI taxonomy): Eukaryota > Viridiplantae > Streptophyta > Magnoliopsida > Poales > Poaceae > Triticum > Triticum aestivum. Next base: position 92,151,912 of record NC_057802.1, read on the forward strand.
GCCTAAGTGCATAGTTACACAAGAACATGATCACTTGTGCCGATTACAAAGGTCTAACTAGCCAACTACAGAACATGAATAGACACCCAAAACATAAAGCAGATAAAATAATGTATATATATTCTATATTAGAAATTTTCACTAACCTCAAGCAAGTGATGGTTGAATCCAAACTGGGGGTGGCCAGTTCAATCTTGAATTTGAACTAGGGGGCGATAACTCGATGAAACTACCATCTTCCATATTAAAAATAACAACCTGCCTAAGACTAAATCTGTGACAGTAGATATAAATATAATCAAGCAAGTCATCCGTGTGGTAGATGCTATTGGGAACCAATGCAGGAAAGTCTTTCACTGGGAGAAGGAACGAGTTGTTGAAACCAATGAACATTGCATGATCTTGGAGGTTATTTGTTTTGATTATCTTTTGTCCAACAAAATCAATCTTGTACACAAAAAATTTGTCGGCAACCCATTCTGTTCTCCCATTCTCCTTCTTATATTTATCATGTCTCCATATCTGGAAAAAATCTCCCCATGGTGCTTGAACAATATATCTACTATGTGCTTGGTAAGATATGATTGACTTTAAAATGACTTTTACTTCAGCAGAAGTTCCATTAAGGTTAATAGAATCTACCTGACCCTCACCACGAACACCATAAAACAAACCATCATTGTTGTTATAAAGAATGTCTTGATATTCCCAGCAGTTTCCTTTTCCACCAATCCAAGTCCATTTGGTGTCCCCAACCCTAGTATAAGAGAGTTGACTATTGGGCAATTGTATTCAGAGCACCATGCAGTTTCCTTGGGAGGGGTCGCAAGAAAGAACAACCCTCTCATAAAAGAAGAAGCGGGCTTCTTCAAGTGTAAGATGGTATGGCTCCGTTTCTGTGTCAAAATCCGAAGATAAGATATCCATGTAAAGAACATCATATCCATCTAGCACACCCTCTTCAGTGTAGCGCAGTCTAACATTGTTCATGGTTTCAGGTGGAGGCATAGCTATCTGAGCTCCGGTTGCAGGGTTCACTAGTATGAGATTTGACCGCTCATCCGCGGTGATGAGCCAACCGTGGGAGGAGCCCATGACATGGCGTGTGCGGAAGGCAGGCTCCGATAGAGTGACGTGGTAAAGCTTGTTGGTGGACATGTTATGCAGAGTGACCGTGTCAGCATCACGGTCGCCAGATGAGTAAACAAGGCAGGGGCTCTGTTTCGGCGAGCACAGGCGGAAACGACGGGCCTCTAGATAAATGAGGTGCCAGGATCGACAGACCGCACCTGAGCTGAAGAGATCTGGGATCTCAAGAGTGCCAACGATCCGGAGGAGCATGTCGGCCTGAAGCTGGGACCAATCACAATCGGTGCTCCAATCTGGTGGATCATCGGGAACAGAAGCTTTGTCCATCGATTTTTGCAGAAACCACAATTGTGTGTATATGATATAGGAACCGGACCGAACTGGAAGGTGGAATCAGACTGCAAAAGGACTTTTTTCAGAAATACTGTGCACTAGGACTTTCAGAAGGATGCTGATTACCCAGAGAAATATTGCACACCTGCACTCATAACCTAGGAATCCTCCCAGAAAGCTAATCAGAAGAAACAACTGGACGGAGAGGAATGAATCGGGCGCTCGCGTCTAGCTGGGAGCAAAACCCTAGGGCCCCGGGAGTTCGGACGCAGAAGGGTCGAGGCGAACTGGGTAGCAGGAATTAATAAGCGGAGCCGGGCGGGAGCTGAACCCTGCTAGACTGGGGATTCCGGGGGAGGGAGGGGAGAGGGGGGTTGGTTGTGCGGGTGCGTACGCCACGGCGAGGTTGAGTTGCCGGCGCAGGAGTGGCTTACGCTGGCGGGCTTGTGCGCCGTGACGAGTTTCACGTGCTCACCTCCGCCGTCCGCCGCTGACCGCTGTCGCCGCCGGAGGAGGAGCAGGAGGGTTCTGGGCTCTGAGCGGTGGAGGTGGTAGGAGAGGGGCGATGCGCTTCGCTTCCCTTCGCAAGAGCTATGTCTCGCCCGTGGCGAGACGCAGCTCAGTCTCGCCTCTGACGAGCGCGCTGCTGGGCCGGCTCATTACTGGCGCTGCGATGCGCGAGATTTTTATCCTCTGGATTTCCTTTTCGGATTTTTCACTGTCGCAGAGGTTTTCTTTGGTTTTTCCTTTTTTAATCAACAAATTATTTTTACAAATTATGTCCAATTTTTTTTAGAAAAAATTAACAAACATACTTTTGAAAGTCGTAACATCTTTTTAAATACAATGTACATATGAATGGTACTATGAAATATATTTTTAATTAAACAAACTTTTTTTATATAGAATAAAACTTTTCGAAAATGTTCTGTGCAATTTTTTTGAAATGCATGACTATTTTTAAATGTCACAACATTTGTTTGAATGCTATCAACACTTTTCTAAATTACGCTAACAATTTTATTTATGTTCTCCTAAGATTTTTCAAATTCACGGTTAACATTAAAAAAATATTTTTTAAATATATGTACTTAAGATATTTCATTTGTATGCATGTTATTTCTCATTTGCTATTAACTTAGTCATGCGTATATATGTATGATCTTAAGTATATAAAATGTTATTTGATTTATATGAACATGGGCAGACACACATCGTTGTTGTTGTGACCTCTTAGTGTACTGCACAAAACACTTTTCATCAGTGTCTTGTGTAGTGCAAGTAAAATGACACATTGGCAGCGTTGCTATACTATAGGTGCACTACACAAGAAGACCACTAATCTAACAAGTCGAGGGGCATTTTTGTGAGTTGAATGACTCATTCAAGTGTCAAATTAGCTCCAGCGGCATGGCTGATTTGTCGACCATAAGACTCATGTAGTCACATATCAATATATTAGCACTTAGTTGAATTTGTAGCTCTAAACATTTGGACATATGTATGAAATGTAATGCAATTGCGTTGTATGTGCCTTTGTGTAACTTTCATCCTTAGTGCATCTTGGGGCTTCACAGCCACGGAACAACAATTTGCTTATATCGTATTTTGTTTTCACTGATAGCCCAAAGTGGTCTATGTGTGAAATTTAACACAGATGGTTTAGCTAGCTCGTATGTGATGGCAATGTCAATTATTGACCCTGGGGCACAGATCGGCCACTCGCGCATCAGTGATGATCCAATTTGATCGGTCAGTGTTGTACCGATCTGTAGTAGTGGCAGCCATCAATGAACCCATCCGCTCATCACCTACCTCCCACTCCTCTCCCCGTAGCCATGGATGAACCCCATCCCCTCATTGCCTACCCCCTGCACCTCTTCCCGTAGCCAGCAAAGAAGCTGCAACCTATCGGGTGAAAAGTTGTGACCCCAATAGCATGTGCTAGTACTGGCCCATTGGGAAGCTGCAACCGGTCGGGTTAGAAGCTGTGACACCTAGTAGATGTTGTTGGAACCGGTCGACGGAGAAGCTGGAACCGGCCGAGCGAGAAGCCGTGACCCTGGTTGACAGTGCTGGGACCAGCTAGCCAAGAAGATGCAACCTCACTCACCGATGTTGAAACCGGATGACAGAGAAGTTGTGACCGGCCGAGCGAGAAGCTGCAACTTTAGTTGGTGGTGCTGGAACCGGTCGGGCGAGAAGCTACAACTTTAGTTGGTGGTGCTGGAACCGGCCAAGCGAGAAGTGCTGGGACCAACCAATAGAGAAGATGCAACCTCAGTCACTGATGCTGGAACTAGACGACAAAGAAGTGGCGACCGGTCATGGGAGAAGTTGTAACCTTAGTCGTTAGTGCTAGAACCTGCTAGCACAAAAGCTGCAACCCCGATGTAAGAAGTTGCAACTATCGTCAGTGCTAGCCAGATGACAGAGAAGTTGCGACCAACCGAAGCAAGAAGCTGCAACCTTAGGCATCGGTGTTGGAACCGGCTGGCGCGATAGCTACAACCCCGATGGAATAAGCTACAACTGTTAGTGGTTGTGTTGCAACCGGCAGTGGCCAAACGGCGAGGGCACGAGCTGGCAGTGCTGCGAAGCTTTGGCAGCGCTGCGACTAGAACGTGACGGGATGGCAATGTGGCCGGCGGGCGCATAGGGGATGTGGCAGCGGCGAGGGGGGCGGGGGAGGGGGACGAGCGCGACACAATCCGAGCCTCCGCCGGTCGCCAGCGCTTGGCGCTGCCCATTGTTGAAGTTTCGTCTCAACTCGGTTGTTAATTCTACAAAAATGCTTCTCACACAAACAATAATACCCTCTTGTAACTCACGTCCTGTATACTATATGCAATTTGGCAAAATCACAGCAGCAACCGCAGAAGAAAGGTGCCTTCTCGTTAATTTATCACGACTAAATAACAAATTACCTGGGATGCCAACTCATATGGAAATCTATCACATTTCTCTCATAATACTCAGAAAAGTCATGGACGTGGACTCGTATCCTGAATAACTAGCTAGCTAAGCAGACATATCTGAATGACCTCGGTAGCTTTCCTCTAACTAGGAAATAGGTTCAACTGCCACTAGGAAGAACCATTAATTCATGATCCATCCCCTTCATCTCATAATAATATCATTCCAGGAAACTCGTAACAGAAAGTTCTAAAGAAGCTTTCTGGAACGAGAGGGTTCTGGGCTCTGAGCAGTGGAGGTGGTAGGAGAGGGACGATGCGCTTCGCTTCCCTTCGCAAGAGTTTTTTTAGATCACCCTTCGCAAGAGCTTTGTCTCGCCCGTGTCGAGACGCAGCTCAGTCTCGCCTCTCACGAGTGCGCTGCTGGGCCGACCCCTTACTAGCGCTGCAACGCGTGAGGTTTTTTCCTCTGGTTTTCCTTATCATCTTTTTTCACTGTTTGTAGAGTTTTTTCTTCTTTAATCAGCAATTATTTTTTAAAATTATGTGAACATCTTTCTAGAATTTCACAAACATATTTTTGAAACTATAACATCTTTTGAAATGCAATGTACTTTTTTAATGGTACAAATTCTTTTTTAAAATTAAATGAACATTTTTTGCATTGCGTAAAACTTTTAAAAATGTCATGTAAATTTTTTAAGCGCGTGAACATTTTTTTAATGCTATCAACACTTTTCTAAATTATGCTACATTTTTTTTTACTTTCTATTCATTTTTATCAAATTTGCGTTTAACATTTTTTAAATACATGTACTTAGCATATTTCGTTTGTATGCATGTTATTTCTCGTTTGCTATTAACTTAGTCATGCATATATGTATGATCTTAAGTATATAAAATTAATATGTTTAATTTATATGAACAGGGGCATGCACACATCGTTGCTGCTGTGACCTTTTAGTGTGCTGCACAAAACACTTTTTGTTAGAGTGTCTTGTGTAGTGCAACTAAAATGACACATTGGTGATCGTTGCTATTTTTTAGGTGCACTGCACAAGAAGAAGACTGCTAATCTGACAAGTCAAAAGGCATTTTCAGTAAGTTGAAGGACTCATTCAAGTGTCATATTAGCTCCAGCGGCATGGCTGATTCGTCGATGACAAGACTCGTGTAGTCACATATCAATATATTAGCACTTAATTGAATTTGTAGCCCTAAATATTTCGGACATATGTATGTAATGTAATGCAATGTCGTTGTATGTTTTGTGTAACTTTCATCCTTAGTGCATCTTGGGGCTTCACTGCTAGCATATTGCTAACAGTGGAGCCCTAGTTTGCTTATACTATGTTTTGTTATCACTAATCGGCCAAGGGGTATATGTGTGGCCATTATCACAGATGGTTTAGCTAGCCGTCTATGATGGCAACGCCATTATTTTCGCAGCAAGATAACCCATAGGACACACAACACCACCAGTTTCATTATCAGCAGCATTTCTCTACCTAAACCTAGCAATGCACTTGCGGCTTGGTCATGGTCAAGGTACCTGCAGCTACAAACCTTTCCCTCATGTCCCTTGCAGCTCCAATTCCTCTCTTGGTCCCTGCAATCCTTGCCCTATATCGCTTGCTCGAAGAAGCTCTTCCTCTTGTTCTCTATTGCGCCAAGTGCATCGACTACATCATTCCCAACAAGGATATGACGATCCATAAGATAGCCATATTCCAACTCCCAATGCCAAAAATCACATGGTTGCTATCAACCAAACAGATAAAAAACTTGTTAGCTTTTCTGTTGTACATGGACGTAATTCCTTCATATATAATTAACAAAAGCACGTCGCCATGGTGTTCGGGCATATTTCTCCCTTAGTGGTTTTGGTGATTGATTTGACAATGCATTTGCGGACTAATCATGTGCATTGAGCATTTCAGATAATCTATCATATGGCACAAGATGATTCGAGCCCCTCGGAGCTTTTAAAGTGAAGACGGTTATTTTCCTGTGTTTCTTTTTCAGTGGATTTGAGTCGTAGGAGAACCGTACTATTAAGAGGGGGTCCGATTCAGAAAGGTTTGGGTGGAATCAACACACACAAATTTTTCATTTGCACCCTCATTCCTTTCCTGCATCGATGGAGTTGCTCCCATGTTTCCTGTACGTAGGTCCAGAAGGCCCCAAGTGGTAGTACCGCTCAGGGCAGCAGTAGTACCGCGGTCTAGTGCCATTGTTTCAGGGGATTTCATTTTTTGTGTCGGCTTGCACGAGAGTGGGACGGTAGTACGAGCGATAGTACTGCCCACCCACTACCGCTCCACTTCCGCTTTCTTCTGGACCCGCCATGCTCTCAGCGGTTGTAGAGCGGCAGTGGGTGAGCGGCACTATTGCTTGTAAGCGGTAGTACCGCTGTTGCATCACTCCCACACCCCATCTATCCTGCCCTACTTCCTTAGTACTCTGAGCTGCAACCCCAGGGGCAGTACCGCTGGGGCGAGAGGTAGTACCGCTCCGGCGGCACTACCACCTCGTGGTCTCGTGCCATTGCACTGCTCTATGTGTACTATCACCCGAGCGGTAGTACCGCTCTCCTGAGCGGTAGTACCGTTTAGTGCAGGCTGTGAGCAAGGTAACAGTTGCAATCTTTGCCACTATATAAAGGGGGTCTTCTTCCCCAAGAAGACTTACCTCTTCCTCCCCCAAACTTCATTGTTGCTCAAAGCTCCATTTTTGCCCGATCTCTCTCCGTAGCCAACAAAACTTGTTGATTCTCTAGGATTTGGTTGAGAGGGCCCCAATCTACACTTCCACCAAGAGAAATTTGATTTCCTCCACTAATCCCTTACGGATCTTGTTACTCTTGGGTGTTTGAGCACCCTAGATGGTTGAGGTCACCTCGGAGCCACAATCCATTGTGGTGAAGCTTCGTGGTGGTGTTGGGAGCCTCCAATTTGGTTGTGGAGATTGCCCCAATCTTGTTTGTAAAGGTTCGGTCGCCGCCTTCAAGGGCACCACTAGTGGAATCATGGCATCTTGCATTGTGCGAGGGTGTGAGGAGAATACGGTGGCCCTAGTGGCTTGTTGGGGAGCATTGTGCCTCCACACCGCTCCAATGGAGACGTACTTCCCCTCAAAGGGAAGGAACTTCGGTAACACATCCTCATCTTCACTGGCTCCACTTGTGATTACTTCTTACCTTTACTTTGTGCAAGCTTTATTTGTGTTGTATCATTTACTTGCTTGCTTGTGTTGTTGTTGTTAGCATCATATATGTTGCTCACATAGTTGCGTATCTAGACAACCTATTTGTTGCTAAACCTAAGTTGTTAAGAAAAACTAAAAATTGGTAGTTGTCTATTCACCCCCGTCTCTTGTAAGGCCTTAACCACCTAAAGAGTATGGTTGACGATGGGTTAAGTGGTGGTGGCCTACCTGCGGTCGAGGCAGTGGATAATTGCGGCTTGAAGCTACGTCGGTATTTCCCCAAAGAGGAAGGGATGATGCAGCACAGCGGCGGTAGGTATTTCCCTTAGTTATGACACCAAGGTTATCGAACCAATAGGAGAACCAAGCAACACAATGTAAACAGCCCCTGCACACAAATAACAAATACTCACAACCCGATGTGTAAAAGGGGTTGTCAATCCCTTTCGGGTAGCGGCGCCCCAAGATAGGCAAACAGACGTGAAATAAATTGTAGTAGATTGATAGATTGAACGCCAAATAAAATAAATAAGAATAAATTGCAGCAAGGTATTTTTGTATTTTTGCTTTAATAGATCTGAAAATAAAAGCAAAGGAAAAGTAGATCGCAAAGGCAAATAATATGAGAAAGAGACCCGGGGCCATAGGTTTCACTAGTGGCTTCTCTCGAGAAAAATAGCAAACAGTGGGTGAACAAATTACTGTTGGGCAATTGATAGAACTTCAAATAATCATGACAATATCCAGGCAATGATCATTACATAGGCACCACGTCCAAGATTAGTAGACCGACTCCTGCCTGCACCTACTACTATTACTCCACACATCGACCACTATCCAGCATGCATCTAGTGTATTAAGTTCATGGAGAAACGGATTAATGCAATAAGAACGATGACATGATGTAGACAAGATCTATCTATGTAGAGATAGACCCCATCGTTTTATCCTTAGTAGCAATGATACATACGTGTCGGTTCCCCTTCTGTCACTGGGATCAAGCACCGTAAGATCGAACCCACTACAAAGCACCTCTTCCCATTGCAAGATAAATAGATCAAGTTGGCCAAACAAAACCCAAATATCAGAGAAGAAATACGAGGCTATTAGCAATCATGCATATAAGAGATCAAAGAAACTCAAATAACTTTCATGGATATAAAAAGATAGATCAACTCAAAGTTCATCGGATCCCAACAAACACACCGCAAAAAGAGTTACATCATATGGATCTCCAAGAGACCATTGTATTGAGAATCAAACGAGAGAGAGAAAGCCATCTAGCTACTAACTACGGACCCGAAGGTCTACAAAGAACTACTCACGCATCATCGGAGAGGCACCAATGGAAGTGGTGAACCCCTCCGTGATGGTGTCTAGATTGGATCTGGTGGTTCTGGACTCTGCGGCGGCTGGAATTGATATATATAGAGCAAAGAGGCGGTCCGGGGGGCACTCGAGGTGGGCACAACCCACCAGGGCGCGCCTGGGCCTCCTGGCGCACCCTGGAGGGTTGTGCTCCCCTCGGAGCACCCCCAGGCGCTGCCTTGGCCCATTGGGTGTCTTCCGGTCCATAAAAAATCTCTGTGAAGTTTCGTTGCATTTGGACTCCGTTTGGTATTGATTTCCTGCGATGTAAAAAACATGCAAAAAACAATAACTGGCACTTGGCACTATGTCAATAGGTTAGTACCAAAAAATAATATAAAATGATTATAAAACATCCAAGATTGATAATATAACAGCATGGAACAATCAAAAATTATAGATACGTTGGAGACGTATCAGCATCCCCAAGCTTAACTCCTGCTCGTGCTCGAGTAGGTGAGTGATAAAAACAGAATTTTTGATGTGGACTGCTGCCTAACATGTCATCTCATATTCTTTTCTTTATAGCATGGACATTTGGACTTTATATGGTTCAAAGCAATAGTCTAGTTTTGACATGATGACTTAAATACTCAAGCATATCAACAAGCAACCATGTCTTTCAAAATATCAACGCTAAAACAAGCTATCCCTAGCCCATCATGCTCAATCATTGATCCATTCATGAAACACACTCGCATATTAACTACACCCAATACTCAAGTACGATCATAGTGCCTCCTAGTTGGTGCTTTTATAAGAGAAGATGGAGACTCAACTTCAAAATAAAAATTGCATAAAGTAAAAGAAAGGCCCTTCGTAGAGGGAAGTAGGGATTTGTAGAGGTGCCAGAGCTCAAAGCGAAAATTGAGAGATAAAAACATTTTGGGAGGTGTGCCTTTCCTACCAACGAAAATGACTTAGAGTTCCCAACACTTTCCATGCTAGATATATCATAGGCGGTTCCCAAATAGAAATTAAAGTTTATTCCTTTTTCAACCATACTTTCACTTTCCATGGCTAGCCGTATCCACGGTTGCCCTCCATACCAACACTTTTCAAAGAATTTATTATTTGACAATATAAAGTAAATTCATTTTTTATTTCGGGACTGGGTATCCCTAATACCTTTGCCTTACTCTCGTGCAATGACAAGTGAATAAACACTCATCGCGAGAATAACACATCTAGCATGGAAAATATTAGCCACCCCTCACCGCCTTGTTAGCGGTACGAGCACACAAAAGAGAAGTTCATTTTGAAAAATAGAGATGGCACATACAAATTTGCTTAGAACGGCAAAAGAATACCGCATATAGGTAGGTATAGTGGACTCATGTGGCAAAACTGGTTTAAAGGTTTTTGAATGCACAAGTAGTGACCATACTTAGTGCAAAATGAAGGCTAGCAAAATCAACCAAGAAACGAATAATCTCATAAGCGAGCATTAAGTATAATTAACACCGAATAATCACTAGTACGCATCGGTGCTATACAAACGGCTTTTAACCCATTTCCGCGTCGACATTTGGAACCGTCGCCTAGTGAGTGACGGCGATAGGGGGGGGGGGTTCCTTCCCACACGACCCAGAAACCGTCGGGGATTGGGATCCTACAGTACTCCTACTCGTTTGTGCTCGCATTGCCATCACAGTTGGTATTCTGTGGTGCTACGTTTACGATGCGCTGCCCATCACAAATGGTTCACTATTATAGAACGTGTATGATAAGCATACAATCACACACATTCGCTTTTCCCAAATCGTATGCGATAACTAATTAAGAAGATTAGCTAATCGTCGTACGAGTGTCGGACAGGATTACGAAACATCGGACCGTCGTAACATCGTCGTACACGACAACTATCGCACACGCTATTCTGTGGTGCAATGTTTACGATGCATACTTATCAGAAACAGTTCATGGTTGCGAATCGTGTACGATAAGGCAACTAACACAAACGTTTAGTTTGCCCGCACCATTTGTGATATTGTCTGACATTGCACACGCTTTGCAAACGGTAACTGTGTGCATGCTTGCACATGTTTCCTCTCTATGAACCATCTTGGATTATGATGTATATCGCAAACGTTTGTGTTTTACCAATCGTATGTGCCGTAACGACCTGGAGAGCGTAATTTCACCGTAATTTAATTGCTGCTATTTCAAATTGTACCGGATTTGAATTTGAATTTGAATGTATGCTACAACTTTATTCATATCCATCAGGTTTAAACAACCAATGCATTATTCGATTCATAGGTACATATGTTCAAGAATTCAATAAGAACCAAATAAAGAATGATGAACCACAGTTGTATACTTGTACTATTAAAGACGGTAAAGAAAGAGGCGAAATACATTCTGGTTGCTGAACAAGGTGAAGCGAAATGCCCATATTGTTCCGTCCTCCATACAGAAGGCACGCACGACTCTAGTCCAACCCCTTGTGATGGCCGACCGCCCATCCTTCACGGTCTTCATGGAAACATCTAGATAATCATCGTGTTCTGGTAGAAATACTTTAACCTTTGCATGCCCACCAATCATGTAGTTTGAGAGGTAATCTTGAGTAAACTGCTTTGGCAACCACTGCAAAGGAAAAATATTCAGACATTGTCATCTAACACAACTCATTATGGGCAGTAAAAAGAAGGCTGCAGAGTTCTTACTTACCATCCTGCAGTTCGCTGTTGTCTTGGATAAAGTGTAAACAAATAGTTTAATTGCCATCTTTGGACCCATTTTACTAACAATCTTTATCAGCTTCCTCACTTGATGCTGGTTCATCGATATCTCATTGCCCCATACGCAGAAAGGGTCGAAGCGCGGATCTTTACCAATGACATATGTACCTAAAAGCACCAAGTTAATATTAGAAGCTAAACAACAATTGCACAATGATGTAGTAGATCACTCTTTTATAATACTCCCTTCGTTCCTAAATATTTGTCTTTCTAGCGATTTCAATAAGTGACTACATACGGAGCAAAATGAGTGAATCTACACTCTAAAATATGTCTATATACATCCGTATGTGGCAGTCCATTTGAAATCTCTAAAAAGACAAATATTTAGGAATGGAGGGAGTATCTTATAACATCCAATATACTCACATATTAGATGAATTAACATATTATATTATGGGCCGGAAGGAGTTTAGTGCATTCTTACAAATTATCGGTTGATTAACTGCTGCTGTATCCATGGGTTGCAGTTAGTTTGAGCTAGTTCGGGCTCAAATAGCCCTAAAGTATATCTAAACATGAGGGCTAGTTTGAGCTAGTTGCATCTATAACCCACCCAAAAAAACTATCCAACCCAAGAGGTGCTAATTGGAGCTAGTTCTCCTAGCGCATTTATTGTCAATCTAACCCTGCCATCCAAACAACTCTTTGGATGGAGTTAGTTCATGGTTAGTCATGAGCTAGAAACTAACTCTAACCTCTAGCTAAGTTGAGTATCGAAACAGGGATGCGTTGTTGTTGTTGTTGTTGTTGTTGTTGTTGTTGTTGCTGCTGCTGCTCTTCTATGTATATCTAGACATCATTATAACATTAATGTAACACTCTTCCTTGTTGCTATGTAGTCTAGGATTGCATATTTAGACATTAAGTACAGTGCATGTTGCTATGTAGCCTCGGATATATTACATATGGCCCTCTTAACCTAACGATAAATGGGTTGCAGATATATTCAGTTAAAAGTCCGATTCACCGATTAGTCCCTTATCAGCCCCCGGCCTATATGGTACCAGCTACCGATATCCTGAACAGTGAGCAGATATAAGCCATGGGATGAAACTAACCTTGATGGAAAATAGCAGTCGTTCCCAAAATTGTCCTGTGTAGGTACATCGAGAAGCATGTTAAGCACAACAGGCTAAACATCAACCAAAATTATCCATGGCGGACAAAATAATCTCCAAAAGATAGCTTTAGTGTGTAGGTTTAAGCACGCTAGTAAAGCAAAACAAGTGGAAAGGTGTGTTAACTGCAACAGGCCTAACATTTAACAACAAGCAAACATAGTCATTCAAACTGGTATTGTGCCGGTCTAAGTACACTGGTTATTGTTAAATAAAAATGGAAAGGCGTGTTAACTACAAGATGCAGCAACCAAATGTAGTCATTCATAGTGGTATTGTTGAAACTGGTACTGATGAAATTGAACTGCACAGTTCATACTTGCACATATAGAACATCACGTTGTGAATAACTGGAATAAACAAGGCATACTACGAACAACCAAAGATAGCATTTGAAACTGGACATATGCTAACTACAAACAACCGAACAATCAAAAAACTTTAAAAGAGGCATATGCTAGCTATAACAGGCTTAACAGCAAGCAAATATATGCATTCCTATCGGTATGTTTAAAACTGGATTGATGAAATGTACTGCACAGTAAATAATTGCACATATAGAGCATCACATTGTGAACAACTGAAATTAAAAAGGCATACTGCTAACAACCAGATATACCAATTAAAACTGGACATATTCTCACTACAATACAAAAGGGACTCGACGAAACAAGTCATGGGTTTCCCCCTGTGAAGAGGCACGGCAAAACAAATCATGGGTTTCCTCACTTGTCATAGATGGGCTCGTTCCCATGGGAAGAGCACAAACCCTGGATGCGCTCCATGTTATCGCAGATGAGCTCCTTCCCCTTGGAAGAGCACGGCTGTAGGGTGCCCTCCCTGATGTCGCAGACGGGCGCTTTCCCCTTGGAAGAGTAGATGGGCTCTTTCCCCTTGGAAGAGTCGGAGAGGGTGCCATCCTCATGGTCGCCGTCGATGAGGTCTGACTTGGAACCTGTGGATCCCAAGACAGCGTCACAGAACGTGTCCTTCAAAAATGACAAAAGGGGCTCGATGGCGATGTAGGATGGCAAATTGTTGACAGCGAGCCAGAGGAGATTAGCGGCGGGGCCATGGATGAGATCAACGGCGGTTGAACCCGAGGGGTTGGGGGTGGGCCACTTAACCTGTGACATAGCCCGCCTCAGGCCATCGCTCTCGATGACCTCGATGTCCTAGCCGGCGGCCGAGACATGCCCGCATACTCTAGCCCGCTGCTTGAGTGCCTGCCGCCAGTAATGGTCGTCAGCTTCCTTGGCGACGTCGGGTGAAGAGACAGCGATACACCTCTTTTGGGCCAGTCGCTCCTCGAGCTCCACGGGAAGCATAGCCGGGCTTAGGCTGCGATGCCCTGGAGTGGGGGATGGGGATGGGGATCTGTGGGAAAGGGGGCGTTTGGTAGGCGTCATCTAAGAAACTCAGGGCGTCCTGGGTATGGAGATCGGTGGGTAAGCTGCACGGGCAAACCGGCAGATGTTGACAATGGAGGCCTTACGGAGGCGGCGGCAGCGGCGGCGGGGACCTTGCTAGGGTTTCGAGCGAGGGAGGGTGTGTGTGTGTGTGCGCGCACGCCCGAGGAGGTTTTGGTGTGTGTGTGCGTGTGTGGAGGGGGGCGGGGGTGTTTGAGGAAATGACGCGGGTACTGAAAATTTTACTACGCGGGAGTCAAACGCGGGAGTGAAATGCCGGGGCTATTGAAATTTTTGATGATAGTGCATCGCACACGGTCCCGAGATAACAACCATCTGTTATGAAAAACCCTCGAGGCAGGCAGATATTTTCTAGGGCAAGCGGGATTGGGAACAAGAAACATCGCACATGGTCCGGAGATAACAACCGTGTGTTATGAAACAGAAAAACCCTCGAGGCGGGTAGCCTCGTGGAGCCCAATGTACTGTGCAGATGTGTGCGTGACGGGGGCACCGACGTGGCACGCGGTTAGTTTGAGTGAACCGTGTCTGTTGCGTCATCTGACTTGTCTAATGTTCATAAATTTGGCGAAAAATGACGCGGGAGAGGGTCAGAACATGAACACACTTGCATGTGGACCAAATTTATGTATGAAAAGGGTGGTTTGATTTTCAAATACCAAATGCAACTTCGATGTGGCACCTATCTCACAAAGCGCACGGTATTGCTTTCCCCCACCCCCTCGTGTCGGCACGAAGGGAATCCTAAGCTATGAATGCATGCCCGTTCACCTAGCAAAGTGCAAAGTAGCTAGCAGCCCCCTCCTCCCTCGTGTCGGCACGAAGGGAATCCTAAGCTATGAATGCATGCCCCCCCCCAACCGAGGTTCACCTAGCAAAGTGCGAAGTAGCTAGCAGCCCCCCTCCCTCGTGTCGGCACGAAGGGAATCCTAAGCTATTAATGCATGCCCCCCCAACCGAGGTTCACCCTAGCAAAGTGCGAAGTAGCTAGCAGCCCTCCCTCCCTCGTGTCGGCACGAAGGGAATCCTAAGCTATGAATGCATGCCCCCCCAACCGAGGTTCACCTAGCAAAGTGCGAAGTAGCTAGCAGCCCCCCCTCGTGTCGCCACGAAGGGAATCCTAAGCTATGAATGCATGCCCCCCCAACCGAGGTTCACCTAGAAAAGTGCAAAGTAGCAACCCCCCCACACACAGACACTTTCAGTCGGCGGGCCAGAGAGGCATATCTCACCAAGATGGATTGTAAAACGGACCAAGAATAATCCACCTTGGTCGTACAACCTCTTTCTTGTTGTGGGTCAAAGTGATGGCCGTCCATGCGACCCCGGAGATGGGCTAGCTCGCCAATAATCACGTAAGTAGCTAGTCCCTGAAGACAACCACTGCATGCGTGTGGCCCAAACATATGTATGGAGATGTGTGTTTTTGAGTAACAATGGAACAACTTTGATGTGGCACCGTGATTTCGAACTAGAAATCCCCACACTGAGTGAGGGTAAGGTTGACGGTGCATATGTATGTTACACCACACTTCAAGTGTCGCACCCCGGCTCAGAGCAACCGGTTTACCTTGTATTGCCAGCCCAGAGACCATGTCTTCTGGCAACACACAACATCTTGGTACACAAAGCAACCGCTTTATTGATACTAGCGGAACATGGTTCATATTACAATGAGTTGCGAGGCCAAGCGGCACACACGGTGCGGCTGAACAATATGTACATTATTTAGTGAACATAATGGGGCCTCGATCGTGACAACTACGCGGCAGTGGAACGACGACGAAGCGGAACTCCATAGCACAGGGACACCGATGTGGACATGATCTAGACTCGGACATCACTCCTTTCCAACGAGACTTTCCTGAAAGCTGGCATGACACGCCAGGTCAGTACATTGAATGTACTTGCAAGCTCACAACAAGCATAAACATAATGACAAACAATATCATGATAATTAGCCAATTAAATCATTAATGCAAAATCATACTAGGGATGCAGTGCTCATAATCTCGTGCCTTAAGTCTCTCGGACTTGCTTACCAAACGGTGATCTCTCTTGGATCACAAACGGACCAACATCTTGGTCTTTAATCGGGTTACCTCGTAACCAAACGGTGATCTTACTCGGATCACAATCTGACCAAAAACTTGGCCTCCAGCTTCAAGATGATTTCTCAACCATCCGTTCCAACAGTGCAAAGTTATTATCTTAGTGTGCAAAGTTTATTTAAATGTTGACCCATGGTGTGACCTACTTTCGAGCGTGTCCGTGACCGTCGACTCGGCTATCGATAGATTTAATACACTCTGCAGAGGTAGCGCACTGTACCCACACCACGGAACCCATGGCCTCACACTCCCATTCGGGTGGACCAACGGCATTCCGACAGAACCCCTCCATTGCCATGACACTCTCCCGGTCACTCCGACTCACTCCCCACTGGGCTAAGTCCTGGGTGGCCCCGTGCCTACCAAAGACACCAACAACCACCGTCGTGGCAAAACATAAACGGTCCCAAACGGGGACAAGGTACCATAACAACAACGGGCACACAAGGTTATGTCTGCTTACCGGGCCAGGGTAACGCATGACAACGGACCGAATAAAGGCCTTCCCACAAAGGCAAATGTGGTTGCACTGGGGGAAAACTCGATTCAGTGGCACCATGACCCGATCAATGATATGTTCAAGTTGAGTTAATGTCAGGTTCAACTTAAAGTGAAAGTAATCGATGTCATGATATGCCATGAGAATGCAACATGAATAAATATGCACCACACATCATCGGAAATAACTGGGTCAACCTCATCAAGTACTAAGCATAGATATCAATACCTCATAACACCTCTCTGGTTATGTTTACTTAGCAAATTAACAATGACAATATCTTAGCAAAATTCTTTCCTCACTCAAGAAAATATTAAGCCAACTAATTCTTTTTCATAAACAAATTACTTCTTCATAAGCAAATATTACTTCTAATGTCTTAAACTAGCTTAGTTAGTTATAAACTTATGTAAACTAACCATATCAACTTAAACAAGCATCCAACAGAATATATTTATTTTAGTGATTTAAATGCATGGATTAAATCATTTGTTCAAGTTGAAAAATCACAAATATTGCAATGACACCATGAAAATGTTGTTGTGGCTTGCCTTAGTGCAGATGAGGTTCACACTCCTCCTGGTGATCCTCAAGACAAGCTTCACCTTCTGAAAACAATTATAAATACAAAAAGAAAATATCAAGAACAACTCTGAAATTCACCAGAAAATCTAGACAACAGAGAAAAATCTCATTTTTGGTGAGCTGCTAGATCTTTTCATTAAGAACACAATGCAAAAATAATCAATTCATCTGGACTTATGGTTAAAAACTTGTGACTGTTTGAAGCTCTCTGAATAATTTGAATTTGAATTAAATAAAAAATAGAACTGGGGGGTGACGTCGAAGGCGTCAACCCGCAGGGCGCCTCCACTCGTACCGCTTCGGGCGCGGGCTGAGTGGCTAACTAGCGGGCCCTGCTAGTCAGGTGAGCGGGAGGGGGAGAGGGAAACAGAGCACGGCGGAGCTTCGCCGGAGCTCACGTCGGTGAGGAGGGCGTCTTGGCCTGAGCTAAAGGGATGGATCGAAAGAGAAGACGAAGGCGCACCTGCTCGTACCCGTAATTAGCTAGGGGTGGTTGGACGGCGTCGGAATGGGCCTCTCCAGCGGCGACAGAGGGCGGAGGTCGCCGGAGTTGGAGATGACGGCGACCAGAGGCTGCACCGGTGGCCCCAACCGGGTCGAACGACACCACTAACGCACGGCGGAGGCTATGGAAGAGTGGCCCGACCTTGGGAAGGGCTGGAGCTGCGGGGACGAACCAAGGGGATCGCCGGCGAGCTCGAGCTCGGGGACGGCGGCCCAAGGCCTGCCCGGCCGGGCTACGGCTTCCTACTGGTTTGTGGAGTGTGTGAGAGGGCTTGGTGATGCTCGAGAGGGCTGGGGAGGGCTGTATTTATAGCCGAGCAAGGTGAGGGGTTCGGGCTCCGCCGGAGGACACCTTGACATGGCGCACGGCGATGAACGAGGGGGAAGGCGACGCAGCTCACGCGAGCACTGTGGGCGGGCGGAGACGAGCACAGGAGCGAAGGGGTGGCGACGAACACAGTGCGCGGCGCACTGTTGGGTTGGCCGGACCGCGCCTGTGCTTGCTACGGCGAGCTCTGGCATCGGCGAGCGCCAGGAGAGAGTTAAGTGAGTAGAGACGGGGATGGTGGCGAGGTTTGGCGAGGTGCGGCAGGCGGGGAAGCGAGCGCGCGCCGAACAGAGCGTTCGGCGGCACTCAAAGCGCGGCGACAAGCAGGTTGGCACCGTGCACACGCGTGGTCACCGCGTGAACTTTGGCATAGAGCCACGGCTGGCCCTAGTTTCATTTCTGGTGTGTAGTCCTTAGTGTTTTGGGTAGAGCCAGTGCTTGGAGTCGAGCTCAGGTGCAGTAAGTTGGAGTTTCACTACAAGGTAAGTTTCTGGACAGTAACTTTGAGAGCTTACTGTGGTCAAAATACTTAGAGTTGGTAGATGAGCTTTGGAGGTTAGCAATCATCTAGGAGGGTGGTGATGCATAAGAAAATTGAGTAGCATTGTAGCAAGTAAAATGGTAGTTGCTGTAGAAACTACTATTTTTGTCCAGAACAGAAAATATTTTCTGTAGCAAAAATATTCCAAAAAGTGATGCAATATTTTTTCTCACGAAGGTGTCCTAGGGTTCAAAGAATATTTGGGAATTTTCTCAGATTTTTGTGGGCAAGAAAAATTGGGGTTGCTTTGGAGCACAAGTGGCTGGTTAGGGTTTTAGAGGGGAAAATGAATATTTTTCATTTAGGAAAAATATTCATAATATTATTTTGAGGTTATCAGAGAAGAAATGATGGCTAGAGAGAGAAATGAGTCACTTGGGTGAAAGTCAAGGTGGTGCCCAAGTGTTTAAGTCCAACTGAAGAGATTCAAAACTCCAAATTCAAATCAAAACCAAATAAAATCAGAAAAAGAAGAGAGAGCAAAAACCAGGCTGTCACAAACCTCCCCCACTTAGGATGAATCTTGTCCTCGAGATTTGGTTGCTCGGGAAAACAATTCTGGATAATGTGCCTTTAGAAATTCTTCTCATTCCCAAGTGGCTTCTGCCTCTGTGTGATGCTCCCACTGAATCTTGTAAAACTTTCTTGTTTTACTACGAATGACCCTTTCCATCTCATCCAAAATTCTGAACGGTCTCTCTTCATATGTTAAATCCATAGCCAACTCTATTTTGTTTTAGCAGTCTTTTTCTCGGGCGGCGATATACATCGCCTCAACTGTGAGACATGGAACACATTGTGCACTTCGGACAATTCTGGGGGCAGTTCCAAGTGATATGCAACAGTACCCACCCTGGACATAACTGGGAGTGGACCAATAAACCTGGGTGCCAATTTTCCGGGAGTCTGGAATCTCTTGACTCCTTTCATAGGAGTGACTCGGAGGTATACATGTTCTCCGGGTTCAAAACTGATCTGTCGGTGCTTTGCATCATAATAACTCTTCTGTCGAGATTTAGCCAATTGCAATCTGTCTCAGATTTCCTTGACTTGCTTTTCAGCTTCCATCATGAGATCCATTCCAAAAATATGGCTATCTCTAGTTTGAGACCAATTCAACGGAGTGCGGCACTTACGGCCATACAAAGCCTCATAGGGTGACATCTTTAGACTGGTCTGAAAACTTTTGTTGTAGGAGAACTCGGTATACGGCAGACAGTCTTCCCATTTAGGTCCTTGGGCCAAGGCACAGGCTCAAAGCATATCTTTGAGTATTTGGTTTACACGCTCAGTCTGTCCATCGGTCTGAGGATGATAAGCGGTACTATATTTTAGCGCTGTCCCCAAGGCTTGGTGGAGACGTGACCAGAAAGCGGAGGTAAAAAGTGACCCCTGGTCGGAAGTGATTGTTTGTGGTACTCCATTCAGACTGGCTGTTCTGAACACATACAGTTGTGCGAGCTGATCGGCTCGGTATGTGATTTTGATGGGGATAAAATGAGCTACCTTGATTAAGGTGTCCACTATGACCCATACTGCGTCATTGCCTCGCTGAGTCTTTGGCAGCCCTATGACAAAATCCATGCAAACATCATCCCACTTCCATTGTGGAACGGGCAATGGTTGGAGGAGTCCGGCTGGTTTCTGGTGTTCTGCGTTCACTCGGTTGCATATGTCGCAACAGGCCACAAAGTAGGCAATGTCCTTCTTCATTCCATCCCACCAGAATATTTGTTGAAGGTCTTCGTACATTTTAGTGCCTCCGGGGTGAATATAATATGAAGATTCGTGTGCTTCTGACAGTATTCTCTTCCTTAAATCTTCTTGCTTGGGTGCACAAATCCTTCCACGGAATCGCAGTGTACCTTGTTGATCCTTAGAAAAATCGGTATCCTGCTAACATATGCCTAGCATGTTTCTGTAGGATTGTGTCATGTGGCTGGGCCTTGCGGATCTCTTCCTCGAGGGTAGGAGTAACTTCCATGATATTAGCAAGACCAGCACCAACTATGACCAGGTTGAGCTGAGCAATCTCTTCTTGAAGTTCAGGAGGCAAGGATTCCATTATGATATTCAGGCTGACAGGCTTTCGGCTGAGTGCATCGGCAACCACGTTGGCCTTACCCGGGTGGTAATTAATTCCAAGATCATAGTCCTTGACTAACTCAAGCCATCTTTGTTGACGGAGATTTAAATCTGGCTGAGTAAATATGTACTTGAGACTTTTGTGGTCAGTAAATATTTGGCACCTCTTCCCAATGAGGTAGTGCCTCCAAATTTTTAGAGCATGAACCACCGCAGCTAATTCCAGATCATGAGTAGGATAGTTTCCTTCGTGGGGTCATAGCTGTCGCGATGCATATGCTACCACCTTGCCATCTTGCATAAGTACGCATCCAAGGCCCTGTCTAGAAGCGTCACAATACACATCAAAGCTGCGGTAGATGTCTGGAAGAGTCAACACTGGTGTTGTTGTCAGCCGGATTTTCAGCTCATTGAAACTTTTCTCACAGTCCTCAGTCCATTCAAACTTCTTATCTTTCTTGAGCAATTCCATCATTGGTTTGGCAATCTTGGAGAAACCTTCAATGAAATGACGGTAGTATCCAGCTAATCCAAGGAAACTCCGGATTTGGGATACTGTTGTGGGTGCCAACCAATCGAGCACATCCTTTACTTTGCTCGGGTCCACGGCTATGCCTTTTGCAGACAACACATGCCCAAGAAATCCAACTCGCTTGAGCCAAAACTCGCATTTCCTGAATTTGGCATACAGCTGATGGTCGTGGAGTCGTTGCAATATAGCTCTGAGGTGTCCTTTGTGCTCTTCTTCACCTTTTGAGTATATGAGAATGTCATCGATGAAGACCACCACAACAAATTTATCTAGGAAGTCCACGAACACCTTGTTCATCATATGCATGAAGAAAGCAGGGGCATTGGTGAGGCCGAAGGACATAACGGTATATTCATAAAGACCGTACCGGGTAGTGAACGCGGTCTTAGGAATATCTTCCTTTTTAATCTTGAGTTGGTGGTACCCTGTCCTTAAATCAATTTTGGAGAATACCTTTGCCCCACCGAGTTGATCAAATAAGTCATCGATCCTGGGCAGTGGATATTTGTTTTTGATGGTGACATCATTCAGCTGACGGTAATCCACACACATACGGAGACTACCATCTTTCTTATCCACGAATATAGTAGGTGATCCCCATGGTGAAGAGCTAGGACGGATATACCCTTTCTGGAGCATCTCATCAAGCTGTTTCTTTAGCTCCACTAATTCTGACGAAGGCATCCGATAATACTTCTTGTATAACGGTGCGGTTCCGGGCACAAGATCTATTGCAAACTCAAGCTCTTGATCTGGCGGCATGCCTGGCAGTTCTTCTGGGAATACATCGGGAAACTCACTGACCACGGGAATTAATTCCAATTCACAAGCCACAACGGTGAAGACCATTTCTTTCTTGGGTATGCTCCCGCGGGCATAGAATTTTGTACTCTACCCCTCTTGACTTGTCAAAGTGACTTCTCGGGTCACGCAATTAATGCATACTTGATATTGGGTTAACCAATTCATCCCCAAAATAATGTCCAACTTGACGGACTCAATGACTATCAAGGAAGTTGGAAAACGGACTCCGTTGATATTAATTTCCAGATTACGGCAGACCGGATTGCTTCTGAGCAAAGATCCTGGGGATTGTACCAGCATATTCTTGCTCAAAATCGACCAAGGAAATTTGTTTTGTGCAATAAAACTCCACGAAATAAAAGAGTGGGAAGCCCCAGAGTCAAATAAAATTATGGCAGGTATGCTATTAACAGAAAACATACCAATGATGACTTCGGGGTTCTCTTGGGCTTCGTCTGCGGAGAGGTGATGGACTTGCCCAATGATGTTTTGCTGGATAGGGTATGACCCCATAAAGTTGACTTGTGGCCTGAATGGAGCATTGGTCTTGCCGTTCTTGGGGCACTGTCTGGCATAATGTCCGGTTTGCCCACAACTGAAACAAGAATTGTTGCGCCGGCACTCTTCTCGCACCGGGTTGGTCACGACATTCTTGACTTGTGTAGTGGTTTTGTTAACATTCTTCTGCAAATTGGGCTTGTACTCTACCTGAGTATGCTGCCAGGTACGGGCCTTTTGTACTGGTTGCACTTCCTTCCTTGGCTCGAACTTGCGCTTGTGATCGTTATTTGCAGACTTATTGTCATGTATAAGCTTGTGCTCCCTTTCAGCAATGAGGGCCTTGTTTACCAGGGTTTGGAAATCAGGGAAGTCAAACATACTGAGGGTGCATCGGAGATGTTGGTTTAATCCGCCAAGAAACCTGTCGATCTTTCTTTCTTCGGTGGCCACATCAGAAAGAGAGTAA
This sequence comes from Triticum aestivum, assembly GCF_018294505.1. Classification (NCBI taxonomy): domain Eukaryota; kingdom Viridiplantae; phylum Streptophyta; class Magnoliopsida; order Poales; family Poaceae; genus Triticum; species Triticum aestivum. The sequence continues at coordinate 92,175,078 of NC_057802.1, forward strand.
CGGGCCAAATGATTGAACTTATGCAAATATTCACTCACAGACTAACTTCCTTGGAGGAGCGCGAGGAATTCACACTGCTTGATCTTCATAATTCCAGTGGGAATATGATATTTACGGAACTGATCCTTGAATTTTTCCCAGGTGATTGCTTCATCAGCAGGCCACATAGCTTTTGCATTTTCCCACCATATGGCAGCAGCGCCTTCAAGATAATGAGTTGCAAACGGGACTTTGTCATCCTCATCAGTACGAGCAATCTCAAGTTTCCTCTCAATGGTTCGCAACCAGTCGTCTGCGTCCAAGGGATCAATAACCTGACTGAAACTGGGAGGCTTGGTTCTTTGAAAATCTGACAGTTTGGAGTGATGACCGTTCTGATTTCCATTCTGCCCAACCACAGCTTGCACACTCCTTAATATTTCAATTAGATCATTATTCCTACTTTCCTCAAACATACACAGAATTTGCTCGGTGGAGGGCGGATTTGGCGGTGGAGGCGGTGGTGGAACGTACGGCTCGGGGGAGTGTCCCGCCTATCATGCAGAACGACGAACAGGAACATCCTCACAAGCGTCGCTATTGCTGCCTCCCAGCGTCATCCTATTGTTTGTTTTTCCCAAGACAACGCAACCGAGATGAGCATCATCCAAAAGAAAAATAGAGTGGGGAAAAGCCAGCGACAAAACTCGGAAGACAACGAAATAACGAAGGAAACACATCAAATAAAACAGAGTTCCAACATAATTATACATAGACTCGTACATAAAAGATAAATGACATGATAAGTTCAACTACTCTCATACATGAAACGGAACATCATGACTGGTACGGCTACATCCGTACATTCACCTAACAACTGCGGATACTCGAGCGCTCTAGTGCTCTCTGGTGCTGCGGGGTCGTCTCCTGAAGCGGACTCAGATCCTGAACTGACGATGTTAACCGAGACCTCCGGGTTAAAAGTAACACAACGACGCTGCCTCGAGGGCACTCCCTTCGGAGCAGGTGTAGGATGAGGCTGGAGCATCGGGGCTACGGGGGTAGTGAGAAGGGAAACCCACTCAGCAGGAGCACTGAGAGGCTACACGGTCGAGGTGCCAGAGCTACTCGGAGGAGTAACTGGTGAAATGGGTGAACTAGAACTAGATGGAATATAAGGAGTAAATCCCGTAGACGATGGAGTAGTGAAAGCTCTAGTAGCGGCTAAAGCAGTGCGAGCACGAGTCAGTTCTCGAGCCAACTCGTGAATCATAAGATAGCTAGCGGTGATATAACAAGAAAGGTGGCTAGCTGTACTATCAGACTCCGGATCAACTATAGGAAAACGGACACGTCCATTGTCGTGCAGGGAAGGATAGTAGTGGAAACCTGGGTGGTTCTGCATCCGGACCTCATTATAACGAAGCTCGACGAGGACCTCAAATGCAGTGAACTAGACCGCCTGAGAAGCGGTAGAAGCGAAACCGCTCCGGGAGGTACGAGTGTAAGAGCTGGAAGCTGAACTGGTGTGCAGAGTAACCACTGCGTGATACTCATACACTGAGTCTGCTAGTCGTTCCCGGTACACACGATAGACTGGGTCGTCACCGAGGGGGTACAACCGATGCCACACGTTACGGAGGAGATGCAGCGATGTGTATGGCATCAGCTGCAACTGGCACGGATATGACACCGGAGCCATCTACACTCACAACCATTAGTAGGTTAGAATAAAAATAAAACGAGTGCATGCAATGCATCAACCAGCTACAAATGCTACCGGCACACAACTTATACTTTTAACTAACGTCCAGTTAACACGTCGGTAGTCTAGCGTGGCCTACAGTCAGCGCGGCTCTGATACCAAGCGTTGTGACACCCCGACTCAGAGCAACCGGTTTACCTTGTATTGCCAGCCCAGAGACCATGTCTTCTGGCAACACACAACATCTTGGTACACAAAGCAACCGCTTTATTGATACTAGCGGAACATGGTTCATATTACAACGAGTTGCGAGGCCAAGCGGCACACACGGTGCGGCTGAACAATATGTACATTATTTAGTGAACATAAAGGGGCCTCGATCGTGACAACTACGCGGTAGCGGAACGACGACGAAGCGGAACTCCATAGCACAGGGACACCGATGTGGACATGATCTAGACTCGGACAGCACTCCTTTCCAACGAGACTTTCCTGAAAGCTGGCATGACACGCCAGGTCAGTACATTGAATGTACTTGCAAGCTCAGAACAAGCATAAACATAATGACAAACAATATCATGATAATTAGCCAATTAAATCATTAATGCAAAATCATACTAGGGATGCAGTGCTCATAATCTCGTGCCTTAAGTCTCTCGGACTTGCTTACCAAACGGTGATCTCTCTTGGATCACAAACGGACCAACATCTTGGTCTCTAATCGGGTTACCTCGTAACCAAACGGTGATCTTACTCGGATCACAATCTGACCAAAAACTAGGCCTCCAGCTTCAAGATGATTTCTCAACCATCCCTTCCAACAGTGCAAAGTTATTATCTTAGTGTGCAAAATTTATTTAAACGTTGACCCATGGTGTGACCTACTTTCGAGCGTGTCCGTGACCATGGACTCGGCTACCGATAGATTTAATACACTCTGCAGAGGTAGCGCACCGTACCCACACCACGGAACCCATGGCCTCGCACTCCCATTCGGGTGGACCAACGGCATTCCGACAGAACCCCTCCATTGCCATGACACTCTCCCGGCCACTCCGACTCACTCCCCACTGGGCTAAGTCCTGGGTGGCCCCGTGCCTACCAAAGACACCAACGGCCACCGTCGTGGCAAAACATAAACGGTCCCAAACAGGGACAAGGTACCATAACAACAACGGGCACACAAGGTTATGTCTGCTTACCGGGCCAGGGTAACGCATGCCCATAACCTTCCCTCGTTGGAGGCACCGACCAGAGGCATGACAACGAACCGAATAAAGGCCTTTCCACAAAGGCAAATGTGGTTGCACTAGGGAAAAACTCGATTCAGTGGCACCATGACCCGATCAACGATATGTTCAAGTTGATTTAATGTCTGGTTCAACTTAAAGTGAAAGTAATCGGTGTCATGATATGCCATGAGAATGCAACACGAATAAATATGCCCCACACATCATCGGAAACAACTGGGTCAACCTCATCAAGTACTAAGCATAGATATCAATACCTCATAACACCTCTCTGGTTATGTTTACTTAGCAAATTAACCATGACAATATCTTAGCAAAATTCTTTCCTCACTCAAGAAAATATTAAGCCAACTAATTCTTTTCCATAAAAAAATTACTTCTTCATAAGCAAATATTACTTCTAATGTCTTAAACTAGCTTAGTTAGTTTTAAACTTCTGTAAACTAACCATATCAACTAAAACAAGCATCCAACAGAATATATTTATTTTAGTGGTTTAAATGCATGGATTAAATCATTTGTTCAAGTTGAAAAATCACAAATATTGCAATGACACCATGAAAATGTTGTTGTGGCTTGCCTTAATGCAGATGGGGTTCACACTCCTCCTGGTGATCCTCAAGACAAGCTTCACCTTCTGAAAACAATTATAAATACAAAAAGAAAATATCAAGAACCACTCCAAAATTCACCCGAAAATCCAGACAGCAGAGAAAAATCTCATTTTTGGTGAGCTGTTAGATCTTTTCATTAAGAACACAATGCAAAAAAGAATCAATTCATTTGGACTTATGGTTAAAAACTTGTGACTGTTTGAAGCTCTCTGAATAATTTGAATTTGAATTAAATAAAAAAACAGAACTGGGGGGTGACGTCGAAGGCGTCAACCCGAGGGGCGCCTCCACTCGTACCGCTTCGGGCGCGACCTGAGTGGCTGACTAGCGGGCCCCGCTAGTCAGGTGAGCGGGAGGGGGAGAGGGAAACAGAGCACGACGGATCTTCGCCGGAGCTCACGCCGGCGAGGAGGGCATCTTGGCCCGAGACAAATAGATGGATCGAAAGAGAAGACGAAGGCGCACCCGCCCGTACCCATAGATTCGCTAGCAGTGGTCGCACGGCGTCGGAACGGGCCTCTCCAGCAGCGACAGAGGGCGGAGGTCGCCGGAGTTGGAGATGACGGCGACCAGAGGCTGCACCAGTGGCCCCAACCGGGTCGGACGGCACCACCGATGCACGGCGGAGGCTCTGGATGAGTGGCCCGACCTTGGGAAGGGCTGGAGCTGCGGGGATGACCCGAGGGGATCGCCGGCGAGCTCGAGCTCAGGGACGGCGGCCCGAGGCCTGCCCGGCCGGGCTACGGCTTCCTACTGGTTTGTGGAGTGTGTGAGAGGGCTTGGTGATGCTCGAGAGGGCTGGGGAGGGCTGTATTTATAGCCGAGCAAGGTGAGGGGTTCGGGCTCCGCTGGAGGACACACGGACATGGCACCCGGTGACGAATGGCATCAGTGAGCGAGGGGGAAGGCGACGCAGCTCACACGAGCACTGTGGGCGGGCGGAAACAAGCATAGGAGCGAGGGAGTGGCGACGAACACAGTGCGCGGTGCACTGTTGGGTTGGCCAGACCGCGCCCGTGTTCGCTGCGGCGAGCTCCGGCATCGGTGAGCGCCAGGAGAGAGTTAAGGGAGTAGAGACGGGGATGGTGGCGAGGTTTGGCAAGGTGCGGCAGGCGGGGAAGCAAGCACGCGCCGAGCAGAGCGCTCGGCGGCACTTAGAGCGCGGCGACAAGTAGGTTGGCACCGTGCACACGCGTGGTCACCGCATGAACTTCGGCATAGAGCCACGGCTAGCCCTAGTTTCATTTCTGGTGTGTAGTCCTTAGTGTTTTGGGTAGAGCCAATGCTTGGAGTCAAGCTCAGTTGCAGTAAGTTGGAGTTTCACTACAAGGTAAGTTTCTGGACAGTAACTTTGAGAGCTTACTGTGGTCAAAATACTAAGAGTTGGGAGCTGAGCTTTGGAGGTTAGCAATCGTCTAGGAGGGTGGTGATGCACAAGAAAATTCAGTAGCATTGGAGCAAGTAAAATGGTAGTTGCTGTAGAAACTACCATTTCTGTCCAGAACAGAAAATATTTTCTGTAGCAAAAATATTCCAAAAAGCGATGCAATATTTTTGCTCAGGAAGGTGTCCTAGGGTTCAAAGAATATTTGGGAATTTTCTCAGATTTTTGTGGGCAAGAAAAATTGGGGTTGCTTTGGAGCACAAGTGGCTGGTTAGGGTTTTAAGGGGAAAATGAATATTTTTCATTTAGGAAAAATATTCATGATATTATTTTGAGGTTGATCAGAGAAGAAATGATGGCTAGAGAGAGAAATGGGTCACTTGGGTGAAAGTCAAGGTGGTGCCCAAGTGTTTAAGTCCAACTGAAGAGATTCAAAACTCCAAATTCAAATCAAAACCAAATAAAATCAGAAAAAGAAGAGAGGGCAAAAACCAGGTTGTCACATCAAGCCAACGACGGGGATTCATGCATGCATGTATGCATAGTATATGCGCTCAAACTTAAGGTCTGAATCTCACCATGACCTATACTACGATAACACGAACCAAATGAAGAATCCGCCATGGTAACCTATCTTGTTGTTGGTCAAGGTGATCATGGATGTCCACGCGGGCCCACGAATATATAGGCTTGTCGCCGATAACCACGCGAGGGAGTGTACCGTTCGAAGGCAACCACTACATGCATATGTATGGAGGTGATGCGTGCATGCATGTTTGAATACCATTTCACAACATTGATGTGGCGCGTGCGTCAAAATCGTACACCAGCTCCCCACACAGAGCAAGATCGGTTCATGACGTGTTGTTGTACTAGCCACTTCGACTCGATGGGAGGGATTCATGCGTACACATGCATGTGTGTGTGCTCAAACTGTATCATGCATGTCATCCCAGAGCATGACCTATATATATACCGTATTACAAGCAAAAATAACAATCCCCTCCTAAGTCAAATTAACCTCTCTTGTTGTCAGGCAAAAAGTAGTGATGGACCAAGCGGGCCCACAGATGGAAAGCATGGATATCGCTGATAACCGCTTAAGTGGGTGCGAGAGGACAACCACCACCGCTTTGCATGTGGGCCAAACATATATATGTTGAATACCCAAAATGCACAACTTTGATGTGCCACATGCCTAAAAACCGTAAACCATGCACCCACATAGAGCGAGGTTCATGAAGCGTACTACATATGATGGTCCCCTTCCCCCCTCTTCACCGCATACTATATGCTCCTGCCGTAATATGTACAACCCAAAAGAATCCTCATCGATGGTGAAATTAATTAACCTCTCCCGATGTAGGTCAAAGTGATGCATGCATGCATCGACGATGGCCTCGTGGGCCCACAGATGGAAGCGTCCCATGTGAGTGTCCTAGCTAGGATAACCACCGCGTACATGCATGTGGCCCAAAGAGGTGTTGTGTGATGTTTGAATAGCCAATTTCACAATTTTGATGTGGCACATGCCTCGGAACCAAAAAGTCCCGACACTGAGTGAGGTGTACTTGTTCACGGACGCGTACGTATAGTATATATGCTAGTCCCCTCCCACCTCTTCGACGCGTACTATATACCACCATAACACAAACAAAAAAGATTCTACCTTGCTGGTCAAATTAACCTCATGTCGGCTGTTCATCAAAGTGATGGACGATGACCTCGCGGGCCCACGGAAAGTGTCACACGCGAGTATCGAGTGTCGTGTAGGACAACCATCGACTGCATGTGGCCAAAACATGTATGTATGGAAGGGTTGTGTAATGTTTTAAATAACGATTTCACGACTCTGATGTGGCACCGGCCTACCTAACAAAACGGCCAACCCACATGGTGGCTCACAACTCGTAGTGTACCGCAACTACGATGCATGTTAAATTAATTATCCCACGGTGAACATATGTTACCAAAGAAGGCACGTTTTAATTTCAAAAAATCACAGAGATCATTAAGATGTTTTAGTACATTAATTGATTGATTTTCTATGGGTATAATGTGCAAAAATCAAATTTGAGCTACATGCACACGTGACAATGCACTTAAATGGATTACAAAAACACATGTGTTTCACTGGGTGCATGTTTACTCCCCGTGCAACAAATTTCAAACATTGAGAATCTTGATTTTTAGATTATGTACATCCAAAACTTATTTGAAGTTCATGAAACTTATCGTGTTGTCATATGGACACTAATACAAAGTGGCATTGTACTTTTTTTTGTCAAATTTGAGACCAGTTTTGATGTAATCTTTATCTAATTACAAACGGGAGATTATTAATAATTGGGAACCAATATCCCAAACGGATTATTTATTCGAACCGTGAGCGTTAGACCAACAATGGATACGTGCCATACTTCAGTTAAGCAATAAAGCGGCAGCATTAATCATCCAAATAGAAAAACAATATACATGCCGCCGCGTGACCCGTGTGTCGTGCGAGCAGGCGTGAGTTGACGGGACGCATGCGAGCAGTCCACCGCGCAAGAAGACGGGGAGGCATGCGTGCAGGTGTGTGAATTGACGGAGGCGTGCTCGCTGCGCAGTGTCATCGGGAGGCGTGCGAGTAGCTGTGTGAAACTTTGGTAGGCATGCCAGCTGTCCGGTGCGCAGGCTCACCAGGAGGTGAGCCATCGGTTTGACCGTCGCCCGCCTCTCTCCCACAACTCCCACTACTCCATATTAATGGTGCGCCCGAGCGGCCGCACCCCCCATCCTCGCCACACACACACAATCCTCTCTCTCCGCTTGCATCCTCAATGCCGCTCTCAGTCCTCAAAGTCGTCAGTGTATGAGGATGCCGCCGAAGCGCCCCATCGGAGGGAGTGGCGACGCCGGGGCTGCTAAAGCACCGGAGCACGGCGTGGAGATGGAGACAGAGGTTGCCGTCATCGCCGACGAGTTATCGCTGCACCCTGACGTCGTCGACAGCGTCGAGCTTCCACAGCCGGAGGCGGAGTTCCACACCGACTCTGGTGACGACCCCAGCGATGACTCCGACGACCACTCCGGCGATGACTCCGACGACGACGGACAGCTGGTTAGTCATCTATACCCATTTATGTGTCAAATAGATCATAGGGTTTCTCTGGTTACTCCTGCCTCCCCCTTTTTGGAATAGAAATCCTATGGTTATGTTCTCCCAATCCATGAAATTTGAGTAAGTTTCGTTAGATCCGTGTAGTGTATTGATTGTTTGAATGGTATAAGTGATTAGTTGTTTCATCTGTGCAAATGATTTCTGCTAGTAATCCGACTAGGGTTAGTGTTCGTGCTAATAATTCCTAGCCAGGACTTGATAATTGATTTGGAATGACCTACATATGTTTGTGCCCTTATTTTCTTCAAGATTGGTTTGTACATAGACGATTGTGCTTAAAAATCGAACCATAATCTCTGGATATGTATAAATAAATAGCCATAAATTCCTAATCCTACTTCACGGCATGTAATCATTGATTTGATGTCAAATTTGTTTTACTATTTGTATAGGTGCTGTCTAACGATGTGAACAGCGAGGATGAAGATGGCCAGAGGAGGTACAAGAGGCAAAACTCGAGGGAGCTTTATGCGGGAATGCATAACAGGCGTATTAGGACCTGGAACGGCGGCTATCGGTCCCATTTTGCAACCACAAGCTTCATGACGCGTATCTAAGTGTTCTGGCACATGCAAGAGGACGGGCCGTTGGCTCCTTCAAGCAGAAGTATTCTCGCAGGGTGGCGCACGACGCGTACGCCGAGTACCTGGAGAAGCTTCAGGATCGTGCCGGCATGTGAGATGAGATGTGGGATGGATCGAACTATGTACACTTGAGTATGCTTAATGACGGTTGAACTATGTACTTATGGTTGAACTATGCTTATGTACGTGTACGCTTATTATCTATGTCTGAGTATATTTAATCTATGTTTACTTATGTCTAACCGTGGGATATGGATGCAACCAGTTCGGTTGATGGAATCTACATGCATCTTGGTTTATTGGTCCCCTTTGTAATTTATGTTAAATTTTGACCAAAGATTTAACTGAAAAAATGTTAGTGTAGGTCAGCAAAAATTATATCGTTGGATTGGTATTTGAGCATGGTGTTCGATGATATAATTTTTGGTGACATGCATAAACATTACTTAGTTAAATATTTGGTCAAAATTTGGTAAAAATTACAAAGGGGGGCCAATAAACCAGGACGGAGGTAGTACGTCAATCACACACGGTTCCCAAAATTGGAATCGTGTGCAATGACTTTCATTTTTCCTGTGGCGTCAATCACACACAGTTCGCTCTAGCAAACCGTCGCCTCCGAAATTCTTTGTGGGACAAAAAACCCTCACCACCCAATTCAAAAAAGAAAAAAGAAAACCCTCACCATCCCCACGTCACAAAAACCCTCACCCGCCCGCCACCCCCTCCGGTCCCCATTCACAACTGCACAAGCTCCTCCGCGTCTATGCCATGGCACCGCCTATCGCAGCGATAAACACTTAGCTCGGCGCCTGCCACCGCCGCCAGGCTGCCGGCAAAGCCCACCACATTTCGCCACTTCCGCTTGCCGCCGCCTATCGCCATCGACTTTCTCGACGCTGCTCGCGGTTGACCCAGCTCCGCTCGGTTGGGGAATCTGCCGTACTGAGGGTTCTTTCTCATGGACGACAAGGTAACTAATTTAATGAGATATTATCTCATCTCTTATCCCAGTTCTTCTGCATCCTTTAATCACCCGGCGGAAATCACCGTGAATTCATTTTTATTCGAGCTGATTTGAGGGTTTTCTTTCATTCATAGAATGTACAGTGCGCCAACACATCAGGACATTGCGACCTCCGCTAGAGATTCCATCTTTGTCGGAGGAAATGGCCACGGGTAGCCAAACCGACTACCCCTGGGTCTTCAGAAAAATTATCAGGCCTTTGGGCCTTCAAGCACTCCAAGCACTTGGGCCGCCTTCCCTGGCCGGCTACCACTAAAGCCGACTCCCGGAAGGCGACCCAGCCTCACCGACTCCTCCCTAGGACGACTGCGGGGTGGCCGACTCCAAGAAGCCGGCCAAGAAGGACGCCGACTCCTAGAAGCCGGCCAAGACCACAACCACTCCTACATAACGGCGACGTGACGGGGTGTGGCCACAGTGCGGCCCACGACCCCCGAAGCCCGAGGCGGGCATGGCTACAGGAGGCCGTACGGGAGGGACGTCTCCCGTGCGGCTCGGAACTGTAGCCACGCTAGCCTCGACGTCATCCATGACCCACTCCTGTACGGCCCAAGGGTTGCGGGCCCCTTCAGCCAGAGAGAGGCGTGAAGGCGGCCCGGCCTTTCCTAGTCGGCCAGGGGTATAGCCGGCCTCCAGAAGCCGGCTACTCCCTTCCTCGAAGCAGGAGCCCCATTAAGGAGACAAGACGAGGTGAGGCTACAGTGATAGCCCCCGAGGCGGCCCACTGTAGCCACGCTCACCTCGACAAAACCCTCATCATCAGAGGCGCGGCTACAGTAAGCAGCCGCCGACAAGACCCTAGGCGGTGGGACCGGCCTGTCGACCAAGTAGCCGGCAGCCGGCGGGACCCACCAGCCGGCGGGACCCAGCAGCCGGCGGAGAAGCCGGCGAGCGTAGACACTGACGGCTGGGACCAGTTCCGAGTCGGATTACCATTGTACCCCCGGGGGGTAGGCCTATATAAACCCCCCGGAGCACCCATGCAAAGGGTTCGCTTCTAGGTTCGACCCACGCATAGCATACACACCATAGATAGAGAGAAGCAAGAGCTAGCCTTGTTCTTCTTCTCCCTTGATCTCAACAGCTCTAGGAGCGATTGTAGCTACCCTTTATCGATCTAGTGATCATGCGGAGACCCCGCAGAGCAGGACTAGGGGTGTTATCTCCTCGAAGAGCCCCGAACCTGGGTAAGATTCGCCGGCGTGCATGTCTTCGCCTCATCCCGTTTCCGGGCACCGGCGACGTTTTATTGGCTCCCACAATGATAAGCCATCCCTTGGCATATGTCGCACCAACCACCCGACATTTGGCGCCCACCGTGGGGCCAGGTGCACCGTCGTCCGGAGACCTGTTCTGGACGGGAACCCTCTTCCTTCCCCGCGAGCGCAGCCAGCCTGCTGCGCCCGATGGCGCTTGCCTCAACGCGCTGCAAGGCGTCGACGACGCCTGCGCAGCGAGCCGCCTCGCCGATCTGCTCGGCGAAACTCGCATCTCCGATGAGCCTGCGTCCGACGCAGGCACCGACTACCCCGAGAGCCGCCTCGTCAGCCTCCTCGACCAACTTCACGTCTCCAGCGAGCCTGCTGTGGACATGGAGTCGGTCGGCTCCACCGACCCGATGCTCATCGACTCCGACACCGCGTCGCTCGACGCCTACCCCTCCGACGTGGTGGTCTTCGACGACCCCCTCCCTCAAGCTGACAGCGGCAGCAGCGCCGTCACCGAAGTGCTGGTCATCAGCCACGTCTCCAACTCGGGCGAGAATGCCCGCGACGCTCAGCAAGCGGCGATGCACGACCTCTCCGTCCCCATCCCGGCCGACGCCGACGCCGAGACCCTGGAGGCACGCCGCCTTGCCCTCATCGCGGAGGGCAAGAAGATAGCCTCGATGAGACGCCTCACCGAGGCCCACCAGCGCGAAGTCGACCGCACTGCCTTCGGCACGCCGCCGCCTAGCGGCCCGAGCCGAGCCGGCTTCGTCCAGAAGCGCGGCGCGGCCGTTGCCAGCATGCTGGGCGCAGATCGCCCCGTCTACGCCACCCCGCTCGAGAATCTGCGAGCCGCTCAGGCGGCTGCAGAGGAGCTCAATGGGCTGGGAGCCGACGAGCTCCCCTACATGACAAGACGGATCCAGCAGCTGATCGACGCGGCTGCAGAACGGCATGAAGCCGGCGCCCGAGCTGATAGCCATCCCCCGCGCCGGGAGCACGCTGCGACGTCCCGCTCGCCGACTGCGAGCGGTGCGCGCCAGAAGAAAGACAAGGAGCCGGCTGCCAGCCGCAGCCGGACTCGCATTACCATCGAGCGCGACGCGGATGGCCGCCCTCGAGCTGTAGAGCACCAGGGAAACCTGCCTCCTCCCCCGCCTCGAAGAGAAAGACGCCTCACTCCACCGCCTGTCACCCATCCGACTCTTGGCGACCGACTCGGCCGCCGAGAAGGAGTCGGCGAGAATGACGCCTGCCACAGGATCGACCGCCTAGCTCGATCCTTGGCGTTAGAAGAAGAAGACGATGTCGGCCCGCCATGCTTTGGCCCCCGCATCCGCGACGAGCCCTTCCCCAAAGGGTTCTCGCTCCCCAGAGACACACCCAAGTACAACGGCTCGGTGAAGCCGGAAGATTGGCTCATCGACTACTCCACAGCCATCAGCATCGCCAACGGCAATCGGCGCGTCGCCGTGAAGTATGTCCCTTGATGCTGCAAGGCACGGCGCGCACATGGCTCAACAGCCTCAAGCCCTACAGCATCAACAGCTGGCTGGACTTCACCGAAGTTTTCGTCCGCAACTTCACCAGCACCTACAAGCGGCCTCCCAAGCCTCGCCAGCTCTCCCTCTGCGTCCAGGGGCCCAACGAGTCGACCCGCGACTACCTCACGCGATGGGCCGAGCTCCGCAACTCCTGCGAGGGAGTGCATGAGGTCCAGGCCATCGAGTATTTCACTGCCGGGTGCCGAGAGGGCACCCTCCTCAAGCACCGACTGCTCTGCGACGAGCCGGCCACCCTCGACGAGCTACTGGTCATCGCCGACAAGTACGCCACTGCCGACTCCTCCATGAAGACCGAGCTCCGAGTGGATGCCTCGGGGAAAGTGATTACTCCGGCTCCCAAGACGCCGGCTGGCGACCCTAACCGGCGCCCCTACCAGAACGACCACAAGCGCAAGGGCCCCATGCCGACTTCCTCCAGTCGGCAGGTGGCCACAATTGAAGACGAGCAGCCCGAGGAGCGGCCCGCTCCCAAGAAGAAGGGTGGCCGGCCGCCCTGGCAGCCGTCCTTCTCCTACGAACAAGCACTCGATGCTCCCTGCAAGTTCCACAGCGGCGCGAAGCCGTCCAACCATACAACACGGAAGTGCCACTGGCTCACCCGCATCACCAAGGGTGAAGGGATGGTGCCGCCTCCGCCTCCCGGCCCGCCGCCTCCAGCTCCCCAGCAGCCGGCGGCCCGGCCGGCAGTCGGCGCCATCCAAGACGAGTTCCCCGAAGCGCACGACGCCTACGTCGTCTTCACAAGTCAAGTCGACGACAAGCGCAGCCGACGCCGGCAGCACCAAGAAGTGAACGCAGTCGCCTCTAGCACCGCCGAGTTCATGCACTGGTCGGAAAAGCCCATCAGCTGGAGCCAGGCCGACCACCCAGAGGTGATGCCTTCGCCTGGCTCCTATGCTATGGTCTTGGACGTCACCCTTGCGACGGAGAGGCGAGCTGCCAGATTTTCCCGCGTCCTGATAGACGGCGGAAGCAGTATCAACATACTGTACCGCGATACCATGGACAAGCTGAACATCAAAGCGAAGCAGCTCATGCCGAGCCGCACCGTCTTCCATGGTATCGTACCTGGCCTATCTTGCTCTCCAATCGGCAAGATCAAGATGGATGTTCTCTTCGGGGACAAAGATCACTTTCGCCGGGAAGCAATATGGTTCGAGGTGGTGGATTTGGAGAGCCCCTATCATGCACTACTTGGCCGACCAGCTTTGGCCAAGTTCATGGCTGTGCCCCACTATGCCTACCTGAAGATGAAGATGCCGAGCTCGAAGGGGATCATCACGGTGGCCGGCGACTACAAGAAGTCCATCGAGTGTGCCATGGCCAGCAGCCGGCTGGCCGAGTCCCTCGTGGTGGCAGAAGAAAGAAAGATGTTGGAACGGGTTGTGGCCATGGCCGGCAAGCAGCCGGCCTTGTCCCCCAACCCCAAGGATTGTGATGTGCAGGGCTCCTTCCAGCCTGCCAAAGAGACGAAGAAGATACCTCTAGACCCGGAGCACCCGGAGAGGTTCGCCGTGATCGGGGCGAACTTGGACAGTAAATAGGAAGGCGAGCTCGTTGACTTCCTCCGTGAGAATCGAGACATCTTTGCATGGTCCCCAAAGGACATGCCGGGTGTCCCGAAGGATTTCGCCGAGCACAAATTACATGTCCGAGCTGATGCGAAGCCGGTCAAGCAACCCCTCCGCCGACTATCAGAAGAGAAGCGAAGAATCATGGGAGAAGAGATAGCCCGGCTCCTTGCAGCCGGCTTCATCATGGAAGTGTTCTTTCCAGAATGGCTTGCCAATCCAGTTCTGGTTTTGAAGAAGAATAACAAGTGGCGCATGTGTATAGACTACACAAGTTTGAACAAGGCCTGCCCAAAGGATCCGTTTGCTTTGCCACGGATTGACCAAGTGATAGACTCCACGACCGGATGCGAGCTGTTAAGTTTTTTGGATGCATACTCAGGGTATCATCAGATCAAGTTGGACCCGGCTGACCGCCTGAAGACTGCCTTCATCACACCATTTGGAGCTTTCTGCTACCTGACAATGACATTCGGCTTGAGAAACGCCGGTGCCACTTTTCAGCGTTGCATGGAGAAATGCCTCTTGAAACAACTCGGCAGAAATGCCCATGTCTACGTAGACGACATTGTGGTGAAGACAGAGAAGCGTGGTACCTTGCTGGAAGACCTGAAGGAAACATTTGCCAACTTGCGCCGATTCCGGATCAAGCTCAACCCCGAGAAGTGCGTGTTCGGAGTGCCAGCCGGCCAGCTGCTAGGCTTCTTGGTCTCCGAACGCGGCATTGAGTGCAACCCTGTCAAGATCAAGGCCATCGAGAGGATGGAGATTCCCACCAAGCTGCGAGATGTGCAGAAGTTTACTGGCTGCTTAGCCTCCCTGAACCGTTTTATCAGCCGACTAGGAGAGAAGGCTCTCCCCCTGTACCGACTCATGAAGAAGTCCACTCACTTTGAGTGGAATGACCAAGCCGACCAAGCCTTCCATGAGTTGAAGAAAATGTTGACCACTCCGCCTGTCCTGGCTGCGCCGACTGAGAAGGAGCCCATGCTCCTCTACATCGCCGCGACAAGCCGAGTCGTCAGCACTGTTGTTGTGGTCCAGCGCCCGGAGGAAGGCCGAGCCCAGCTGGTCCAGAGGCCGGTCTACTATCTCAGCGAAGTACTGTCCAGCTCAAAGCAAAACTACCCGCACTACCAGAAGATGTGCTATGGGGTGTACTTCGCTGCCAAGAAATTGAAGCCCTACTTTCAAGAGCACCCCATCACGGTCGTGTGCACTGCCCCGCTCGCCGAGATCATAGGCAGCAGGGATGCATCTGACCGGGTTGCTAAATGGGCCATTGCCTTGGCGCCCTACATGATTTTCTATCAACCCCGCACCGCCATCAAGTCGCAAGCATTGGCCGACTTCCTCGTCGACTGGGCCGAGACCCAGTACTTACCGTCGGCTCCCGACTCTACCCATTGGCGGATGCACTTTGACGGGTCCAAGATGCGCACCGGCTTGGGAGCCGGCATCGTCCTCACCTCTCCCAAAGGCGACAAGCTCAAGTACACGCTGCAGATCCACTTCACCGCCTCCAACAACGTGGCCGAGTACGAGGCGCTCGTACATGGGCTCCGGCTAGCCAAAGAACTCGGCATACGCCAGATCCTGTGCTACGGCGACTCAGACTTGGTGGTCCAGCAATCATCTGGCGACTGGGACGCCAAGGACGCAAACATGGCAAGCTACCGTTTCCTCGTCCAGCAGATGAGCGGATACTTCGAAGGGTGCGAGTTCCTTCACGTGCCAAGGGCCGACAACGACCAAGCAGATGCCCTAGCACGGATCGGCTCGACCCGACAAGCCATACCGACTGGTGTCTCCCTCCAGCGCCTCCTCAAACCGTCCATCAAGCCGTCTCCAGAGTCGGATTCCATCTTCGTACCGCCTGCGCCAGAAACAGCCGGATCCGGCTCAAGAAATCCCGCAGGCGGCACGGGGACTTCGACGACTGCCCCGGGGACTGACGTAGTCACACCCGGCCCAGGGACTTCAGAACCCGGCCCGGGGACTGCAGCAGTCGGCCCGGGGACTGCAACGACACAAGAAGCGGTGGTCGACTCCAATGCAACACCCAACCCACCCACCCGAGTCATGGTGGCCACATTAACAGCAGAAGAAGTCACAGCTCCCTCATGGGCCCAGCCCATCCTCAAGTTCCTAGTCAGCAGAGAGCTGCCGGCTGATGAGATCGCAGCAAGACTAGTGCAACGACGAGCCGCAGCATACACAATAATCAACAGGGAGCTTGTGAAGCGCAGCGTCACTGGAGTCTTCCAGCGTTGCGTCGAGCCAGAAAAAGGAGTGGCAATCCTCAAAGACATCCACCAAGGCGAATGCGGCCATCACGCCGCCTCAAGATCCCTCGTGGCCAAGGCTTTCCGCCATGGGTTCTTCTGGCCGACTGCCTTGGAGGATGCTAAAGAAATAGTCAAGAGCTGCAGAGGATGTCAAGTCTTCAGTTCCAAACAACACCTGCCGGCTTCTGCCCTCAAGACCATTCCCCTCACCTGGCCTTTTGCCGTCTGGGGACTGGACATGGTGGGCCCTTTCAAGACAGCCCGCGGTGGCTTGACACATCTACTCGTTGCTGTGGACAAGTTCACAAAGTGGATTGAAGCCAAGCCAATTAAGAAGCTGAACGGGCCGACTGCCGTGACATTCATCACCGACATCACTACTCGGTACGGCGTGCCGCACAGCATCATCACCGACAACGGCACGAACTTCGCCAAAGGCGCACTGGCACGTTTCTGCGCGACACAGGGCATCCGACTGGACTTAGCGTCTGTTGCCCACCCGCAGTCAAACGGCCAGGTCGAGCGAGCAAATGGACTTATCCTCTCCGGCATCAAGCCCCGACTGGTTGTACCACTGGAGCGATCGGCCGGCTGCTGGCTCGAAGAGCTGCCGGCTGTCCTCTGGAGTCTGCGCACTACACCCAACAAGTCAACCGGCTTCACTCCATTCTTCCTTGTGTACGGTGCCGAGGCTGTCATCCCAACAGAATCGAGTTCGACTCGCCTCGGATCACCATGTACACGGAGGAGGAAGCCAAAGAAGCAAGAGAAGACGGCGTCGCCTACTGGAAGAAGGCCGGCTGTTAGCCCTCAGCCGGTCCGCCATCTACCAGCAAGGCCTGCGCCGCTACTACAACCGCAAGGTCAAGCCAAGATCCTTCCAAAAGGGCGACCTTGTGCTCCGGCTGATCCAGCGAATAGCCGGCCAGCACAAGCTCTCGGCCCCTTGGGAAGGCCCCTTCGTCGTCAGCAAGGCACTCGGCAACGACTCCTACTACTTGATCGACGCGCAAAAGCCAAGAGCACGCAAGAGAGACGACTCCGGCAAGGAGTCGGAGCGACCATGGAACACAAACCTCCTAAGACGATTTTACAGCTGAAAAGCAGTATGTATCACGCTACCCCTTTTGTATTAAGTTACAAACCAACAGGCCCCCCGAACAGTACTCGGGGACTACCTTTTATTTATCTATGAATGACGAGTGTCATATCCATGAATGTATAATTACATTTTGAATTCTTGTCCGGCACCGGGTCCGACTAGTCGGCCCGGGGACTGGCTGCCTTGAGCTATATTCTAAGTTCTTCCCGAAGTCAGCAAAGTAGTGCGCCGGCTCCCAAGTCCTCTCTTGTTGAAAGTCGCAGCTCAAAGAACTGACTGTCCGACTAGCAAGAGAGAAGACAGAAAGTACGCCCACACGAAAAACGGCTAAGGAACAACTAACCTATATAGCAAAAAGACGGCCTCCATATATGCCAGCCGGCTGTCACAGCAGCCGGCTGGCCGGCTTCCTAAAAAACTTAGCTTAAGTCCGGCAGAGCTAAAAGTACTTCCCCCTCCCCAATCGGCCAGGCACTCCCTGGCTACAGATTGCAGAGCAACTGTTTGACTAGGGAGGCGGCAACCAAGGGAGGGCGGCAAAGGAAAAAAGCAGAAGGACAAAAAGCGAAAGTACAAGGAAAGACCGATTGCATAACTTATAAACATAAAGCCGCCCACAGGCCGGCAACAGACTTAAGTTTGAATACACCCAGTGGGTGGAATTGTGCAGACTTAACCAAACATTGTTCAAAAGTAACAAGACAGGAAAACAAAAGAAAGAAGACTAAGGCACGACTTGGAGGCCGAGCTGGTCGGTGAAGGCAGCTCGCCGGCTGAAGGAGTGGCCGCCTAGCTCGTCCCGGCTTGACCACCTCCCGCGGCAGGAGACGAACTCGCACGCGACGTAGTGCTGGAGGCGCGGTCAGGCTGGCCGGCTACTCCACCAGCCGGCTCGGCGTCTTCACCCTCCTCCTCCTCCTCTTCGCCCTCGTCGCTGGAGTCGATCTCCTCCGCCGAGTCCTCGCCGTACGCCGGGTCCAGCCCGAACCAATCTTCCGGCCGGGCGAGTCCATTGTCGTCCACCTCGGGGGCGAACACGTTGGTGTCGGTGTAGTCGGCGATCGCTGAAGCCCGCCGAATGATGGCCGGCCGTGCCGGCTCCAGCTCCGTGTCGGCTTGCTGCCGCCAGGTCGCCAGCTGGTCCAGGTTCAGGCCGGGATACCAGGCCTTGACAAACTCCAGCGCCCGCCTGGCGCCGGAGCAAGCCGCTGACGCCTTCCAAGCCTCGAAGCGGCCGACTGCCACCTCCAGCCAGTCGGCGGTCCGACTGGGGGTGCGAGGGACCACTTGGCCGGGCCAGAGGGCGGCCAAGACCTGCGATCCCGCGCGCTGAAGCCGGCGGAGCAGCCTGTGAGCCGGCTGGATGCGAGCCTAGATCGCCAGGAGCTGTTCCTCCAGCGAGCGGCCGGCGGTTGGCGAGATCTCGAAGCCGGCTTGCCTCTTCGCCTGGCGATGGGCTTCGATGGCCTGGTTGGCGGCAGTGGAATAGCCGGGGAAGTACTCTGCGCGAAGGAGAAAAGGAAAGAAAAACACCAAAATCAGAAAAACAAGCCGAAGTGGCAGATGGCAAGAAAGGATGAAGGGGTAGACGACTTACCATCAACCAGGTCCTCAATCTGGCCATAGCCGGAGACCAGAGTCTGCCTGGCCTCTGCCCAGCCGGCCGCCTCCGTCTCGAACTCGGCCTGGAGGGTGGCTTCGCGATCCTGCGCAGCCTTCAGCGCAGCCTTGTGGCCTTCCTCCTGGTCGGCCAGCTTCTTGACCAGGCGGTCGCGCTCCTGCACCAAGGCGGCGAGCTCTGCGTCCTTGGCACGAAGAGCAGTCTGGGATTCCCCCAGCTGTGCCCTCAGACTGGTGTTGGCCGCTGCAGAGATAGAAGAAGAAAAAGAACAATGAGGAATCATCAAGGAAGATCCGAGCCGACTGCTCAGCAGTCGGCCCGAATCTCGGGGACTACACCCAGTGGGTGCGCTGACGCGCCCCCACATGAGATCAAGATCAAGTCACATACCTCGGCTCTCAGTAAGATCGGCGGTCTTCCGAGTCAGCTCCCGAGCCTGGGAGTTGAAGGCGGCCGCTCGGAGGTTGTGGTAGTCCTGGAAAACGGACAGAAGACCGAAGTGAGAACAAAAGCAGCAAAGACAAAATCTCCAAGAAGTTCCAAGCCGCCTGCTCAGCAGCCGACTCGGAACTCGGGGACTACACCCAGTGGGTGCGCTGACGCGCCCCCACGAGAGAAATCAAGATCAAAGAAAGAGCAAGATGAGGATACTAACCCGGATGGCTGCCCGCGTTGCGAGGAATTCGTCGGTGAACTGCCTCAGCGCCGCGGCTTGGCTTTGGAGCCGGGTCCGGACGTCTTGTGCAGCGACGTTCACCACGGCTGTCCCTCCGCCCGGCGTCCACCCTGAGGTAGCGCTGGCCGCCTCCGCGTCTCGGGCCGACGAGCTGGAGCCTACGGCCGGCTGTGGCTCCGACGCAGCCTTCTGCGGCTCAGACGCGGCCTTCCCTGCACGCCGGCTTGGCGGAACCCGGACCGCCACCTCAGCCCCCCCGGCCGGCTCGCCCTCCGCCGACTGTGCGGGCGCAGGCTTAGGCTGGCGGCCTTGGGTCGCCCTAGTCGGAGGAGTCGGCCCCGGCGCCTCCCCCAAGATGACGACGTCGTCGCCGCTTCCTCCCAGCCCCGGCTGGGAACCGCTGGCTCCCCCTGGCGAGGGATCCACGTCCTCGGGCGCCATGGTGCGCAGGGGGGTGACCATCAAAGCCTCCCCTGCCGCCGCTTTGGCCTCGGCCTCTGCCTGGGCCTTGGCTGCGGCCTCGGCGAGCGCCTTCGCCGCCTCCTCCTCCCGAGCTGCCTGGGCGGCGGCTGCCCTCCGTGCCTCCGCCTCCCGCGCTTCCTGCTCCTCCCGCGCGTTCCTTTCCGTCGCCTCCAGGAGGGCGGCGCGGGGATCTACGCGGCGGGTGGTGCTCCCAGAGCCCCCTGGCGACTCGACGACGGAGCCGGCGGCCGCCCGCTCAAGTGATAGCGGAGCTCTGACCATTGAAAAAGAAGACGAAGATTCAAAAACCACCAAAGGAAAGAAAGAAGGACAGTACATAGAAAGAGAGAACTTAGCCGACACAGTCTGCGGCTGCTTCACCACTTTGCGGAAGCGAGCCGCCTTCGCGGCCGCCTCTTCCCGCCTGGTGGCCGCCGCCCCACCCCTGGGCTTCTTCGTCCGGCTACCGAACATGCCCTGGGTGGCGCGACGTTTCTGACCTCTACCCCGAGCAGGCTGCGCGCCGGAGGAGCCCGCGCCGCGTCCGGATGCCGGCTGGCGATGCGGGACGGCTTCGGCTTCGTCCTCGTCCGGCCAGTCGTCGAAGGTAGCGGTGAACCCGGAGCCGCCTGCTTCGCCGCCGGCTTGGCCGCCGGCCGGCTCGGCGGCATCCTCCATATGGACTGCCCCCAGGTCGGGGTCCTCCTGGTCGTGTTTGGTCCGGTCGGGGACGAAGCGGCGCTCCACGTCTGCCCCGCCGGCCGGCCGGAGCAGAGGACTCTGTCGAAAGAGCAAGCCGACTGAGTTAGTGTCGGCCCAGAGGAACTCGGCGACAAAGCTGAGAGAGAGAGAGAAAAAAAGACGAGGGGAGCGTACCGTAGGCGGAGGATTGGCGCGGCTGTATGGCTCCTTGCCGAATTGCCAGTCTTCGGAAAGTTGGCAGTTGGCGAGGTAATTCACCATGTCGGCGGCGTTGGGCTGTGGCATCTCCTTGGTGCACATTCGGCTTGGATCTAGCTGGCCGCTCATCTGACAGATCAGATGAGCCCGGCTCTGGAGCGGGAGGACCCGGCGCGTGACGAACGCGGCCAGGAGGTCGGGCCCCGTCAGGCCCTCCGACTGGACCATCACCCGCAGGCGGGCGATGGCGGCGTTTCCTCCCTGCGACAGCGTCACGGCCCGGAAGGACCACTGGGGCAGCCTGCCCGCCGGTGGGCCGGCCACGTAGGCCGGCAGGTTGAGGTAGTCGCCCCGGGGAGCGATGCTCCGCACGTAGAAGTATGACTTCTGCCACTTCTTCACCGATTGGATCAGTGTGATGATGGGGAAGGGGTTGTCGGCGCCTGAAGTCCGCGACGCGATGAAGGCGCCGGTCTGAGCCGGCACGCCCCGCACGCGCGTGCCCAGCTTCGACTGGAAGAACTCCCCCCAGAGCTCGAGGGTGGGGAGGACGCCAAGATAGCCCTCGCACAGGGTGACGAAGGCCGACAACAGCACCACCGCGTTGGGGGTGAGGTGGTGCGGCTGGAGCTGATAGAATTCCAGCCATGAGCGGAAGAAGGCGCTCACTGGCAGGCCAAAGCCGCGCAGGAAGTGCGAGCGGAAGACTACCCGCTCGCCCTCCTGCGGCGCCGGCCTGACTTCCTTCTCCGGCGCGAGGCGGACCTCCACTTTGTCCGCGCTAGGCAGACGCCGGGTGTCGCGGAGGAAATCGATGTGATCGTTATGGACGATGGAGCCGTCCCAATCCCCGCCAAGCTGCTCTACGTGGGGAGGCATAGCGGAAGCTAGCACGGTGGCGAAGGAGCGTGCGGAGGAAGAGCGCGGCGGCGAAGCGCTGTCGCGAGAACGAGCAAGGCAAGAAGATGGTGGAAGTAGGAGGAGCGTGCGAGGGCCTGCCGCCCTCCGCCTCCCCCTACTTATAGCGTCACGAGGCCGAAAGAGGCCGGACGTGGGGAGGAGACGTGGGATTAATTGCGCCCACTCCCCCCACGTCTCGCGTTTATTACGCATAAGTGCGAGCCGAAACTGCCGCACGAAACATGCGGGCGGTTTTAGGATGCAAAGGATCCGCGCCTAGGCCAGGGCGCAGACGTGGCGGGGCCCCTCCCTGCGGCGACGTCCCGTCACACGCGTGGGCTGGCAGGCTTTCCAGCCACGTGGCACGCCGACGGCCCGAGGCCGGCCCGCGGCCCGGTGCGCGTGCCTGTGGGTTCCCGCCCCCCGACTCCAGAAGATTTCGACTAAGGCGGCGCGCCTGACCAAGGCCGGCTCCCAGCTGCCGGCTTGTCACGATAGGAAGCTGATCGAGCTTCTTGAACCCCACTCCACCTCGAAGCCCAATCAGCTTCGGGGACTACTGTCGGAGGAAATGGCCACGGGTAGCCAAACCGACTACCCCTGGCTCTTCAGAAAAATTATCAGGCCTTTGGGCCTTGAAGCACTCCAAGCACTTGGGCCGCCTTCCCTGGCCGGCTACCACTAAAGCCGACTCCCGGAAGGCGACCCAGCCTCACCGACTCCTCCCTAGGACGACTGCGGGGTGGCCGACTCCAAGAAGCTGGCCAAGAAGGACGCCGACTCCTAGAAGCCGGCCAAGACCACAACCACTCCTACATAACGGCGACGTGACGGGGTGTGGCCACAGTGCGGCCCACGACCCCCGAAGCCCGAGGCGGGCATGGCTACAGGAGGCCGTACGGGAGGGACGTCTCCCGTGCGGCTCGGAACTGTAGCCACACTAGCCTCGACGTCATCCACGACCCACTCCTGTACGGCCCAAGGGTTGCGGGCCCCTTCAGCCAGAGAGAGGCATGAAGGCGGCCCGGCCTTTCCTAGTCGGCCAGGGGTATAGCCGGCCTCCAGAAGCCAGCTACTCCCTTCCTCGAAGCAGGAGCCCCATTAAGGAGACAAGACGAGGTGAGGCTACAGTGATAGCCCCCGAGGCGGCCCACTGTAGCCACGCTCACCTCGACAAAACCCTCATCATCAGAGGCGCGGCTACAGTAAGCAGCCGCCGACAAGACCCTAGGCGGTGGGACCGGCCTGTCGACCAAGTAGCCGGCAGCCGGCGGGACCCACCAGCCGGCGGGACCCAGCAGCCGGCGGAGAAGCCGGCGAGTGTAGACACTGACGGCTGGGACCAGTTCCGAGTCGGATTACCATTGTACCCCCGGGGGGTAGGCCTATATAAACCCCCCGGAGCACCCCATGCAAAGGGTTCGCTTCTAGGTTCGACCCACGCATAGCATACACACCATAGATAGAGAGAAGCAAGAGCTAGCCTTGTTCTTCTTCTCCCTTGATCTCAATAGCTCTAGGAGCGATTGTAGCTACCCTTTATCGATCTAGTGATCATGCGGAGACCCCGCAGAGCAGGACTAGGGGTGTTATCTCCTCGGAGAGCCCCGAACCTGGGTAAGATTCGCTGGCGTGCATGTCTTCGCCTCATCCCGTTTCCGGGCACCGGCGACGTTTTATTGGCTCCCACAATGATAAGCCATCCCTTGGCATATGTCGCACCAACCACCCGACAATCTCACCGTACCAGATCACTTGAGGACGCGCACGGTATGTTCAATCTCACCCTAAATCGGTTGGCATGGCCTACTTTCCAGAACATATTCTAAATATTGCTACATTTGGATAAAAGGTGCCACATGCACCATATACGTCAAAAGGTATTTTCCCCTCTTCTTTCTATATTAGGCAAATTAATGATGTATTGTTCTTTCGATTACTCTCATATTCCCATGACATCATGTTTACCCTATCTGTTTAATTATAGATTTTGGTCCTTTAATTTCAACTGTTGTACAGTTCTTTCAATTTGGGCCCATATTTGCATGTTACCATATTTTATTTAACAATCCTACCATTTTCTGCAGCGCATCCCTTGCTATGCAACATATTATGTAGTGCACAATCTTTCCCTTTACATAGATCAAGACTGCACAAATGTCATACTGCACACTAACCATGGATTTACAATCGTTGCTACTGTAAGACTTGATGAACGTGGTGACTCCTATTTTGGCACTGGCTTTTGGAAAGAAATTTCTAAGTTTTATGTACTGAAAGCTGGCACTAAAATTGCACTGCACATAAAAGGGACTGGTCATGAGGTATATGCTAACTTCCCCGACAAAATCATCCGTCCAGACTTTGTTCGAAGTAAGTTTTTTTTTCAACTATCTGCATGTTGACTTACCCAACAATGTCAAATGAATTGTGTAGTATTTAAGCAACCAATTGTTATTCCCTTTTCTTACTATATTCCTACCTAATAACTTCTAGTTACCAATACACTTTTCTATTGCCTTGTTTTAACTAAATATTCCCTATACTCCCATTTCTATCAGAAAGCGTCGCTGACAAGGAGACTCCGGAGGTGGAGAACAAGGCTGCCAACAAGCGGAGGCGGGCAAGCTAGAACCGCAAGCGACTCCAGCAGGCCTAGACTTCATCAGCAGCCTCCCCAATGATATGTTGACAGTCATCATCTCCCTCCTCCCAATCAAATATGGGGCGCGGACAACCCTCCTTTCCCAACGGTGGCGCCCCCTATGGAACACCAGCCCTCTCGACCTCATCAACACCCACGAGCTCTGCCATGGCTATCGCAAAAGCTTGGATGCGTTCCCCAAGATCCTCGTTAGTCACCTTGGCCCAACCAGAGGCCTTAGAATGGGCAAGTTCTGTTCCAACGGCAAGGACCGAGCCAAGCTTGACGACTGGTTCCGATCCCCTGCCCTAGATCAGCTCGAGGAGCTCACTTTTGATGATGGGCATATGCGGTCGCTGCCAACGTCCGCACTCCGCCTCGCGCCCACGCTGCGCGTCGCCAAGTTCAGGAACTACCATCCCCCTTAATGATGCGCCCGCTCTTATTCTACCACAACTGAAGCACCTCAAGCTCGTCGCCGTCTGCCTCTCAAACGGTGACATGGAGCGTCTGCTCCGCGGCTGTACTGCCCTCGAGTACCTTCGTCTTCGGGCGATCAATGGCTTGAGTACCTTCCACATCACCTCCATGACTCTCCGGACTATTTATGTGTGTTGCTGGTGCGGCAGGAAGACATCACAAGATGTGTACCACGGTATGGTCATTGAGGACACACCTGCACCTGAAAGATTACTTGTAGTTGCTCAAAGGTCCAACAAGAATCAATGTCACTTCTGCGCCAAAATTGACAGTGGTGGGCTACTCGTCTGACAAATACTCCAAACTTGTTATTGGATCCACACCTGTTCAGGTACAACAGCCGCCTTCTACCTCTCCTTCTAAAAATTAACATTATTTCTAATTTTGAAGATGTTTGTTCGTCTGTCATTCAGAAAATGATTCTGACAAGCTTGACCCCGAAACTACGCACAGTGAAGGTCTTGGCACTAGAATCTATCGGCCCCAACCTGGAACAAGTTGTCAGTTTCCTGAGATGCTTTCCGTGCCTGGAGAAGCTATATATCGAGGTGATGTTCCTTTCCTATTAAATGTTAACCATAAGGGAGTTCAATTTGTGACATCTTTTTCCAAGTTTACCATGACAATGTACTACGATTGTGACGCTCGAATAATTAGACTACAGTAATTCCCTGCTAGTGATGCCACGTCACCTCGACGTCATCGACCTGTAGATAATCTCGGGTTAGTTTAAAAAACCGATTCAAATTCAAAATTGAATTAAAGGCAAACAACAAAAGTATTCAAACTTAAAACTAAAATGTCCGGGTTGTGCCAAGTAATACAAAGTTAATTGTGGTGAAGAAACCCCACTTCTATAAAATGTTTTAATACTCTAAAATGTTTTAAAAAGTAGCAAAAACAATTAGTTGAATGCCTTTTACAATAAATAAAATACTAAACTATGTTAATTAGTTGCCCAAACTTATGTGGGAGTAGCCTATTTATTAACACTAAAGTAGGGACTACTTTTATAGTTTATAAAACTAAGATAAAGTGAAACTAAAAATAAAACATTAATAGAAAGATTAAGAAAAACAAAAAAACAAAAAAAGAGAACACCCCCCCCCCCCCGCTGGGCCACGACCCAGATGGCCTCGGAGCCAACCAGGCCGGCCCAGCTGGCGCCTACAGCACCCCCTGGGGCGACCGAACCCTAGCGGTCCCTCCCCACTTTCCCCCACGTACCCCACTCCCCCTCTCGGTCCACTCCTCCCCTCCCTCGTTTCACTCCTCCCACGATCCCGATCTGGATCGGGACCCTGCCGACGCTCGTCGCCTCCCCGACCCAGAGGCGGTGCCCCGCCACCTCGACGTCATCGACCAGGGCCTCGCCGCGCCGTCCGCGACCGCACCGTCGCCGGATCCCGCTGGACTGCCTCGTCCCCGTCACCCGCGCCGCCGCCTGGACCTCGCCGGAGCCTCCCCACTGGACCTCGTCGTCTCCTTCCCGAGCCCCACTGCCCTGTCCCTACACCAGCGGTGAGGCCCCCGGCCTCCTCTTCCCTCTGCCGCTGCGCTCGTCGTTGCTCGCGCCAACTGCCACTGCTCTGGCCCGCACGCGCTGCACCGCACCTCCGCGCGCGCCTGCGCCACGCCTAGTCGCGCCCCGTGCGCCCCAGACGCGCCCCGACCCTGCGCCCACACCGCGTCACCGCCCGCCTCCGTTGTGCGCTCACACGCCGGCGGCCGCCCTCGCCCGGCTCCGTCGCCCTGCCCCTCGTGGCCTCGCCTCCCCCTCCCTGCCGGCACCGTGCCCGTCGGCGCCCCTCTGGGTGCCGCAGCGCACGCACCCGCCTACCGTTGTGCCCGCACCCGTTTGGCCCTATGGGCCAATGGCAACTGGGCCCCATGCCCAGAACGAAAAAAAGGGGATTAAAATAATAATAATAATAAAATTAATTAATTAAATTAATTAATCTTGTTTAGTTAACTAAGTAACTATAATTAACCTGCTAATTAAATGTTAACAAATTGTTAGTCTTCAGCCCATGACATGTGGGACCCACTATCAGTATGACCCAGTCAACACCTCTGTTGACTGCTGACGTCATGATGACGTCGGCAAACACTATTCTGGATAATGTTGAATTAAAATAATTATATGAATGCTGAAAATGATTTAAATCTTTTAAAATTAATATAAAATAAACCATAGCTCGGATGGAAAAACTTTGTACATGAATGTTGCTCAGAACGACGAGACGAATCCGGATACGCAGCTCGTTCGTCCGCCAGACATCCCTAGCATAGCAAACCTGCAACCTTCCCCTCCGGTTCATCTGTCCGAAAATGCGAAACACCGGGGATACTTTCCCGGATGTTTCCCCCCTTCGTCAGTATCACCTCCTACCGCGTTAGGGCATACCTAGCACCGCGTATTGCCTCGTTATGTTTTGTGATGCTTTGTTTGCTCCGTATTTACTTTTTCTTCCCCCCTCTTCTTCCCATGTAGACCCCGAGACCGGCGCTGATGCCACCGAGTACGACTACGTCACCGACGACCCTTCTTCTTGTGCAACAGAGCTTCCAGGCAAGCCCCCCCCTTGATCACCAGATATCGCATATTCCTTCTCTCTACTGCTTGCATTAGAGTAGTGTAGCATGTTACTGCTTTCGATTAATCCTATTATGTTGCATAGCTTGTCATTGATGCTTTAGTTGTTACCCTTACCTGCAATCCTAAATGCTTAGTATAGGATGCTAGTATTCCATCAGTGGCCCTACACTCTTGTCCGTCTGCCATGCTATACTACTGGGCCGTGATCACTTCGGGAGGTGATCACGGGCATATGCTATATACTTTATACTGTTACATTACTTATGATATTGTTCGGAGATGGGGGCTGAAGGGGCAGGTGGCTCCATCCCGGTAGAGGTGGGCCTGGGTTCCCGACGGCCCCCCAACTGTTACTTTGTGGCGGAGCGACAGGGCAGGTTGAGACCACCTAGGAGAGAGGTCGGCCTAGCCCTGGTCGGCGTCCGCGGTTACTTCATAATAACACGCTTAACGAGATCTTGGTATTTGATCTGAGTTGGGTCGTTGACCTTATACGCACTAACCGCCACGTGGGACAAGATATGGGCAACCGGCGTCGTGGTATCAGCAGAAGCTCTTTTTGACGTCAGCGACTAAGTGGCGCGCACCGCATTGGACCGTAAGCTCGCGCTTGTATTAAGGGGGCTAGGTCTGCTTTCGGCCGCGTATGCAACATACAGGTGTGCAATGGGCGATGGGCCTAGACCCCTGCGCGCATAGGATTTAGACCGGCGTGCTGACCTCTCTGTTGAGCCTTGGTGGGGCTGCGACATGTTGATCTCCTGAGGCCGGACATGACCCAGGAAAGTGTGCCCGACCAGCGGGATCGAGCGTGTTGGGTAATGTGGTGCACTCCTGCAGGGAAGTTGATCTATTCGAATAGCTGTGTCCACGGTAACAGGCGACCCGGAGTTGTACCTTGACCTTATGACAACTAGAACCGGATACTTAATAAAACACACCCTTCCAAGTGCCAGATATAACCCGGTGATCGCTCTCACACAGGGCGACGAGGGGAGGATCGCCGGGTAGGATTATGCTACGCGATGATACTTGGTGAACTTACCATCTACTCTCTTCTACATGCTGCAAGATGGAGGCTGCCAGAAGCGTAGTCTCCGTTAGGACTAGCTATGCCCCTCTTATTCTGGCATTCCGCAGTTCAGTCCACCGACATTGCCCCTTTACACAGATACCCATGCATATGTAGTGTAGATCCTTGCTTGCGAGTACTTTGGATGAGTACTCACGGTTGCTTTTCTCCCTCTTTTCCCCCTATGCATTCTTCTCGGTTGTCGCAACCAGATGCTGGAGTCCAGGAGCTAGAGATCCCGAGGATGATTCTACGTGGAGTTCGGCTTCGAGGAGTAGTTAGGAGGTCCTAGGCAGGAGGCCTTGCCTTTTCGATCGTTGCTACTTTTGTGCTAGCCTTCTTAAGGCAAACTTGTTTAACTCATGTTTGTACTCAGATATTATTGCTTCCGCTGACTCTTGTGTTTTCGAGCTGATGTATTCGAGCCCTCGAGGCCCCTGGCTTATAATATAAAGCTTGTATTATTTTCAATTTGTGTATAGAGTTGTGTTGTGATATCTTCCCGTGAGTCCCTGATCTTGATCGTACGCGTTTGCGTGTATGATTAGTGCACGGTCAAATCGGGGGCGTCACAAGTTGGTATCAGAGCCGACTACTTGTAGGAATCCCCCTTTCCAACTCCTTGGCCGAAGTTGAGTCTAGTCATTGCTAAACTTTTACTAACATGGCTGTGTGGCTTACGGGCCCACGTTGCCATTGGGTGGTATTAGGATCTTTTACTCCTCGTCTATACTCTGGGATTTTGATCTCTCTTCTATTCGGGTTAAATGGTTTTGCTAACTCTAACTCTAGGTTCTCCTAAATACTTTCTCCCGGATAGCTCCTTCATTCCAGATGATGGCGGGCTTCACCAGAAGATTCCGAAGATACTCTTCCATATTCTCTCGAGACTTTGTGCCCACCGCTTTTGCTATTCCCGACCATCGATAAACTCTTATGGATAACTACATACACTTGTCGTCCATAGCTTCACTTCCAATTGTTCTTGTTATTACAAGATACCCTGAAATACTTCGGATATTCCGAGAATAATTTGTGCCTACTGCCTTGCAGTTACTAGCCACATAAATACCCCTACGGATAATTCCTCGCACTTGCCGAGTATCCGCTCATCCCTAGCCGTTCATTTTTTCACATAAGTCCTCGAAATACCATTCGATTTTCTGAAAATCCTCAGCAGCCCATTGCTCTTGATTTCCTTGCCTTCCTGCATTATGGTTAATTCCATACTTCTAGTAATCTCCGTTGACATCCTCTGTCACTATCATTTCGAGTCACTTGATTCGATATGTTGCGAATGCTCGCAATCCTCAATCGGATTCTAGAATTCATCCTTTTGGCTTAGATGTCATTTTGAACAGGAGCTGGTTCTCGACCAATCAAATTACCGTTGATTGTATCCCTAAGTCTACTCAACTTATCCATCCTTAACCAGGGCGTATGCTTCTGAGCCCTTAATTTGGAAAATCACAATTCCTTTGCATTTGAGCTCTGAATTAGTCAGTTGTTTCTATAATCCAATGCCTTTGCATTATTACTTCCTCCGGTTCTGTGCCGATGCTCACATCAGCTCCGTTATGGACCGGCACATCCTTTGTTGGATTTTATCCAACAGCGCCCTTCATATTCAATAACCTTGTGAGCCTTCCCTCGGATACATAATGCCTTTGGTAAATTGTATCCTCTGCTTTCTCAACCATGCTCTGCTTTCGAGCTTGTATAAATTACTCCTGAAATTGTGGTATATGTTTCAAAGATGCCCCGATGGGTTGAAGTTATGCCTTTTCTAATCTGTGTAAACCCGGAAGCTTCTACGGGTCATACTCTAATGGTGTTATGCCAGATAAAATTTCAGCACTACAACTCCATCGAACGCGAGGAGTGAATGAAAGGTTATGCATTGGAGAAGTGGGAGTCGACCTTGAACTTTGTGTTCATGCCCATGGACACGATGTAGAACTTATCATGGAAGCTGCTCGTAAAATAATTATCCCCTTGTTATAAGTTCATCTTGTATCTGTGGACGTGGTTCCGACCTGTTGGGGAACGTAGTAATTTCAAAAAAATTCCTACGCACACGCAAGATCATGGTGATGCATAGCAACGAGAGGGGAGAGTGTTGTCCACGTACCCTCGTGGACCGAAAGCGGAAGCGTTAACACAACGCGATTGATGTAGTCGTACGTCTTCACGATCCGACCGATCAAGTACCGAACGGACGGCACCTCCGAGTTCAGCACACGTTCAGCTCGATGACGTCCCTCGAACTCCGATCCAGCCGAGTGTTGAGGGAGAGTTTCGTCAGCACGACGGCGTGGTGACGATGATGATGTTCTACCGACGCAGGGCTTCGCCTAAGCTCCGCTACGATATTATCGAGGTGTAATATGGTGGAGGGGGGCACCGCACACGGCTAAAAGATCGTTGATCAATTGTGTGTCGAGAGGTGCCCCCCTGCCCCTGTATATAAAGGAGCAAGGGGGAGGCCGGCGGCCAAGGGAGGAGAGGCGCGCCAGGAGGAGTCCTACTCCTACCGGGAGTAGGACTCCCCCCCTTTCCATGTTGGACTAGGAGTGGAAGGGGGAAGAGGTGGAGGGGAGGAAGGAAGGGGGGCGCCGCCCCCTCTCCTTGTCCTATTCGGACTGGGGGGGAAGGGGGGCGCGGCCCTGCCCTGGCCTCCTCTCCTCTCTTCCACCTAGGCCCAATAAGGCCCATTAGGTTACCGGGGGGGTTCCGGTAACCTCTCGGTACTCCGGAAAAATCCTGATTTCACCCGGAACACTTCCGATGTCCAAACATAGGCTTCCAATATATCAGTCTTTATGTCTCGACCATTTCGAGACTCCTCGTCATGTCCGTGATCACATCCGAGACTCCGAACAACCTTCGGTACATCAAAACATATAAACTCATAATATAATTGTCATCGTAACTTTAAGCGTGCGGACCCTACGGGTTCGAGAACTATGTAGACATGACCGAGACACCTCTCCGGTCAATAACCAATAGCGGAACCTGGATGCTCATATTGGTTCCCACATATTCTACGAAGATCTTTATCGGTCAGACCGCATAACAACATACGTTATTCCCTTTGTCATCGGTATGTTACTTGCCCGAGATTCGATCGTCGGTATCTCGATACCTAGTTCAATCTCGTTACCGGCAAGTCTCTTTACTCGTTCCGTAATACATCATCCCGCAACTAACTCATTAGTTACAATGCTTGCAAGGCTTATAGTGATGTGCATTACCGAGTGGGCCCAGAGATATCTCTCCGACAATCGGAGTGACAAATCCTAATCTCGAAATACGCCAACCCAACAAGTACCTTTGGAGACACCTATAGAGCACCTTTATAATCATCCAGTTATGTTGTGACATTTGGTAGCACACAAAGTGTTCCTCTGGTAAACGGGAGTTGTATAATCTCATAGTCATAGGAACATGTATAAGTCATGAAGAAAGCAATAGCAATATACTAAACGATCGAGTGCTAAGCTAACGGAATGGGTCAAGTCAATCACGTCATTCTCCTAATGAGGTGATCCCGTTAATCAAATGACAACTCATGTCTATGGCAAGGAAACATAACCATCTTTGATTAACGAGCTAGTCAAGTAGAGGCATACTAGTGACACTCTGTTTGTCTATGTATTCACACATGTATCATGTTTCCGGTTAATACAATTCTAGCATGAATAATAAACATTTATCATGATATAAGGAAATAAATAATAACTTTATTATTGCCTCTAGGGCATATTTCCTTCAGTCTCCCACTTGCACTAGAGTCAATAATCTAGTTCACATCGCCATGTGATTTAACATCAATAGTTCACATCACCACGTGATTAACACCCATAGTTCACATCGTCATGTGACCAACACCCAAAGGGTTTACTAGAGTCAATAATCTAGTTCACATCGCTATGTGATTAACACCCAAAGAGTACTAAGGTGTGATTATTTTTTGCTTGTGAGATAATTTTAGTCAACGGGTCTGTCACATTCAGATCCGTAAGTATTTTGCAAATTTTTATGTCTACAATGCTCTGCACGGAACTACTCTAGCTAATTACTCCCACTTTCAATATGTATCTAGATCGAGACTTAGAGTCATATAGATTAGTGTCAAAACTTGCATCGACGTAACCCTTTACGACGAACCTTTTGTCACTTCCATAATCGAGAAACACATCCTTATTCCAGTAAGGATAATTTTGACCGCTGTCCAGTGATCTACTCTGAGATCATTATTGTACTCCCTTGCCAAAATCAGTGTAGGGTATACAATAGATCTGGTACACAGCATGGCATACTTTATAGAACCTATGGCCGAGGCATAGGGAATGACTTTCATTCTTTTTCTATCTTCTGCCGTGGTCGGGCTTTGAGTCTTACTCAATTTCACACCTTGTAACACAGGCAAGAAACTCTTTCTTTGACTGTTCCATTTTGAACCACTTCAAAATCTTGTTAAGGTATGTTACTCATTGAAAAAACTTATCAAGCGTCTTGATCTATCTCTATAGATCTTGATGCTCAATATGTAAGCAGCTTCACCGAGGTCTTTCTTTGAAAAACTCCTTTCAAACACTCCTTTATGCTTTGCAGAATAATTCTATATTATTTCCGATCAACAATATGTCATTCACATATACTTATCAGAAATGTTGTAGTTCTCCCACTCACTTTCTTGTAAATACAGGCTTCACCGCAAGTCTGTATACAACTATATCCTTTGATCAACTTATCAAAGCGTATATTCCTACTCCGAGATGCTTGCAGCAGTCCATAGATGGATCGCTGGAGCTTGCATATTTTGTTAGCACCTTTAGGATTGACAAAACCTTCTGGTTGCATCATATACAACTCTTCTTTAATAAATCCATTAAGGAATGCAGTTTTGTTTATCCATTTGCCAGATTTCATAAAATGCGGCAATTGCTAACATGATTCGGACAGACTTTAAGCATCGCTGCGAGTGAGAAAATCTCATCGTAGTCAACACCTTGAACTTTGTCAAAAACCTTTTTCCGACAAGTCTAGCTTTGTAGATAGTAACACTACTATCAGCGTCCGTCTTCCTCTTGAAGATCCATTTATTTTCTATGGCTTGCTGATCATCGGGCAAGTCATCCAAAGTCCACACTTTGTTCTCATACATGGATCCCATCTCAGATTACATGGCCTCAAGCCATTTTGCGGAATCTGGGCTCATCATCGCTTCCTCATAGTTCGTAGGTTCGTCATGGTCAAGTAACATGACCTCCAGAACTGAATTACCGTACCACTCTGGTGCGGATCTCACTCTGGTTGACCTACGAGGTTCAGTAATAACTTGATCTGAAGTTCCATGATCATCATCATTAACTTCCTCACTAATTGGTATAGGCGTCACAGAAACTGGTTTCTGCGATGAACTACTTTCCAAAAAGGGAGCAGGTACAATTACCTCATCAAGTTCTACTTTCCTCCCACTCACTTCTTTCGAGAGAAACTCCTTCTCTAGAAAGGATCCATACTTAGCAACGAATGTCTTGCCTTCGGATCTGTGATAGAAGGTGTACCCAACTGTCTCCTTTGGGTATCCTATGAAGAGACATTTCTCCGATTTGGGTTTGAGCTTATCAGGATGAAACTTTTTCACATAAGCATCGCAACCCCAAACTTTAAGAAACGACAACTTTGGTTTCTTGCCAAACCACAGTTCATAAGATGTCGTCTCAACGGATTTGGATGGTACCCTATTTAACGTGAATGTAGCTGTCTCTAATGCATAACCCCAAAACGATAGTGGTAGATCGGTAAGAGACATCATATATCGCACCATATCTAATAAAGTACGATTACGATGTTCGGACACACCATTACACCATGGTGTTCTAGGTGGCGTGAGTAGTGAAACTATTTCACATTGTTTTAACTGAAGGCCAAACTCATAACTCAGATATTCTCCTCCACGATCAGATCGTAGAAATTTTATTTTCTTGTTATGATGATTTTCAACTTCACTCTGAAATTCTTTGAACTTTTCAAATGTTTCAGACTTATGTTTCATTAAGTAGATATACCCATATCTGCTCAAATCATCTGTGAAGGTGAGAAAATAACGATATCCGCCACGAGCCTCAATATTCATTAGACCACATACATCTGTATGTATGATTTCCAATAAATCTGTTGCTCTCTCCATAGTTCCGGAGAACGGTGTTTTAGTCATCTTGCCCATGAGGCACGGTCCGCAAGTACCAAGTGATTCATAATCAAGTGATTCCAAAAGTCCATCAGTATGGAGTTTCTTCATGCGCTTTACACCGATATGACCAAACGGCTGTGCCACAAATAAGTTGCACTATCATTATTAACTTTGCATCTTTTGGCTTCATTATTATGAATATGTGTATCACTACGATCGAGATCCAACAAACCATTTTATTGGGTGTATGACCATAGAAGGTTTTATTCATGTAAACAGAACAACAATTATTCTCTAATTTAAATGAATAACCGTATTGCAACAAACATGATCAAATCATATTCATGCTCAACGCAAACACCAAATAACACTTATTTAGTTTCAACACTAATCCTGAAAGTATAGGGAGTGTGCGATGATGATCATATCAATCTTGGAACTACACACATCGTCACCTCGCCTTTTACTACTCTCTGTTTATTCTGCAACTCCCGTTTCGAGTTACTACTCTTAGCAACTGAACCAGTATCAAATACCGAGGGGTTGCTATAAACACTAGTAAAGTACACATCAATAACATGTATATCCAATATACCTTTGTTCACTTTGCCATCCTTCTTATCCACCAAATAGTTGGGGTAGTTCCGCTTCCAGTGACCAGTCCCTTTGCAGTAGAAGCACTTAGTCTCAGGCTTAGGACCAGACTTAGGCTTCTTCACTTGAGCAGCAACTTGCTTGCCGTTCTTCTTGAAGTTCCCCTTCTTCCCTTTGCCCTTTCCTTGAAACTAGTGGTCTCGTCAACCATCAACACTTGATGTTTTTCTTGATTTCTACCTTCGTCGATTTCAGCATCACGAAGAGCTCGGGAATTACTTTCGTCATCCCTTGCATACTATAGTTCATCACGAAGTTCTACTAACTTGGTGATGGTGACTAGAGAATTCTGTCAATCACTATTTTATCTGGAAGATTAACTCCCACTTGATTCAAGCGATTGTAGTACCCAGACAATCTGAGCACATGCTCACTGCTTGAGCTTATTCTCCTCCATCTTTTAGCTATAGAACTTGTTGGAGACTTCATATCTCTCAACTCGGGTATTTGCTTGAAATATTAATCTTCAACTCCTGGAACATCTCATATGGTCCATGACGTTCAAAACGTCTTTGAAGTCCCGATTCTAAGCCGTTAAGCATGGTGCACTAAACTATCAAGTAGTCATCATATTGAGCTAGCCAAACGTTCATAACGTCTGCATCTGCTCCTGCACTAGGTCTGTCACCTAGCGGTGCATCAAGGACATAATTCTTCTGTGCGGCAATGAGGATAATCCTCAGATCACGGATCCAATCCGCATCTTTGCTACTAACATCTTTCAACATAATTTTCTCTAGGAACATATCAAAAATAAACACAGGGAAGCAACAACGCGAGCTATTGATCTACAACATAATTTGCAAAAATACTATCAGGACTAAGTTCATGATAAATTTAAGTTCAATTAATCATATTACTTAAGAACTCCCACTTAGATAGACATCCCTCTAATCCTCTAAGTGATCACATGATCCATATCAACTAAACCATGTCCGATCATCACGTGAGATGGAGTAGTTTCAACGGTGAACATCACTATGTTGATCATATCTACTATATGATTCACGCTCGACCTTTCGGTCTCCGTGTTCCGAGGCCATATCTGCATATGCTAGGCTCGTCAAGTTTAACCTGAGTATTCCGCGTGTGCAACTGTTTTGCACCCGTTGTATTTGAACGTAGAGCCTATCACACCCGATCATCACGTGGTGTCTCGGCACGAAGAACTTTCGCAACGGTGCATACTCAGGGAGAACACATTTATCTTGAAATTTTAGTGAGAGATCATCTTATAATGCTACCGTCAATCGAAGCAAGATAAGATGCATAAAAGATAAACATCACATGCAATCAATATAAGTGATATGATATGGCCATCATCATCTTGTGCTTGTGATCTCCATCT
Organism: Triticum aestivum; assembly: GCF_018294505.1. Lineage (NCBI taxonomy): Eukaryota > Viridiplantae > Streptophyta > Magnoliopsida > Poales > Poaceae > Triticum > Triticum aestivum. The sequence goes on from NC_057802.1 coordinate 92,212,076, forward strand.
CCGAAGCACCGTCATGATCACCATCGTCGCCGGCGCGACACCTTGATCTCCATCGTAGCATCGTTGTCGTCTCGCCAACTATTGCTTTTACGACTATCGCTACCGCTTAGTGATAAAGTAAAACAATTACATGGCGATTGCATTTCATACAATAAAGCGACAACCATATGGCTCCTGCCAGTTGCCGATAACTCGGTTACAAAACATGATCATCTCATACAATAAAATATAGCATCATGTATTGACCATATCACATCACAACATGCCCTGCAAAAACAAGTTAGACGTCCTCTACTTTGTTGTTGCAAGTTTTACGTGGCTGCTACGGGCTTAGCAAGAACCGTTCTTACCTACGCATCAAAAACCACAACGATAGTTTGTCAAGTTGGTGCTGTTTTAACCTTCGCAAGGACCGGGCGTAGCCACACTCGGTTCAACTAAAGTGAGAGAGACAGACACCCGCCAGTCACCTTTAAGCAACGAGTGCTCGCAACGGTGAAACCAGTCTCGCGTAAGCGTACGCGTAATGTCGGTCCGGGCCGCTTCATCTCACAATACCGCTGAACCAAAGTATGACATGCTGGTAAGCAGTATGACTTATATCGCCCACAACTCACTTGTGTTCTACTCGTGCATAACATCAACGCATAAAACCAGGCTTGGATGCCACTGTTGGGGAACGTAGTAATTTCAAAAAAATTCCTACGCACACGCAAGATCATGGTGATGCATAGCAACGAGAGGGGAGAGTGTTGTCCACGTACCCTCGTAGACCGAAAGCGGAAGCGTTAACACAACGCGGTTGATGTAGTCGTATGTCTTCACGATCCGACCGATCAAGTACCGAACGCACGGCACCTCCGAGTTCAGCACACGTTCAGCTCGATGACATCCCTCGAACTCCGATCCAGCCGAGTGTTGAGGGAGAGTTTCGTCAGCACGACGGCGTGGTGACGATGATGATGTTATACCGACACAGGGCTTCGCCTAAGCTCCGCTACGGTATTATCGAGATGTAATATGGTGGAGGGGGGCACCGCACACGGCTAAAAGATCGTTGATCAATTGTGTGTCGAGAGGTGCCCCCTGCCCCCGTATATAAAGGAGCAAGGGGGAGGCCGGCGGCCAAGGGAGGAGAGGCGCGCCAGGAGGAGTCCTACTCCTACCGGGAGTAGGACTCCCCCCCTTTCCATGTTGGACTAGGAGTGGAAGGGGGAAGAGGTGGAGGGGAGGAAGGAAGGGGGGGCGCCGCCCCCCTCTCCTTGTCCTATTCGGACTGGGGGGGAAGGGGGGCGCGGCCCTGCCCTGGCCTCCTCTCCTCTCTTCCACCTAGGCCCAATAAGGCCCATTAGGTTACCGGGGGGTTCCGGTAACCTCCCGGTACTCCGGAAAAATCCCGATTTCACCCGGAACACTTCCGATGTCCAAACATAGGCTTCCAATATATCAATCTTTATGTCTCGACCATTTCGAGACTCCTCGTCATGTCCGTGATCACATCCGGGACTCCGAACAACCTTCGGTACATCAAAACATATAAACTCATAATATAACTGTCATCGTAACTTTAAGCGTGCGGACCCTATGGGTTCGAGAACTATGTAGAGTTGACCGAGACACCTCTCCGGTCAATAACCAATAGCGGAACCTGGATGCTCATATTGGTTCCCACATATTCTACGAAGATCTTTATCGGTCAGACCGGATAACAACATACGTTGTTCCCTTTGTCATCGGTATGTTACTTGCCCGAGATTCGATCGTCGGTATCTCGATACCTAGTTCAATCTCGTTACCGGCAAGTCTCTTTACTCGTTCCGTAATACATCATCCTGCAACTAACTCATTAGTTACAATGCTTGCAAGTCTTATAGTGATGTGCATTACCGAGTGGGCCCAGAGATACCTCTCCGACAATCGGAGTGACAAATCCTAATCTCGAAATACGCCAACCCAACAAGTACCTTTGGAGACACCTGTAGAGCACCTTTATAATCACCCAGTTACGTTGTGACGTTTGGTAGCACACAAAGTGTTCCTCCGGTAAACAGGAGTTGCATAATCTCATAGTCATAGGAACATGTATAAGTCATGAAGAAAGCAATAGCAATATACTAAACGATCGAGTGCTAAGCTAACGGAATGGGTCAAGTCAATCACGTCATTCTCCTAATGAGGTGATCCCGTTAATCAAATGACAACTCATGTCTATGGATAGGAAACATTACCATGTTTGATTAACGAGCTAGTCAAGTAGAGGCATACTAGTGACACTCTGTTTGTCTATGTATTCACACATGTATCATGTTTTCGGTTGATACAATTCTAGCATGAATAATAAACATTTATCATGATATAAGGAAATAAATAATAACTTTATTATTGCCTCTAGGGCATATTTCCTTCACGACCATGTTCCTCCTTGATTCCATTTCTCGTGCAAGTTTGAGCACTTGTCTTCTGCAGAGCAATACCCTAGTCCAACCTCTGCTTTGACCTGTCATCGAGTATTACCCCTCTGGTATCTCGAGATTATCATGGAACTGCATAACTTCTTATGAGTTCTTCATCAAGTGCTACATTCTCACCGATTCCAATTTTTCACGGGCTCTGAGTTATTAAACACTCAAAGACACCGATAACTGACTCGAGTCCGCATCGCGATTAAACAACTCTTGGTAACCTTCATTACTTACGAGTTTGAACTCGATCACGTCATTCCTAGCCTAATCGGCGATATCATTATTGTGCTAAATTTTAACGGTGCTACCTGGTCCTTCTTCCCGGAGCACAAATTTCGATGGTGAGCTAATCTTACGTCGATCTTCCTTGTCATATCATTTCTCCTTGAACAGCAAACTGGATTTTGAGTTTGTTTTGTACCCATGGTTGCAATAACCTTTCGCTTCATAATTCGTTTGACTTGATGTCATCGCCAATCGATTACATCTTCATGAAATCTCTCGACAAATGTGTCATGATAATCATCAGCATTCTGAGCTCTTCCAGGATATCAATTGAATTCATGATGAAAAATACCATCCTTGCCCTCGCTGAATTGTGTTATCATCGACCACTTTATTGCCTTACGTTCAACACAAACTTGTTCGTGTTTGGTGTTATACCTTGAGTTCATTGCTATCCAACATTTGTTCTTCTTTACGTTGGAGTATTAACATCTGTTATGTCAAGAATGTCGTGAGAATTTCTCCACCTCTTGAAAATTCTTGATATATTATTACTTCTTGCCATCTCCGTTCATTCCTTGGTCCCTCCCTGTTGGTTCTAACCGGAATACCGACAACTAGACTATGATGTGTGAATTCAAAACTTCTAGCAACCCTATTGTTTGAAGTTAATGGTCGATATTTCATTCTTAGACCATTGGTTGTCGAATCACCATTCTAACATTGATCATGCTACCTAAGTCCATATTTCGGGTGTACCTTTCAACCAGTGTTTAACTGGGTATGTTTTCCTCGAGCATACCTCATTATATCATTTGATCTGACAAATGTTATCTCTTTGTTCACACGATTATGGAAATCCATCTTTTGGAAATCTCGATGAATTGTCGTTTAGTTTATCAGCCACCCCCTCATCCTCTCCTTGGTTTAATGATGAACTCTGGTTTCAGAACTCGCTTCCCTAGATCATTTCCGAGAATCTCACAGTGTCATCTCGTCAAATTGTGTTGCACCTTTTCTTCTCAGGCATCCTGATGTCTGAGGTATCCTGACACCAATCAGATCTGAATCTCGGTCAGATATGATGGTTGGTTAGGACATATTTCCAAAAGTTATAACATTGGTCCCTACATAACCCGGTAAGGTGGTGTCTTTGCTTAGCACCCCTAGCCAAAGGACCATTTGTTATAGTTTCCTTTTTAGCAAGGTTAACCATTCTTCCATGAGGAAATTGAAAGACTTATTCTATATGTTGTTCCTGATGAATCCTTTTTGTATCCAAGTCCGACCTTTTCTTGAAGACCATGTCAATGCTATCTCGAAGCATGTTTGTGGTACTCCGATTTTCAACAAGAACACTTATCCCAATGCTAATTGTTTCTTGCTCAATTATCCAAACACCGTTGTATGGGTAATGTCATGAAAATTTCTCTCCCCCTACCTAGAAGGTTTTCTACATTATATCCTGTCACGGATATCATACTCTGTTTGTCCTTGGGAAGGAAATACCCCTGAAATATGTGTTTTAACACATTTTCCTTTCCATTGTTCTGTTTAATCTGATAATCATATTTTCCTTTCCATTGTTTGGTTTAAATTTTCTTGTAATCTGACTTGACTGAGCAGTGATAATTCCCTGCTTAGGTAAGCACCTTGTTGAACCACCCTGTCAGTAACACCCTGTTATTATTGTTGATGACATTCCGGTAACCACCGATGGACGAGAACTTTGCCTATTGGTCCGCCTCGTTCAACGAGCAGGAAAATAGTTCTCTTCGCCCCTCGCCCTTGGTACCGACGTTGTTGCCGACATAATTGACAGGCTACCCTTTTGACATGCCTTGCTGTCATGACCGAGCAAGATGTCACCGCTCCTTCTACTTTTAACCCACATTGTGGGCCCATAACCCACAGTTCCACAGGATCGAAACCTGACTCTCTTGTACATCCCTATTCAAAGTTATCCCTTGCGCTTCGTTTCGTATGTAATTTGCGAGCCACCTTCCTAGTGATCAATTCTGGTATCGGACACAATACTTATTCCCGTTGCTCTGAACCCCTTTCACACTCTGTTTCAGGCAATGAACGATTGCCTATCCGCTCGAAACTTCTTATTGCACTGTCCTACTTTGCTCTCGATGTGTTTCATTTGTTCAACTCGAGAGATACTCATATGTTCATTCTTGGGATACCCCCAGATGATTTTCCCTTATAACGTCCTATTGTTGTAGAGCTGCCCCTTACCTATTCGTAAGTACGATGGAGTTCCCCGAAGAAAGGACGACAACTTCATCATGATGCATTGGAATAAAGAATTGAAGACATCAATGAAACGGATTAACTTCTTCGAGAAGATCCGTTAGAATATCGTAACCAGAACTTTCCCCCTTACTCCCCTCTTAAGTATCGGGACGAGATTTCTTGTAGTGGAGGAGAATTGTGACGCCCGGATAATTAGACTACAGTAATTCCCTGCTAATGATGCCACATCACCTCGACGTCATCGACCTGTAGTTAATCTCGGGTTAGTTCAAAAAACCGATTCAAATTCAAAATTGAATTAAAGGCAAACAACAAAAGTTTTCAAACTTAAAACTAAAATGTCCGGGTTGTGCCAAGTAATACAAAGTTAATTGTGGTGAAGAAACCCCACTTTTATAAAATGTTTTAATACTCTAAAATGTTTTAAAAAGTAGCAAAAACAATTAGTTGAATGCCTTTTAGAATAAATAAAATACTAAACTATGTTAATTAGTTGCCCAAACTTATGTGGCAGTAGCCTATTTATTAACACTAAATAAGGACTACTTTTATAGTTTATAAAACTAAGATAAAGTGAAACTAAAAATAAAACAATAATAGAAAGATTAAGAAAAACAAAATAAAAAAACATAAAAAGAGAACACCCCCCCCCCCCCCGCTGGGCCACGGCCCAGATGGCCTCGGAGCCAACCAGGCCGGCCCAGCTGGCGCCTACAGCACCCCCTGGGGCGACCGAACCCTAGCGGTCCCTCCCCACTCCCCCCACGTACCCCACTCCCCCTCTCGGTCCACTCCTCCCCTCCCCCGTTTCACTCCTCCCACGATCCCGATCTGGATCGGGGCCCCGCCGCCCGCCGTCGCTGACCGCCAATGCCCGTCGCCTCCCCCACCCAGAGGCGGCGCCCCGCCACCTCGACGTCATCGACCAGGGCCTCGCCGCGCCGTCCGCGACCGCGCCGTCGCTGGATCCCACTGGACTGCCTCGTCCCCGTCACCCGCGCCGCCGCCTGGACCTCGCCAGAGCCTCCCCACCGGACCTCGTCGTCTCCTCCCCGAGCCCCACTGCCTTGTCCCTACACCAGCGGTGAGGCCCCCGGCCTCCTCTTCCCTCTGTCGTTGCGCTTGTCGTTGCCCGCGCCGACTACCACTGCTCTGGCCCGCACGCGCTGCACCGCACCTTCGTGCGCGCCTGCGCCACGCCTAGTTGCGCCCCGACCCTGAGCCCACACCGCGTCACCGCCCGCCTCCGTTGTGCGCTCACACGCCGGCGGCCGCCCTCGCCCGGCTCCGTCGCCCTGCCCCTCGTGGCCTCGCCTCCCCCTCCCTGCCGGCACCGTGCCCGTCGGTGCCCCTCTGGGTGCCGCGGCGCACGCACCCGCCTACCCGTTGTGCCCGCACCCGTTTGGCCCTATGGGCCAATGACAACTGGGCCCCACGCCCAGAACGAAAAAAGGGGATTAAAATAATAATAATAAATTTATTTATTTATTTATTATTAACTAAATTAATTAATCCTGTTTAGTTAACTAAGTAACTCTAATTAACCTGCTAATTAAATGTTAACAAATTTTTAGTCTTCAGCCCATGACATGTGGGACCCACCGTCAGTTTGACCCAGTCAACACCTCTGTTGACTGCTGACGTCATGATGACGTCGGGAAACACTATTCTGGATAATGTTGAATTAAAATAATTATATAAATGCTGAAAATGATTTAAATCTTTTAAAATTAATATAAAATAAACAATAGCTCGGATGGAAAAACTTTGTACATGAATGTTGCTCAGAACGACGAGACGAATCCGGATACGCAGCCCGTTCGTCCGCCAAACATCCCTAGCATAGCAAACCTGCAACCTTCCCCCTCCGGTTCATCTGTCCGAAAATGCGAAACACCGGGGATACTTTCCCGGATGTTTCCCCCCTTCGTCGGTATCACCTCCTACCGCGTTAGGGCATACCTAGCACCGCGTATTGCCTCGTTATGTTTTGTGATGCTTTGTTTGCTCCGTATTTACTGTTTCTTCCCCCCTCTTCTTCCTTGGTAGACCCCGAGACCGGCGCTGATGCCACCGAGTACGACTACGTCACCGACGACCCTTCTTCTTGTGCAACAGAGCTTCCAGGCAAGCCCCCCCCCCCACTTGATCACCAGATATTGCCTATTCCTTCTCTCTACTACTTGCATTAGAGTAGTGTAGCATGTTACTGCTTTTGATTAATCCTATTCTGCTGCATAGCTTGTCATTGATGCTACAGTTGTTACCATTACCTGCAATCCTAAATGCTTAGTATAGGATGCTAGTATTCCATCAGTGGCCCTACACTCTTGTCCGTCTGCCATGCTATACTACTGGGTCGTGATCACTTCGGGAGGTGATCACGGGCATATGCTATATACTTTATACTGTTACATTACTTATGATACTGTTCGGAGATGGGGGCTGAAGGGGCAGGTGGCTCCATCCCGGTAGAGGTGGGCCTGGGTTCCCGACGGCCCCCCGACTGTTACTTTGTGGCGGAGCGACAGGGCAGGTTGAGACCACCTAGGAGAGAGGTCGGCCTGGCCCTGGTCGGTGTCCGCGGTTACTTCATAATAACATGCTTAACGAGATCTTGGTATTTGATCTGAGTTGGGTCGTTGACCTTATATGCACTAACCTCCACGTGGGACGAGATATGGACAACCGACGTCGTGGTATCAGCCGAAGCTCTTTTTGACGTCAGCGACTGAGCGGCGCGCGCCGCATTGGACCGTAAGCTCGCGCTTGTATTAAGGGGGCTAGGTCTGCTTCCGGCCGCGTATGCAACGTGCAGGTGTGCAATGGGCGATGGGCCCAGACCCCTTCGCGCATAGGATTTAGACCGGCGTGCTGACTTCTCTGTTGAGCCTAGGTGGGGCTGCGACGTGTTGATCTCCCGAGGCCGGACATGATCCAGGAAAGTGTGCCCGGCCAGAGGGATCGAGCGTGTCGGGTAATGTGGTGCACCCCTGCAGGGAAGTTGATCTATTCGAATAGCCGTGTCCACGGTAACAGGCGACCTGGAGTTGTACCTTGACCTTATGACAACTAGAACCGGATACTTAATAAAACACACCCTTTCAAGTGCCAGATATAACCCGGTGATCGCTCTCACATAGGGCGACGAGGGGAGGATTGCCGGGTAGGATTATGCTACGCGATGATACTTGGTGAACTTACCATCTACTCTCTTCTACATGCTGCAAGATGGAGGCTGCCAGAAGCGTAGTCTTTGTTAGGACTAGCTATCCCCCTCTTATTCTGGCATTCTGCAGTTCAGTCCACCGATATTGCCCCTTTACACAGATACCCACGCATATGTAGTGTAGATCATTGCTTGCGAGTACTTTGGATGAGTACTCACGGTTGCTTTTCTCCCTCTTTTCCCCCTTTGCATTCTTCTCGGTTGTCGCAACCAGATGCTGGAGTCTAGGAGCTAGAGATCCCGAGGATGATTCTACGTGGAGTTCGGCTTTGAGGAGTAGTTAGGAGGTCCCAGGCAGGAGGCCTTGCCTTTTAGATCGTTGCTACTTTTGTGCTAGCCTTCTTAAGGCAAACTTGTTTAACTCATGTCTGTACTCAGATATTATTGCTTCCGCTGACTCTTGTATTTTTGAGCTGATGTATTCGAGCCCTCGAGGCCCCTGGCTTGTAATATAAAGCTTGTATTATTTTCAATTTGTGTCTAGAGTTGTGTTGTGATATCTTCCCGTGAGTCCCTGATCTTGATCGTACGCGTTTGCGTGTATGATTAGTGTATGGTCAAATCGGGGGCGTCACAACGATTTCTGAAGGATTCTTTTTGGAGGATTTCAGTACATACATGTTCCACCCCCCCCCCCATATTTGTTGCTTGATCCATATGGTTACAATCAATAAGCATTTCTCCTTTGGATTCATCTGTACTAGTTTTCTTAGGGAACTTTTCATCCACTCCAACCTCTTGTGAAGAAGGCTACATTTTTAATGTAATCAAATGCCCATGTTAATCATGTTAGATCGAAGATGGCATGTTAGTGCATTTTACAAATCCTGCAAACCAAATAGGCATGTAGTAATGTTCAAAACTACATGTAGGCACTAACACGTTTTCTTCTTTTGCAGATAAGATTAGGCCCAGTGGTGGATAATGTGATACAATATAACAATCACGTCAAATGCCTACATCTGCATCTCTCAGAAATTACTTTGAACTCCTACCGAGGGACCTTACCGGAGATTATATTCGCCAGGTTCTTTGTTCTCAGAGCAAGGGTGCTGAAGGAAATGAGGTTTGCCCTACATTTATTTTGCAAAAATGAATGGTTTGTTGATCAGCACCGGTGCCTGCGATAGAATGGAATAGGCTCCAAAAATGCAAAATTTCATTTTGGAACTTTAGATGACAGAGTAATCGGAAGTCATCGTGTCAACCCCATACATGACTTCTCAGTGGCTGACCCCTTTGCAAAAATTGTGAGGTTTCGAAACCAGACTTAGAAGTGGTAATATTAGTTTGAACCTCTCTGATATCCATGTTCAGCGGATCAGCGCGAGCGTTTGCAGCTGATGAGCTGAATTTCATTTCTAATATCAGTTTGAACCTTGTAATCTTTGAATTTGAGCCATATAACTCTGGAATTTGAACCTTGTAATATTTCGAGCTTTTGTGGTACAATCATTGAAATGGCATCGTATGAGACTCGTATATTGGTAGCACTATTTTGACCTTAATATGCAATGGTCTTAGATTTTATTAACCATTCTCGAATCTGCTTACCTTGTCGATCTCACAGCACACGATCTGTATAGCTAACTCGACTGCGATCTTCGACATTATTGCACACAGTTGGTTTCTTCCATCGTGTGCCCTGTAGAGCGCAGAATTAATTATCACACTCGAGTGTCCATCATCACCCTTCTATGTAACTTTGACCTTATCACCCACGGGTAAACTTATGACCGAAGTCATTCCACACACTTCGTTTTTACAAAGCTTTTTGCCAATAAACACCCATGATTTGTCCCTCTTCTAGCCGACACATGGCCAAACTAGCTGGGCGGGAACCTTGTGCGGCAAACTGCGCGGTAGCGCGGGAACAGGCTCACCGACGATACATTTGGCGCCTCTTCGAGCCCACGCGTGCGGTGCGGTGTTGTCAAGCGTGGACTGAAATCCTCCGCTATGAACGTCGTGACAATACGTGGCGATTACAGGCCGGTCGGCCCCCATTTATTACAGCGGCCAACCTTTCGATCGCGCCCCACCATTGCAAGAAGCACACCCACCATGAGAAATTCTTAGAGGGTATCCTGCGCGGCTCCAATGGCGCTCCGAGCGGCTGCCGACGACGAGCAACAGTTCACCATGCGTGCCATGGTGGACACCCATAGAAGGTTCATGGACCTCTTGGTGGTGTACACCAACGACCCAGTCTGGGTGGAGCACTCCATCCACATCATGGAGCTGTTGCTTGCCGAGGAGAAGTACAAGGTGGCCTCGAGTACACCCGCGCTCGTGTCGGGTCTCGTCCCAAGGTTGTCGTCACCCAGATGTGCGTGCTCCACCACGTCCTCATCTACCACTACTTCCTGGCCACAAGGCCTTGTGAGCGTTTCACTAGGTTTGTCAACAGCCCCCACTACATGTTCGCTATGGTGGACATCACCAACGATGTAAAGGCGCTCGAGAATTCGGGCATCGCCTGCCAGAATCTTGTTGACATCCAGGGCCAATACAAGATCTGGGGCAGCAAGGAGCATGAGAAGGACTCACTGGTTCACCTCGCCGAGGCCATCATCAACCCCTACTACAGAGACATGAAGGATTCGTGCAACAAGGACAAGCGTGCCTGGCACTCGGCCTGGATGGAGAAACTTGACAAAGTTCACGTCGTGTATGCGGCCAAGGAGGCGTACACGAGCTACGACATGTACAGGCGGATCGTTGACATGAGGAAGTGCCCCCTTCCCCAAAACAGCCAGGGATCCAGCCGGAAGCAGAGCAATGGCAAGCGTCGTCGCAACAATAAGTAGATGATTAGATCCTTGTTTCTCCTACTTTAGTATGCATGTAATTACTTACTTTGGTGTGTGGAAATGTTATGTGTGTAGTCACTTGTGTAATTGTATGCTTAATTTGGTTATGCAATGCTGTCTTTTTAAGTATATATGTTGATGCTCTGTAGACAGAGCGTAGATGTTGTGCGGACAAACAAAATCACAACGCACACGGACTAAACAATGGAACCCGTCGGTGATGTTTTCATCAATCACTCACAATTGTATACCAGCAATCGTTTGCTCACAACACACACGGCTTGTTAGCAGTAATCGTCTGTGTTGTTATCGGTCTTCGCACACGTTTCCGATTACAGACCTGTTTGCCGCGTATCACACACATCTTGTTAAGTTGAACCGTTTCTGTTCTCATGTCTCAACGCAAACAGTTCATCCGAGTGAACCACATGCCGTATATCGCACACACCTTGATCTGGCTGACCATTTCCTTTGTGTTGCCTAATCACAAACAGTTCATCTGAGTGAACCGTATGTTGTATATCGCACACACCTTCATCTGGCTGCCATTTCTTTTGTTCCTCCTCATCGCAAACAGATAATTGAACTAAACCGTATGCCCTGCATCGCACACGCAACTAAAATCTGAACCGTGTTTGATGCATCCTCCATCGCTAATGTTTTGCACCTTTTTGACGGTTTCTTACACCACCGTTTGCGATTATGGCATCGCACACAGTTTCGTCGAAGGGTCTCTGATCGTAGTGTCGCATTAGCAGCATCCTGCAGTAGTGAATGCATCACGAGTAGGATGTAATTTCATTGCATAATTATTGACTTTCGTGCTTGCATAGGGAATCACAAACCTTAACACCAATTTTCTTACTAAAGCATAATTACTCAACAACATGACTCACATATCACATCATCATATCTCAAAACCATTACTAAGAATCAATTTTATTTTGTCCAGTGATCTTCATGAAAGTTTTTATTATATCCTTCTTGGATATCTATCACTTTGGAACTAATTTTCATGTGTTGCTTTTGATGAGCTCAAACAAATATAAGTGAACATCATGAGCATAATATTTATTTCTCTCAAAATAATTTAAGTGAAGCAAGAGAGACTTCCTTGAAAATTTTACTAACTCTCAAATAAATCTAAGTGAAGCAAGAGAGCATTTCTTCAAAAATATTAAAGCACACCATGCTCAAAAGATATAAGTGAAGCACTAGAGCAAGTCCATAGCTCATAAAAATTTAAGTGAAGCATAGAGAGCAATTCTAACAAGTCATGACATAATTTTGGCTCTCTCAAATAGGTGTGTCCAGCAAGGGATCAAGACTAAAAACACAAAGCAAAACAAGCAAAGACTCTTATCATACAAGACGCTCCAAACAAAACTCATAGTATGTGACGAATAAAAATATAGCTTCGAGTAAAATACCGATGGTCGTTAGAAGAAAGTGAGGATGCCACTCGGGGCATCCCCAAGCTTAGTTTCTTGCTCTCTTTTGGATAATAGCTTGGGATGCCGGGGAATCCCCAAGCTTAGGCTCTTCTTACTCCTTATTCCTTCATCCATCGTAAGATAACCCAAAACTTGAAAACTTCAATCACACAAAACTCAACAAAACCTTCGTGAGATCCGTTAGTATAAGAAAGCAAATCACTACTGTAAGTGCTGTTACAAACCAATTAATATTTTATTCTTGCATTATATCTACTGTATTCCAACTTTTCTATGGCAAAAACTCATCAAAGAAAACCATACAATCATCAAAACAAGCACACAACGCAAAGAAAACAGAATCTGTCAAAAACAGAATAGTCTGTAGCAATCTGAAAACTTTGAATACTTCTGTAACTCCAAAAATTCTGAAAAATTAGGACAACCTGGCTAATTTGTATATCAATCTTGTGTAAAAAAATTCAGAGCAAAAGCACATTTCTGTGATTTATGAAAATTATTTTTCTAAGCGCAAAATTTTCTGTTTTTCAACAAGATCAAATCAACTATCACCCAACATGATCCCAAAGGCTTTGCTTGGCACAAACACTAATTAAAACACAAAAAACACAATCATAACAGTAGCATAATTGTTCAAACACTCAAGAACAGAAAGAAAAAAAGACAAAAATAAAATTTATTCATTGGGTTGCTTCCCAACAAGCGCTATCGTTTTACGCCCCTAGCTAGGCATAAGATTTCAACAATGCTCACACGAAAGATAAGAATTGAAACACAAAGAGAGCATCATGAAACATATGACAAAAACATTTAAGTCTAACATATTCCTATGCATAGGGATTTTATAATCAAACAAATTATCAAGACAAGAAATATCTAACATATGCAAAGAAGAGGAATAAAACATTGACGATCTCAACATAACGAGAGGTAATTTAGTAACATGAAAATTTCTACAGCCATATTTTCCTCTCTCATAATAATTATATGTAGGATCATATTCAAATTCAACAATATAGCTATCACATAACATTTTCTCTTCATGATCCACATGCATGCAAAGTTGACACTCTTCCAAAATAGTGGGATTATCATCAAATAAAGTCATGACCTCTTCAAGCCCACTTTTATCAAAAATTTCATAAGACTGAACACTCTCCAAATATGTGGGATTATTTTTAGCTGAAGTTGACACTCTCCCAAACCCACTTTTTATCGCAAGCATATTCATCATGAGGTTTAAATAAATTTTCAAGATCATAAGAATCATCATCACCCCAATCATGATCATTGCAATAAGTAGCAGACATAGCAAAATTAGCATCCCCAACCTTGAGGTTTTGCATATTATTAGCACAATTGACATTAATAGAATTTACAATAGCATTATTGCAATCGTGCTTTTTATTCAAGGGGCTATCATGAATCACTTTATAAATTTCTTCTTCTAAAACTTCCTCACAATTTTCAGATTCACGAAATTCAAGCAAAACTTCATAGAGATAGTCAAGTGCACTCAAATCGCAACTGGTTCAACATAATTAGATCTCTTGAAAAGATTAGCTAGTGGATGAGGATCCATATCAATAGATTTTTAGCAAGCGAAGATGCAAGCAAATAGAAGACATATGGTCACACAAGCAAACAAGAGATCTGACAAGAAAAAGGCGAACAAAAAATAGGGCGAATAAAACGACAAATTGTTGTGAAGTGGGGGAGAGGAAAACGAGAGGCAAATGGCAAATAATGTAAATTGCAAGGAGATGAGATTTGTGATTAGGAACCTGGTAGATGTCCTTTTGATTGCGGCTTGAAGCTGCGTCGGTATTTCCCCAAAGAGGAAGGGATGATGCAGCACAGCGGCGGTAGGTATTTCCCTCAGTTATGAGACCAAGGTTATCGAACCAGTAGGAGAGACAAGCAACACAACGTAAACAGCCCCTGCACACAAATAACAAATACTCGCAACCCGACGTGTAAAAGGGGTTGTCAATCCCTTTCGGGTAGCGGCGCCCCAAGATAGGCAAACGAACGTGAAATAAATTGTAGTAGATTGATAGATCGAATGCCAAATAAATTAAATAAGAATAAATTGCAGCAAGGTATTTTGTATTTTTGGTTATAGATCTGAAAATAAAAGCAAAGGAAAATTAGATCGCAAAGGCAAATAATATGAGAAAGAGACCCGGAGGCCGTAGGTTTCACTAGTGGCTTGTCTCGAGAAAAATAGCAAACGGTGGGTGAACAAATTACTGTTGGGCAATTGATAGGACTTCAAATAATCATGATGATATCCAGGCAATGATCATTATATAGGCATCACGTCCAAGATTAGTAGACCGACTCCTGCCTGCATCTACTACTATTACTCCACACATCGCCCGCTATCCAGCATGCATCTAGTGTATTAAGTTCATGGAGAAACGGAGTAATGCAATAAGAACGATGACATGATGTAGACAAGATCTATCTATGTAGAGATAGACCCCATCGTTTTATCCTTAGTAGCAACGATACATACGTGTCGGTTCCCCTTCTGTCACTGGGATCAAGCACCGTAAGATCAAACCCACTACAAAGCACCTCTTCCCATTGCAAGATAAATAGATAAAGTTGGCCAAACAAAACCCAAATATCGGAGAAGAAATACGAGGCTATAAGAAATCATGCATATAAGAGATCAAAGAAACTCAAATAAATTTCATGGATATAAAAAGATAGATCTGATCATAAACTCAAAGTTCATCGGATCCCAACAAACACACCGCAAAAAGAGTTACATCATATGGATCTCCAAGAGACCATTGTATTGAGAATCAAACGAGAGAGAAGAAGTCATCTAGCTACTAACTACGGACCCGAAGGTCTACAAAGAACTACTCACGCATCATCGGAGGGGCACCAATGGAAGTGGTGAACCCCTCCGTGATGGTGTCTAGATTGGATCTGGTGGTTCTAGACTCTGTGGCGGCGGGAATTGATTTTCGTCGACTCCCCTAGGGTTTCTGGAATATTGGGATATTTATAGAGCAAAGAGGCGGTCCGGGGGGCACCCGAGGTGGGCACAACCCAGCAGGGCGCGCCTGGGCCTCCTGGCGCGCCCTGGTGGGTTGTGCTCCCCTCGGAGCACCCCCTAGGCGCTGCCTTGGCCCATTGGGTGTCTTCTGGTCCATAAAAAATCTCTGTGAAGTTTCGTTGCATTTGGACTCCGTTTGGTATTGATTTCCTGCGATGTAAAAAACATGCAGAAAACAGCAACTGGCACTTGGCACTATGTCAATGTTAGTACCAAAAATGATATAAAATGACTATAAAATGATTATAAAACATCCAAGATTGATAATATAACAGCATGGAACAATCAAAAATTATAGATACGTTGGAGACGTATCAGTGGCCACGGTCACAAAAGAGGACCTAAATGAGGCTATGGCTTCACTTAGGACCTCTATGACGATCAAGGTCAAATCCTTGTTTAAAGAATTACTTGAGGGTCTTAAACATCCCACGGATCCATTGCAAGTGGTTAAACCCACTACCTTGGCTTAGGATGCCGACTCCAGTAAGGAGGCGGCTAGTAGTGATAAACTTACGACCCCTCATGGTAAAAATGGGATGGGCACCCATGTCGCGGTTGCCCCTCCCCCTGTCTATAGAGGACCGGTCCATGCACTTCATATCAACCACCTTGGTTCTCCTCCTAAGCTTGTGTTAAATGATTTTCCTAATTGGGTGTTTCATATCAAGTGTCATTTGAATCACATCTCAACACATCTTTGGAGAATCATTGAACAAGGCTTCTACCCGCATGATCCATACAATTTCACTCCAAGAGAAGAAGTGGACAACTAATAGAACCACTCCGCCTTGTTCATCCTCCAAGTCGCCATGCCTCCCGAAGAGCTCTCTCATTTGCGGCCATTCACAGTTGCTAAAGAGGCATGGGAGCACATCGTCTCTTTGTACAAGGGAAGCTCGAGCATTCAACGCTCCAAATTTGAGGTGGTCCTTGATGAGGCCAATGATTTTGTGATGTATGTTGATGAAGATCCTAGTGAGCTTTACCAAAGATTGACTACTCTTGTGGTCTCACTTTGAGATCACGGGAGCAAGGATACAAATGATACTTGGATCAAGCGCAAGTTCCTCAAGGACATCATGCCCCACAACAAAGTTATGTCCTTTGTGATCCGTCAAAGACCGGACTTCCACACCTTGTCCTTAAGTGATGCGTTAGATGAGTTTATTGCTATGAACATCTTGAACAAGACCGTCGACAATGCCCTTGCACGTGCTCAACAGTCAAAAAAGCCCAACCTTGCTTTGAAGGCCAAGCCCCGAAGACACCAAATATGCTTACCACGAGCACGTGGCTCTTGCTTCAAGGCAATTTTGGGGCAACAAGAGAAACACAAAGCCCAATTTCTCCAAGAACAACTCAAGTAGCTCCAAGGCAAGCAACGTGTGAGAACTTGCTACAATTGTCGCAACGTGAGTCACTTTGTGGTGGATTGCCCCTACGAGAAGAGGGAAGACACTGGTAGCAAGCGTATTCGCAAAGACAAGGCCAGGTCCTTCCCCAACAAAAATAACTTCACCAAGAAGGTGCCACAAAAGGGGTTGGTGGCGCAAGAAGAGTACATCTCCGATGATGATGATGCAAGTGGTGAAGGAATGGTGACGGCCTCTGTGGCTATTGCCACATCTTCCCCAACCAAGGTGTCACTCTTCGACGCCCCCAATGAGAAGTGCCTCACGGCTAAAGGCATCAACATGGTAACCTCCAACATCAAAACTTCCATCACAACTAATCCTTCTTTGTTGGATTGTGTGGATGAACATGATGAGGTAAAAGTGGATGAGAATGAGTTTGACAAGTTCTTGGGTAAGCTCATATGTGAGACCAAGAAGCACTTTATTGCTCTCTTGGAACAACTAGGTGAGGCTAATGATTGTAGGGGAACGCAGCAGAAAACAAAAATTTTCCGACCTACGCACCAGCCCAGGACCACTATGGAGACTGCATACATGGTTTGATCTTTTTCGTTACCGACTCGTAGCGCAGCGGGAAGTAGAGTCGATGACGATCGGTGGTGCAGATCCCCGCAGCTAGGATTTACAACCTCCCAACCGCGAGGATGTATACCCTCATCTGCTCCTCAGACAGCCCTCCAGGAGGCGGTCGAACAGCCCCCCGGACGGTGTCGCGGACAGCCCTTCGGGAGGACCTTCGAAACTCGAACGGTCACTCGGACAGCCCTTCGGGAGGACCTTCGAAACTCGGACGGTCACGCGGACAGCCCTTCGGGAGGCACTCACGAACTAAGACCGAAACTACGATCTCTCTACAGAGTTGCACACATACGGTGTCATCTATCCGGCAGGGCTTCGCCGTCCAGAACTAGTTCCTGCCGGAACCCAGACAGCCTTACGGCCCTACGAAACTCTTTTCGTGGGAGGGAGAGAAGAAGCCAGATAATGCATGGCATGTGTATGAGAGCAAGGGATGATTGTGGAGGGCTGCCCCTCCACCTCTATTTATAGGAAATCCCAAGGGGGTAGGGTAGTTTCACAAAAAACCCAAAATGCACATGAATGAAGTCCTTCCACAAGGACCTAGGAGTGAAACCAAGGAACAAGAGGGTCCCCAAGGGGGGATACCCCATGTGGCCGGCCACACCCTCATGAGGGGCCCAAAAAATGGCTCCTATCCATCCATGTCATCCCCAAGATCTTTTGGAGCAAAGCCCCAAAAGGTGGCTTTCCATAAAGTAACCATAAAGCTGATTTTCACTATTCACGACGACATTTTTCAGCGTCTGATCGAACTGAAAATATTTATGTGGGCTAAGAACATTTCCAGTACCCACTAAAATGATTTTCAACGCGTTCCGAAACAATTCCGGTTTTAGTGATTTTCATCTGCGAAACGCATATGAAGTGGCTCCGGCAGCTCCAGAACATTTCCGGTTTTTATCTCAGAAAATTCCAAAAAGCTTCCAGAATGATTCTGGCATCCTCCAAGAATTATCAGGCATGTGCCGAAACCAATTTGACTTAATGGTGTATCCCGAAACAACTTTTCGGTATCATCGAAACTTATCCGATGACCTCTCTCTGCGGTACGATTCCGCTGTCCGAAACTTTTCGGTGTCCGAAACTTTTTCGGTGATTTTCTCTCAGACTCCCTGTCTAGTATTCAGCAGATAGATGACCCTTAAGTGTGTGACCCTATAGGTTCGGTGAAGTATAGACATGACCCGGAACCCCTTCCGATCAATGATCAACATCGGAGCCGTGGACACCCATATTGACCCCTATACCCACACGAATAAATATTCGAGTGAACCTCCAGTTGTCGTGTGCTATTCCTGTTGCTTCGCAATATGTTACAAATACCCGAGGTGAGACATGTTGGCATTCCCGTGGATCAACAACTTGTCCACTATGCTAGTTACCTCGTTACCGGTATTGTTCTCTTTTCTCGTTATCGTGTTCCGGCATCCCCGTGATCAAATCACAAAGTGTCTGGCCAGACGATGATGGATACCGTAACACCGAGAGGGCCCAGAGATATCTCTCCATCGTCGGAGGAGCAAATCCCAATCTTGAGCTATCAAGTTACTTGACACACTTTTCCATGAGCCCGTAAGCCGCCGTAATAGCCACCCATTTACGGATGACGTTTAACAAACCCCAAAGTTCATGAAGCAAGCATGAAGAAACTCGATACTCTCATGGTCTAAGGAATCATGCAAACGTTAACCATCTCTGTGTTATGTACCAATAAACTTGTGACGAATGAATCTTATAGCGTAACATCATGCCGGGTCGATTCAACACAAATGTTCTCTTAACATTATGCCCTCAAGGTTGCTGACATAGACATGCCCATGATCAGGAAAACATAACCATCATGCAACACTTGAGCTAGTCTTAGAGGCCAGACTAGGAATACATTTTACCGTTTATTATTCCACACGTGCATATGAGTCTTCCTCCGAGCCTCGTGGTTATTGCAGACTCGAGAACCATAGCAGTTATAGCATGGAACATAAACATAATTATGAACTCGGAGATAAATAATATCATTTATTATTGCCTCTAGGGCATATCTCCTACAGAAATGATATCATTGAGTCTCATGAGAAAACCATCACTAAGATGGAGGGGCATAGTCGTGACTATCCCGAGAGATAGCGGATCATTCCATTGCTCTTGAGGAAGAGAGAGGTCCTCGTTTGGCTCTTGAGGAGTCACACAATGATGATCTTGCTAAATTAAAAAAGGACGTGGCTACCTGGCGCCCGAGCGCCCGCTCGCGGGATCGAGCGCTCTCCCCAAACGAAAGGCAGGCTGTCACTTTCCCAAAAAAGCAAATCAGTTTCTCACATCATCACCCCACGTCCACGTGATTCCGAAACCAACTGACATCCCAAAAGGAAACTACTTGACGTATTCACCCTACTCAGGAAATCACCTACGATCTTGCCCCGCGTGCATTTATTTGGGTTTCAAAAAAATTCAAAAGCTACAACTTTTGATTCGTGCATCGGAATTCAGATCCGTTTTCACCATTAGGTTTCTCACGACGAGTACTTCAAAACTAGATCCCATATGGGTACATTTTGACAAACTTTTTTCGCGAGCAACTTTGGGTTGTATTGAGGCAACTGTAGTGCTATAAGAAAGCAACTTCTCTTTTTCCTAGTATGACTGCATATCAACGAAAAATCCTTACACACATCTGCATATAGTAATTGTTCTAGCAAACTCTAAGCAATCGGCCCCTCTAGTAGAAATCCACACAATTGTTTCAGCAAGATCCAAATCAATTATTCCTTGTAAAAACTCAAATCAGTTTAGCAAACCCAAGAAATTGTATTACTGAAAGATAGTGCAAAACCAATCAAATGTATTACCAAATCACAATGCAAAACTGTTCTAGCAAAACCGGGCAACTATCCTACAAAACCAAGCAACTGTACTATCAAATCCAAGCAACTGCATTACTAAAAAACAACTATGAAAAAATGTCCTAGCAAAACCAAGCAACTGTCCCTAGCATTACTACTTAGATTGTCTAGTTTAGACATAAAAACGTATGACGAACTTGAATAGCCTTTGTGGACAACAATCTGATGCCCCTCCCCATGCAACTTATCTATTATAGAAAAAATCCAAAACAACTCAATTACAAAGAAAACACAAAATGAAAAAATGTTCTAGCAAAAAAATCCAAGCAACTGCCTAGCAAAACGAAGCAACTGCATTACAAAAAAACACATGCAAAAGGCCTGTTCAAAACGAATCCGAGCAACTATCCCAACAAATCATGAGAACTTAACAATGATAATTAATTGCCTAGCAATGATGCTTGATTGCATGTCATCGCTAATTAGTTGGCAATGGTACTAGGAGAAGTTGTTTGTCGGTGTAGCTCATGTTGCCTATAATTTGAAACATAGTGTTAGCATACACGATAGTGGGGTAGACACCTTATATGTGAATTTAGTGAATATGATAGTCACTGGAGGCAACTTATAAGGACTTCTTGTTGATAGGCAATCATAGTAGGCAAACTAAGAAGAAGTTGCTTTCATATATAACTAAAGTTGCCTCTGCAGCACCCAAAATTGCTCTAAAAAAAGTTCGCCGAAACATACTCATATGAGATCTAGTTTTTGAAGAACTCGCCGCAAGTAATTCAACGGTGAAAACGAATCTAAATTCCGATACTCGAATCAAAAGTTATGGTCTTTAAAATTTTCTAAAACCAAAATAAATGCACGTATTTTTCCTTTCTTAACTTGTGCAAAGTAGGGAGCGTACGTTTCAAGGGACGAGGACCAGATAGTTTCTATTTTCATAGTGTAATAATGACACACGGGATGCTAATTTCCTTTTATGGCAGGTCTGCTCTCCGTGTTGTGTGAATTTTTTGTCGTGTAGCATATGCGCTCGGTTAAACCAATTAGTGCAGCTGCACTAATAAGTATTTAGAAAAAATTAACGTGTGCATAATCAAAAAAATGAGCCAGCCAATGTGGTTACCGAGAAGAGAACACATCCTACAGGAGGTTCGACTCCATCGAAAGACTGGGCATAGCGTATGGTGAGAGTGGACCCACCATTCGCCCCTTAACTTTTCCGTTTAAAATTAAGGTAATATCACCACTGATACTTAAACTTGCCATCAATATTCACTTTAGTGTCTGACCTTAAAAAATACATCAAACTAGTTCTAAAACTAACTTGCAAATACAGTGCTAATTCCATTAGTATACATAAAATACGCTGACGTGGCAC
The DNA here is from genome assembly GCF_018294505.1 of Triticum aestivum. Taxonomy (NCBI): domain Eukaryota; kingdom Viridiplantae; phylum Streptophyta; class Magnoliopsida; order Poales; family Poaceae; genus Triticum; species Triticum aestivum. Next base: position 92,233,830 of record NC_057802.1, read on the forward strand.
CGTATTTTCGTAGCATGCACATGCGGCATGCTAGCATGACATGACCCCTGAACAGAATGATGTGCATAGCATATGTCTCTATGACCTATAAGTCCCACCTGTCAGCACAGAGTGAAAATGACTGGCAAAAATTGGTGCTCGCTGCGATCCGAACGAGGAGTGGGCACGTCCTCGCAGGGGCATTTACACCCACTTTTTTATTAAAAAAATGCATTTTAAGCATGTTTTAAAATGTCAAAAAATATAAAAGAAAATTTCATGCATACATGTTCGCAAATGTGTGTGCGCGGCACAAAGTTTTATGGAAAAAATGTCTTTTTGGTTTGCTTCCGCAAAAAAGACAAATTTTAGTGCTTCTAAATAGCATTTCATGACACAATTTTTTGTCTTTTTTGCATAGGCCAAAAAAAAGTTATTTTTCCGTGAAACTTTATGCATGCGAATAGAACATGAAGACGTACCATGCAACCTTTTTCAGATTTTTTTAGCATTTATAAATATGTTTTTTAAAGTGGGTTCATATTTACCCGGGTTCATCCACGCACTTCCCCAAAACAAACTTATTTCACATTCACAGTTTTGAAGCAGACAAGTAATGTATTCTAAGTAAACAAGCCCATGTAGTTGGATGGCCTGCAGTTAGTGCAGCCCATGTTGCATATGTTAGCTTTCTTTTATTTATTTTTTGAATCCAATTATTCGTGTGTTATAATTATTATACATACAAATAAAATAAATTATTTAGCAAAATGTTCAAGTAATTTTAAAAACATTCACATATTTGTTTAAAAATATGCTATAAATAAAATGGTATTTCTGATTATAAAAATGATTGTATAATTTAGAATTATATAAATATTTTCTATATTGCAATTCATAATTATTACTTGAATTACGCAAACATTCTAATAATTACATGTACATTTTTATGGTTCGTATTGTTTAAGAATTTTTAACAATGTAAAAATATTCATAAATATGCAAAATTTTAAATTTAAGTTTTAAAAAATAGTCACTCCTGAATATTCTAATTATGTAAAATTATGAACATATGACACGATGAAAGTTATACACATGTGAATATTAATAAAAATGTTTATATTTATAATATTTTTTTAATTTAAGCATAAGCCAAACATGTAGAATCTTTTGGAATTTGCTAAAAAAATTAAGTATTTTATAATTATTTTTGCATATAATAAACAGTTTAGAAAATTTATTTACCAAAAGCTTTAAATATAAATCACATGTAAGTAACTGAATATTTTTAAAATTACATGATTATTTAATTATTTATTTTATTTGTACGTATAAAAAATTCAAGGATGAATATTTGAAATGTATTTTTACTACTGTGATTATGATTTACAGACTTCTAAAAAAACTAACATGGACAAAATGGGCTGCACTGGTTGCAGCCCATTAAACCCACGAACGTGTCTCTTTTTATCTAACAAAATAGGAAGTGTTTCCATTAACAGGCACAGAAAACGAATGGCGTACTGGCAGTAGTTCCAGTTTGCTAGGGCGAGGTTGCCTGTGCATGCTAAGCAAACTACGGTGCCATGTCAGCGTATTTTACGTCTACTAATAGGATTAGCATTGGCCCGTGCACCGTAACCTTCCTGGAGGCGACGCCAAGGACATTGGGATCGGATGGAAGGGTCTGCAGGTGAGGGTGGGGGTGTGCTGCCTCCCTTTCGATGGAGCGGTGTTTCTTTCTACATATTCTTGGCGGCGGCTCTTGGCGGCATGGAGCAGCAGAGGCTTGGCGTCAGATGTGTGGTGACGGACACGCGCAGGAGGTCGACGCTGTCTGGCGTCGTGGTGGCGTCAGCGGCAACGAGACCGGGCAAGGCCGATGCAACAGTACAACTCTGAAGATGGATATGTGGCAGGTGGCTGTGGCGGCCTCATACCCGGCAGGCATCCTGGTTGAGGAGCACGCCGGACTGGTGGGTGCCCATACCCGGCAGGCGTCCTGGTTGGGACCTCAGGTCTTAAATGTTAGGTTTGGCTGCGAGGTCTGTTTGGTATTAGGCCCAGACCATCAGCACCCCTTCATCAGTTAGATAGGAGTAGCGACAGAGGTTGCGAAGATGGTGGCTTTGGTTTTACTGTTGTACGACTTTGTAAGGTCTTGTGTTAATAATTAATAAATTGGCCGTATGCATCATTCAGATGCAGATACCGGGGTATTCCTCCTTTTCTAAAAAAAAAATAGGATTAGCATTGTATTTGCACGCTTGTGCCAATTTTTAAAACCAGTTTGGTGTATTTTTTAAATTCAGGCATTAAAGTGAACATCGGTTGCAAGTTTAAGCATCACCGGTGACATTACCTCTTTAAAATTAAAGAACATCAAGTATTAAATCGTGAGATTTCTAAGTTGATGTATGAAACTGAACTTTCACTTTCGCGGCAACTTTCTACACTGATCGTGTACTGTACTCTTCCCACTTCCACTTAGACTGAGCTTGCACCATCCGATGACGAACCCGTCACTGTAACCAGTGCCGTGTTTGACACGAGGGGCAAGGTAATCTATGCACGCGGAATACGGCATCTGGCCATCTTTTCATTGCCGTGTCCACAGACACTGAGGAGTTTTTGAACAGGACATTGGCCAGCCAGACTGAGCATAGACTTGTGGCAGATGTAGCAGTAGTGAACCACTGACCACCGTGCAGTCCGCGGTCACTGTAACCACTTCCCACTTCCACTTAAACTGAGCTGGCACCATCCGATAACGAACCCGTCACTGTAACCAGTGCCATGTTTGACAGGAGGGGCAAGGTAATCTATGCACGCGGAATACGGCGTCAGGCCATCTTTTCATTGCCGTGTCCAGAGGAGTTTTTGAACAGGACATTAGCCAGCCAGACTGTGCATAGACTTGGTCGCAGACTTAGCAGTAGTGAACCCTGCAGTCCGCGGTCATATGGCCATTTGTACTGCACTTCCAGCACCACAATTTGGTCGCCTTTTGGCCACGGCCTAGCACCGGCGTCATATTGATATTTTGTCTGTGGGTTTGTTTAAGTCACATCTAGATGTGCCCTAGTTATTGCACATCTAAATGAGTGAATCAAACTAGAAAGAAAAGGAAAAAAGACAAAAGAAATACTTACACGAATCTTAGCATAAAATCAATGATATAGGATTTAGATGTGCAATACTTAGAGCACATCTAGATGTGCTTTAGCAAAACTGTTTGTTTTGGGCAAATTCCGGGATCTTTCGGACTGAAAATGCCAAGCATGAAACCGACGGCTCTAAGCAACTTGCCTCGAATCACTATATAAGGGCATCTCCAGACGAACCCGTAAACCTCCCGCAACCGTCCGGACCGCGCTATCCGGACCGCAGAAGCCATCCAACGTCGATCTATATCAGTCCGTGGAGCGGTCCGGACGCGATTTCTCCCGCAGACCGGAGACAAATGTGGGGTGGTTTGCGGGAGTCTGGACCGACCCCAAGCCCGTTTTCTGACCGAACTGGCCCACCAAAAACCCCTCCCTCTCCCACGTGCGCTCTCGCCCGGCGCCAGCTGCCCGCATTCATGTCGCTGTAGAGCACGCTGCTCAACATTGAAGACGGCTCAAGGCGGACATGACCTCTCACTACCTCCGCCATTGAAGCGGCGGCGCCGGCCCGCGAGAGTCTCCGGTGTCCGCGCCTATTCAATACTAGAGACGCGTGACTGGACTGGACGGGACGGATATCTACCACGCATGTTCAATGCCGTTGTCCGTCCGTCTGCCGTCATTAATCAGGCTCGCCGGCCGACAAACCCACTCCTGCGCCACGCATTGACGCACCCGGACGTCTGGCCTCACTGGAATCCACTATATAAAGGCGACCGCACCTGGCTAACTCCACACCACAACACCAGCCCCTCCACATTCTCCTCCCTTGCACTGCATCCGCCATGACCGCCAGCGGGAAAGCGTTGTGGGACAGTCTGTCGCCGGAGATGAAGCACGCGGTGGCCGCCCTTATCGCCGCCTGGCATGCAGCCGTGCCAGGCGGATCGAGGCCGGCTTGCCAGCCAACTCGCCCGAGCTCTCTGACGACGAGGACGACACCACGATGGAGACAGGCTCCGACGACTCCGCCCTGGCTCTGGCGCCTCCTGTGCACATCGTTTTCACCATAGAGCAGGCGCAGGCGCACTTGAACGCCGCCATTGCGAAGGTGCAACCTGCGCCAGCGCCTTTGTCGACGTTCCAGCAGGCGCAGGAGGAACAATACCGTTGTTCCTCCTGGAGCAACATCGGCTGGCGGAGGGCCAGATCTACGGCGAGCGCGCGAGCGAGGAGGCCGTGGCGGTCATGGCCGCGGCGAAACCAAATTTCGTCGCGGAGCAGCGTGTCATCTACGATGTCATCCGCGCTAAAGCCGCTGCTCGGCAGGAAGCGGCAGTCGCGAAGGCGCAGCTGCAGGCGATCGCGGAGAACATAGCCAGCTGCCCCTCCTACACGCTACCGACAACCATCAGCCGGCCCGGTGGGACGAGACAACCAAGGCGCCATCATTTTCCTCATGGACCACACGTCCACCGGCGACAGACAAGGCGCGGACTTCTCCGAGGACAAGTAGGCCACGGGAGGCAGCGGGGCCTGGTATCCCATGTGGGCTGGTCTATCTCCCATGTTCTACTCTTCCGCGTCAAAGACCGCACCTTCACTTCACCGGTCTTATCGCTGGTGCTCATGAAGACGGCGGAAGGAGGACGACACAGGCTTGGACGCCAGGCGCCGCCGTAGGATAGGTTAAGCGGTTTTTTTTTCTAAATGTTCAAAATGTAATTAATCCGCCGTGTTTGTATGAAATCCATCATATTTGTACGAAATCTGCCCGTGTTTGTATGAATTTCATCCGGTCTGTTGAAAAATAGTTTGAAATGTATGCGGCTAGCATTGGATGGTTGCCTCCTGCATCCATCTCCACAGACTGATTCCCCCTGTCCGCGGACGGATGTGGGAGGTTTTTTACGGGTTGCCATTGGAGATGCCCAAGTACTCGCAAAAAAAATTCACTGTATAAGCACAACAAATGGCATGAAACCGACGGCTCTAAGCACGACAAATAAACAGGTATGTTCCTCTAGTCAAGCCTTTTCTTTCTTTCCGGATTCCACACGCACTCGTGGTTCTCTCCTATCTTCGGTCTCCGCCTCATGAGATCCATCCTTGCTTCGCCATGGTTCCATCACAGGTAACGAAAAAGATGCAAGTTTCCTGTTGCCAGGTCCAACAAGAGAACAACTGGACAGATGTTTCGAAGATTCCAAAAAGTCATCGGTCACTTCTGATTTGGAAAATTTCCACGATCTTTCAGACTGAAAACGAATAGCATGAAACCGACGGCTCTAAGCAACTTGCCTCGAATCACTATCTAAATTCCCTGCAACAAGAGGTAATGAAAAGGAAAGAAATAACACTATATAAGCACAACAAGCTTTAGCTAGTCTGCAAACCAGCCTTTGTTTGCGTCCCTCTTTGTTTGCGTCCTCTAAACATGTCAATCCTCGTAGTCATGCAGTTTTTCATGTTTGCCTCCCTTTGCCTCCCATGTTCGGCCAACACCATGCATGCAGCCACTGACCACCAAGCGCTCATGTCATTGAGATCTGTGATCAAAGAAGATCCGTTCCAAGCACTGAATTCATGGGGAAACCAGTCAATCCCTATGTGCCAATGGCGCGGAGTGGCCTGTGGCACGCGCGGCCACCGCCGTGGCCGTGTCGTAGCACTGGATCTTCATGGGCTCAACCTTCTTGGCACCATTTCCTCTTCCATAGGTAATCTAACTTACCTCAGGCATTTTGGCCTCCAAGAGAACCGCTTTTATGGTACCATACCAACAGAGGTTGGGCATCTTGTACAACTCAAGTATCTGAATGTCAGCAGGAACTCCATCGGCAGGGAGATCCCGCCGACACTGGCCACTTGTGTTCAGCTTCGAGTTATTGATTTGAGGCACAACATGCATAAAGGCTCAGTGCCTCGGGAGTTGGAATCCCTGGATAATCTTGAGGTACTGGCTCTTGGGTACAACAACCTTACAGGAAGTATTCCTGTGGAGATTGGAAACCTGAAAGCCCTGAAGTATCTTCATCTGAGAGCAAACATGCTAGTAGGAGAAATACCAATGGAGATTGGAAATCTTAGAAACTTGACCGATTTATATCTTAATTTCAATGGTCTGTCAGGTTCTGTTCCTGCATCTCTTGGAGGCCTCCAGAAATTGCAGATTCTGTATCTATCGGGAAACCAGCTCTCAGGGCTTATTCCACCTTCCCTAGGAAACCTCTCATCTCTACTAGTTCTAGATGTCCAAAATAATGGCCTAACTGGAAGCATCCCTGAATCGTTAGGAAATCTGAATCTCCTCAACGTCCTTTCTCTCACATCTAATAGTTTTACAGGCTCAATCCCTCACACTCTTGGAAAACTAAGTTCTCTCGTTGAGTTTTATCTGAATGGGAATCAACTCGAGGGTTCTATACCACCTTCTGTCTATAATCTTTCATCCCTCCAATATTTTGTAGTGGAAGTCAACAACCTCAGTGGATCTGTTTCAGATGACTTGGGTAATAAGTTTCCACAACTGAAGCAACTTAGCATAGGCCATAATCAATTTCATGGGTCCATCCCAGAGTCTTTGTGCAATGCTTCGATGCTTGAAATCGTTCAATTGGCTCACACCTTTATTTCCGGCGTAATACCAAAATGTCTTGGAGCTAATATGAAGAGCTTATTGGTATTGTTTCTCCAATCTGGTCAGCTAGAGGCAAGGAATGACGCTGATTTGGACTTCATTTCTAGCCTGACAAATTGTAGTATGCTGCAGTACCTAGATCTAGGCAATAACAAACTAGAAGGGGTGCTACCAAATTCAATAGCAAATCTTTCCACAAACTTAATAATTCTCGGCTTGGCAAACAACATGCTACGGGGAAATATACCTGAAGGAATTGGAAACCTTGTCAACTTGCAACACTTGCACTTGGAAGATAATTTGCTACATGGAAAAATTCCTGAGTCGATTGGCAACCTTGCAATCCTGGGTGAACTATACTTGTCAAACAACAGTTTATCTGGACCAATTCCACCAAAACTTTGAAATCTCACAGCATTAAACAGACTCGTCCTCGCCCAAAATGTGCTTACTGGCCCCATACCATCCAGCCTTAGAAGCTGTCCATTGGAGACACTAAGCCTACAATTCAATAAGCTTGTTGGTCCTATACCAAAAGAGATTTTCCTCATATCGACACTATCTGTTAACTGGGACATTTTCTCCAGAAGTTGGTAATCTAGTGAGTCTTGGATATCTGGATTTGTCTGACAACAGGATATCTGGCTTAATTCCTGCTTCTCTAGCTCAGTTTGGAAGTTTGCAGTATCTCAGTATGGAAGGAAACCTACTTCAGGGAACAATTCCAGCATCAATGTCACAGATGAAAGGCCTTCTAGTTCTTGATGTTTCAAGAAACAACTTGTCCGGGGACATCCCAGTCTTCCTCGCGGACATGCATGGGCTCGTTACCCTGAACATGTCATTCAACAATTTTGAGGGTGAAGTTCCAAAACGTGGATTATTTCTGAATGCAAGTGCAGCTCTGATTGAAGGGAACTATGGCTTATGTGGAGGTATACCACAATTGAACTTGCATCCCTGCTCAAATCATACACCCAAGAAGTGGTCTCACAAGCTTGTCATGTTGATCTCAGTAGGCAGCGCAGTTTTTTGCATCATCTTAGTACTATTTGCACTATTTGCACGACGGAAATTGAGAACGAAGTTTACAAAGACAAGACAGGTTCCATCACTCCATAGTGGACAGCATATGAGGGTTACCTATGCTGAATTAGTGAGAGCAACAAGTGGTTTTGCTTCTGAGAGCCTCGTAGGCACAGGAAGCTTCGGCTCTGTGTACAAAGGAACAATGATGAATGGAGATCAGGAAGTGATTGTCGCTGTGAAGGTGCTCAACCTCCAGCAGCGAGGGGCATCTCAAAGCTTTGTTGCTGAATGTGAGACTTTAAGATGCATCAGACATCGAAACCTTGTGAAGATATTGACTGTCTGCTCAAGTATTGATTTCAGGGGTCTAGACTTCAAAGCTCTCATATTTGAGTTCATGCCAAATGGAAATCTTGATCAATGGCTACACAGCCGTCTCCTGGAAGATGGGAGCCATGGGGTGCTCAGTCTCACCCAAAGGATAGACATTGCCATTGATGTAGCTTCAGCACTCGAATACCTTCACCACAATAAGCCAGTGCCAATAGTTCATTGTGATCTTAAGCCAAGCAATATTCTCCTCGATAATGACAAGGTTGCCCATGTGGGTGACTTTGGACTTGCAAGGTTCTTGCAGCAGGATGATACTAGCCTCCCAGAGATATCAAGTGGCTGGGCTACAAGAATGGGAACAATTGGATATGCTGCCCCAGGTTTGCCATTAACCACTGATGTTCATCTTTTATGTACCAATTTCTCATTCGAAACTAATTTCACATACATTTCTTTTCCAGAGTACGGTCAAGGAAATGAAGCCTCGGTCTATGGTGATACCTATAGCTACGGAATACTGTTGTTAGAGTTGCTCACTGGTAAAAGGCCAACTGATGGTGAGTTTCTGCAAGATCTAAACTTACATAGCTACGTCGAGATAGCACTTAGAGACCAAGCCACCAACCTGGTCGATCTGTGCTTATTATCTTCACTGGAGGAAGGGACAAAAATGCGAGCTGCATGCATCAATTTAGTTCTGCACATTGGGATATTATGTTCGAAGGAACTGCCAACTGATCGCATGCAGATTGGGGATGCTACGAGAGAGCTACTGGCGATCAGAGATAAGTATCGCATGCACCTATTGAGTAAAGGTGGGTCCATCTAAATGCTTGATGGCCCTCGCTTCATTGTGATCAGTATTCATCATAGTACATCAAAACAGAAGGTGGTGCAAGCTTTTTTTGCTGCAATTCACTAGCCAACTAATATGCCTGCCTTCTGAATGGAATTTCAACATGATATGGTAATGGTTTGTGAAGGATGGAAGCCGCACAATGCAATGTATCTAAGTCATCGGGCCACCAAAATTCTAGTTAGAACTTATAGTGTAATTGGGATCTTCTTTATGTTAATATATTTATCGTTAAAAACACATCATGTTTTCTCCGTTCCTATCTTGAGGCAAATTTTTGGTAGTTACTGGAGAAGTAAGAATATTGTGTTATCATTGAAGGGAGACTTGAAATTTGTTTTGAAATTTTGATGTTGTAGCTGGATTTTAAGTATCAGAAATTCTAATTTCAGAACACCCAATGTGTTGTATCACTAGGCAGACGCTCCGACCTCTGCCACATCACACACACTTCTATTATATATCGACAAAAGAAAGTATATACCGACAACGCTTGTAATGATCATCAACTTGGAGATTTATACCTTAGAAAAAGCTTGGAGATTTATGCATGAGTTTACAACGCACATTGTGCACTACGTGCTCGAGTGGATGAGGAGACTGGTGCAGAATATGTGTGTTGTATTCTGGGATTTGGTTGACTCTTGACTAATGTTTTTTTCTGTTATCTAAAATGGTTGTAGGGTGAACTAAGCATAACTTAGAATCTGTTGTAGGATCATTCAAAACAGTATGCTAGTACCTTAGGAAAGAGATAATAATTTGACATAAAGATTTAGGGACAGACGAATGAAACAATTCAGAGTAGGATATTAACAAAGCTAGTTGAGGCACTTTATATTTATTGGTAAGCCTCCTTAATTGTCAATATATCATGTACTGAACCATCCAAGAGCAACAAAAGGATTTCGATCTAGAGTTAAGTATAAATATTTGGTTTGGCCGGCATATAGTAAGCATAAAAGGCTAAGCATTTAAGCATGTTTTAGCAACACTACAAGTTCTACACATCGTATTAGTACACTTTAAACAAGACAGTACTCGGTTAAGCGTGTTCCTTGAAAACAACCGTAGCAATCTTATCCTACTGAACGGATAGGTTTACACCCCAAAACATCTACTTAAAAGTAGAAACATTCTAAAAATAGCCATTACTTAATAGGATCATGCAGCCTAAGTGCATGGTTACACAAGAACATGGAGGAAATATGATCACTTGTGCCGATTACAAAGGTCTAACTGGCCAACTACAGAACATGAATAGATACCCAAAAAAACAGAAAGCAGATAAAATAATATATTCTATATTAGAAATTTTCACTAACCTCAAGTAAGTGATGGTTAAATCCAAACTGGGGGTGGCCAGTTCAATCCTGAATTTGAACTAGGGGGCGATAACTCGATGAAACTGCCATCTTCCATATTAAAAATAACAACCTGCCTAAGACTAAATCTGTGACAGTAGATATAATCAAGCAAGTCATCCGTGTGGTAGATGCTATTGGGAACCAATGCAGGAAAGTCTTTCACTGGGAGAAGGAATGAGTTGTTGAAACCAATGAACATTGCATGATCTTGGAGGTTATTTGTTTCGATAATCTTTTGTTCAACAAAATCAATCTTGTACACGAAAAACTTGTTGCCAACCCATTCTGTTCTCCCATTCTCCTTATTATATTTACCATGTCTCCATATCTGGAAAAAATCTCCCCATGGTGCTTGAACAATATGTCTACTATGTGCTTGGTAAGATATGATTGACTTTAAAATGACTTTTACTTCAGCAGAAGTTCCATTAAGGTCAATAGAATCTACCTGACCCTCACCACGAACACCATAAAACAAACCATCATTGTTGTTATACAGAATATCTTGATATTCCCAGCAATTTCCTTTTCCACCAATCCAAGTCCATTTGGCGTCCCCAACCCTAGCATAAGAGAGTTGATTATTGGGCAATTGTACTCGGAGTACTGTGCAGTTTCCTTGGGAGGGATTGCAAGAAAGAACTGTTGGAATTGATCTCACGGTAAACAAACCAAGAGAAAAATAAGGGAGACAAAGTCTCCACCCTCTCACGAGTGTGCCTTGATCGGGAGCACATATAACAACTTTTGGTTCTGGTCCCATGTACCCAACACACACATATATAAGGAAAAAAAGGGGGTTTTGTTACTGATAACAGAACCACAATCAAAGCCTCCTAACTGCCGATCCTAAACGTGTGGTGAGGTACGTGAAGACCATCGACCACCACCGGCCGCCGTGAAGACAGTGCTGGCGGTTTCCTCCTGCCATCGGCAAGGCTCCTGGAGCAGCTGCTGCATCTCCACAAGTGCCTGCTGCCATCTACGTCACCCAGGTGGTGTTGCCCTTCTTCCCCAGGCATGTCTTCACTGTCGGAGACCCCAAGGTGCCGCCATGGGCTATCTCCTGCTGATCCCTGCCAATCACGGTTAGTCACTACTATTCCGCATAAGAGGTGTTCTAATCACGAGATCAAGATCATGGGTTAATTTAATCTAAAGGAATTATGTCTAACATTGGTATCTAGAGCAAGGTAAATCTCGGTTAGAACCCTAACTTGGCTTCTGCTTAATGTAATTACTATCATGACGTCCAACTGTTTTTGGGTTATTGCAAATTGGGTGAAATTAAGATCTAATGTTGTTTCTGTTAAGCACCTAATGAGGCATGTTTACATGTCTATGCCGCAATCCGAATGATCACCCTTTTTAGCACTAATCGCTTTCGGTTAATGTTTAAAGCCTCAAGATTATATATTTTCGGCTAACCATGTTTAAGCCCATTGTTTTCTGTTAAAGATGTTTAATCAAGTTTAGTGATCATTTTATCTGTTAGTTGCAATTAGCTCTATTTGCGGCTCAAATCTCAGGATGTAAATCAGGAGGTGATTGGGCAAACTAATGAAATCCCCAATATTCCCAATCAACCGAAACCCAAACCCTAGAAAAATTCCCCAAACCAGAACGCGAAAGCTGAAATTGAGCGAAGAAATGGATTGGCCTTCACCTAATGACGTCGTGCCGGTGCTCTCCTTCGGGATCCCGACACCGGCGACGCCGCTGTCTCACGGGGAAAGAATTGGCCGGCCACGCCGCCCTTATGGACGCAAACGCCGTGTGGCCCCTGTGCCGCAAACGTCGTCGTCTACTCCCAAAGATCAGGCGCCGGCGGTCGCCTCCCCAACTCGCCGTCGAGCGCCTCGTGCGCGTCGCCGGCACGGACTGCCTCCCAGCGCACCATGAGGTCGACACGGCTAGCACCGTTCGGTGGAGGAGCGCGCGGCCTTGAGCCTGCAGGCACGCTGCTCCGACGAACGGGGCTACCGCACCGCCATGGCCGGCGTGCCTTGGGTCGCCGCCGGGATCGCCTCTCCTGTGGAGCCGTGGAAATCGGGGGGAGAAGGGGAAATGAGGCTAGGGTTTGACCCAGTGCCGATTTTGCTCGAGCTCGAGCTAATCTGGCCCGTCGATTCCACCGGACGGTCGCGATCGACGCGGAGCTCAGGGCGTCTGCTGGCGCTTAACCCTGCCAAATGAATAAGTGGGCTACGACCCAACTTATTTTTTTTAACGTTCGGTGCATTTTCTCTGCTAGCCCGAACTTTTAACGAGCAGTACAGTCCGAAATTGAAGTTAAGTGCTATTTTTTTCAGTGCTTTTCTAAATTATGATTATCCTCAAAATGTTTTTTGCACTGTTATAAACTGAAAATAGCCAGAAAAGTTTTCTTGTAAATCTAACTTGAGTTTTCTGAGTGGAACCTACAAGAATATTTTCTTGGAAAATTCATGTGCCCAAGGTCATGTAAAATAATGCTAATAATGATAAAGTTTTCTTAATGAAAAACCTTGGGTAATTATGGGCCAGATTATGTTCTTTAAAAAAGGTGCATTTGATGTATGTTACTTTTTTTTGGCAACAATGTATTAATTGCCTGAAGATATGTTAAGATCGTATATAAAATTTATCGTAGGAAATTTTATCTAGAGATATTTATGTGTGGTCATGTTAATGTCATTTTATGGCAATTCTTAATGATGGTCGTACAATGCTATTTGTTTTGAAGATATTTTATTTAGATTTTTTTTATTGTGAAATTCGTATTGAGGCAAGCCTTATGGCATCTCTTAATGATGTGATCCGTACTAATGGCTGAGGCCACCTCACAAAAAAAATGTTAATGGTCGCATTGGTGGTTTTCCGCGCCACACTATGCACCTAATAATGTTGGGCTAGTGTTCTCGTTGAACAATACTAATGTCTTATGTTGTTACCTTTTTTATTAATATATGCATTATTGAAATAAGCATAATGACCCGAAATGATGTTGATAAAATTTGCTAAAGCACATGTCATTTACTTGACATTTTCATTTACCAAATATTACTATTTGGTGAATCCTCATGGTATTTGATGTACAAATTTTATCAACTGTAAATGTTATAATATATTCATCGTGTTCACTGTGAATGCCAAGTTTAACTTTTATTCAGTGACAATGACAATCATTTTTGTTAATTCGAGTGTCAGTTTCATTGTGTGTCATTGAGAATTTTAATGATCATTTTGACACTAAGGTTTAATGTTATTTTCAATGTCAATCAAGTGACAAAATTGAAAACAAGATGTTTACAACATGTTGTGAATCCTTGTGTCCCATGACACATTTGAGTGGATTGTATTGTTGCCTTTGTGTTAATGAATGTTATTAGTATTGCTAATGTCATTGTTGGTCACTATGTGACTTTATGTTTTTCTAGTCAAAATGGAACTAAAGAGATGTTTTGATTAGATATTTAATGAGCAAATATTATTATGGCATATGATGATATTCTGACCGACGTTGATTACTTTTCATGTGCCATATATAAATAAGTAAGGTTATTTTATGTTTTCTGCCCAACGGTGATACAGATTGAAATAATAATTAAGCATGTCTTTAATTCATCTCATTGCATGATTAATTTATGCTTATGTTTTATTATGATGTTCATAAAGTTTCCTCCTCTTTTCAAGTAATGAACTTTACTAATGATGCCAAATTTTATTTTTGGCATAGACAAGGTTTATGTAAATAACTTTCCCAAGTGGAGAGTAGAGATCCCTGTCTCGTGTAAGAAAACTCCCAATGTTTCTACCACTAATGTTGAAGGTTGATGTTAATGTACACATTGGGAGTGGCCTCATAAGTTGCATGTGTCATCATGCACATTACTAATGCAAAGGAGGTTGAAGTCAAAACTATTGGATTTATTCCACTAGCATCTAGAGATGGATTAATTCTTCATCTTATTGATGATGTTTGTTCATGCTCCTAGTTATTGGAGAAACTTATCTTTGTCTCTCCAACAGATGACATGATTTTGTATGTTATTAAGTCAACTCCAATTATGTAATGTTAGTCCCACCTTAGGGTGAGGCAAGCTATGTTTTTTCGCCTGAATGGATTATTTGTAAAGATTATGTGTTACATTACAAATAAAGATGTAAGAGAAGTGTAAATAATGAGACCTCATCAAAAATTATGGTTTTAGACCACATTTCGAGGGGGAGAATGGAAGCCCCATTTAATATGAGATATATCACGTTCACTTCTCCTACTTAGATCCAAATATGCATGTTAATTCTCTAATTAAAGATGGAACCAGCGAGAAGTCTTAGTTGGAGAATGTATGAAAAGCACATAGTAATGTCGGTTCTCTAATTAAGATGCAACAAGTCTTATTTAGAAAAATGAATAAAATTACTCCTTTTATTATGTGTACTTAATACCTTATGAGCATTATGTTGATTATATATATGACCAACATCATTTATAATCATATATCACACTTCACTCAAGTGGCAAGTTTTGTCAATATCATGTGGCTTGTGGTTATATTTCTGACTATTGTCATTTATAATCATTTGTCACAATTCATTAAGTTCGTTTCCATCTTCAGCCCAACGGTGTTGTGATTTAGAACTGAAATGATTATTATCAAGATATTGGATATATTTTCCATTCTTTAAATAATGTGATCATCCGGAAACTGGAGCGTATGAACATGAATCTTAAGGATAACTCCATTAGATCTTGTTCGTATGCATCAGGTAAGTTGAGAAGAAATGCATATTGCAACACTTAATGTTGAGACTTAACAATTTCCGTGTGATTCATAATGTGTGTGAATGATCATCTTAGAGGCTTGTGTTAATGAGCTCTAATGATATATGGAACTCAATAGAGTTTCCTCACTTAGTTGTTTTGACGCTTGTGTTATTATTACAATATGCTCTTGCGTTGACTATGTTAAGAATGTATGCATGACTTAACCGTAAGGTTTCGTCAAATAGATGAAGTTAACACAAGGTATGTTGCCCCAAGAAATTCAATTATGAAATAATAAGAGCGTCGGGACACTCATACCATAAAACTAGGGGGAGTAAGTATACTATCTTGAGAAGATGGAATATTTTTGGCAGGCCAAGAATTTTCTATCTTCTATTTATGACATAAAGGATCTTGGTCATGCCCTATACTTTCTTTGTATTGAGTTTCGCCAAGATATAGGTCCAAAAGGGGTATAAGTTTTATTATGACGACATACGTCGATAGAGTACGAAAGAAAATAGTATGTAGTAGTACTCTTATCGCGCCTGCTACTAAAGTCAAGGGCAATAAAGGTGGACATTTTAGTGTCTAAGGAACCATTATGAACTGATCAGATAATGTCGGTTCCTTATGCTTCAGCTGTCAGAACCAATATGTGTATTCAAGTATGAACATGCCCTTATTTGTGATCAGATAATTGGCAAATATACAAGTAAGTCTAGAAATGGACCACTGGAAAAGCCGCCAAATGTCTTACAGATATGCAAGACAATAAAGTTTACATGCTCATTAATACGAAGTCTAATAACTTCAATATCCTTGGATATTCAGACATTAATTCTGCGAGATGTGTGGATCTTAAAGTTTCCACGCTATGTTACTTATGTGGCATGTCAAGAGGAAAAGCTCTATAATGACACTGATGGCATTAGAAATAATGCACTTACTTATGTGGCATGTCAAGAGGCTATTGGGCAGGTTGTATGTCAAGAAGTTTTATTCCCGAAATTATGGTGGTAGACAACATTTTGTAACCACCTACTGCAATATGAACACGCAGTTCTCTATCTGAGTAACAACAAGTCAATTGGTATTGCCAAAACCATTGATATAATGTTTCCGTTGTGAAAGATAGAGTCCAGGATCAAACCTATGATGTATGATCTATAGTCTTTGCGGTTCCGCTTACTAAGGCTTACCATTTACCCTTTTATGCCGGCATGGGTTAGGAAAGCCTTTTGATCCTGGAAATTAGGACCATCTTATAAACCAACTCCCGTAAAGTATTATGTTTACCATTTCAAGATAGAATGGTGTACTATAGGTACCGAGGTTCAATGGCATTTCATTGGTCATAGTAACACTTTACCTTGGTGCGTTGCTTCTATTGATAGTGGGCTTATGATGTTTGTTAACCTTACGATCAAGGGGGGGAATGTTGGAATTGATCTCACGGTAAACAAACCAAGAGAAAAATAAGGGAGACAAAGTCTCCACCCTCTCACGAGTGTGCCTTGATCGGGAGCACATATAACAACTTTTGGTTCTAGTCCCATGTACCCAACACACACATATATATAAGGAAAAAAAGGGGGTTTTATTACTGATAACAGAACCACAATCAAAGCCTCCTAACTGCCGATCCTAAACGTGTGGTGAGGTACGTGAAGACCATCGACCACCACCGGCCACCGTGAAGGCAGTGCTGGCGGTTTCCTCCTGCCATCGGCAAGGCTCCTGGAGCAGCTGCTGCATCTCCACAAGTGCCTGCTGCCATCTACGTCACCCAGGTGGTGTTGCCCTTCTTCCCCAGGCATGTCTTCACTGTCGGAGACCCCAAGGTGCCGCCATGGGCTATCTCCTGCTGATCCCTGCCAATCACGGTTAGTCACTACTATTCCGCATAAGAGGTGTTCTAATCACGAGATTAAGATCATGGGTTAATTTAATCTAAAGGAATTATGTCTAACAAGAACGACCCTCACATAAAAGAAGAAGCGGGCTTCTTCATGTGTAAGATGGTATGGCTCCGTTTCAGTGTCAAAATCCGAAGAGAACAGATATGTAAAGAACATCATATCCATCTAGCACGCCCTCTTCAGTGTAGCGCAGTCTAACATTGTTCATGGTTTCAGGTGGAGGCATAGCCATCTGAGCCCCGGTTGCAGGGTTGACTAGTATGAGATTTGATCGCTTATCCGCGGTGATGAGCCAGCCGTGGGAGGAGCCCATAACGTGGCGTGTGCGGAAGGCAGGCTCCGATAGAGTGACGTGGTAAAGCTTGTTGGTGGACATGTTATGCAGGGTGACCGTGTCAGCATCACGGTCGCCAGATGAGTAAACAAGGCAGGGGCTCTGGTTCGGCGAGCACCGCGGAAGACGGCGGGCCTCCAGATAAATGAGGTGCCATGATCGACAGACCGCACCTAAGCTGAAGAGATCAGGGATCTCGAGAGTGCCAAAGATCTGGAGGAGCAGGTCAGCCTGAAGCTGGGACCAATCGCAATTGGCGCTCGAATCTGGAGAATCATCCGAAACAGAAGCTTTCTCCATCGATTTTCGCAGGGGATACTTGAGCTCAATTGTGTGTATGATATATAGGTAGCTCCGAACCAGACTGGAAGGTGGAATCGGACTACAGAAGAACTTTCAGAAGGATACGGATTACCCAGAGAAATACTGTGTGCAGTAGTGCTGTGCACCTGCACTCATGACCTCAGATCCTCCCAGAAAGCCAATCAGAAAAAAACAACTCGCCGGAGAGGAATGAATCAGGCGCCCGCCTCTAGCTGGGAGCAAAACCCTAGGGCCCCGAGAATTCGAACGCACAAGGGTCGAGGACGAGCTGAGTAGCAGGAATTAATACGCGGAGCCGGGCGGGAGCTGAACCCTACTAGGCTGGGGATTCGAGGGAGGGAGCGGAGAGGGGTTGTGCGGGTGCGTACGCCACGGCGAGGTCGAGCTGGTGAGCGCTGGTGGGCTTGTGCGCCGTCGCGACTTAGCTCCACGTGCTCATCTCCGCCGCCCGCCGCCCGCCGCTGTCGCCGCCGGAGGAGGAGCAGAAGGGGTCTGAGCGGTGGAGGGGCGATGCGCTGCGCTTCCCTTCGTGTTTTTTTTTCTTCAGAATATTGATCGCTCAACTTCTCTTCGTTTAGGCGTCGATTGAGTGGGCCTCATTGCAGCCCGCCCGTGCTACGTGCAACCTGGATCTCGGCCTGGGCATTGGCATTATTCTATCCAGACAGTCGCGCGGGGGAACGTTGGATCTGTCTCGATTCAAAGCGCGCTCTCTCTTTTTTTTGCGGGGGCGATTCAAAGCTTCTTGTTGTGCCATGTCGCCCGAAAACCAACAACTCTTTTATCATTGAGACCAACAAGTCTTTTTTCATGTATCGTCGTTTTCGGTGATTTGTTGGACCGTTTCATCGAGACTGTGCATCCATTCTGGGTGGAGGGAGAGAGAGGAGAGGGGACGACCAGAGAGCGACGATGGGAGCTCGGGAGCGGCGCCCCGGGAGGGAGCTTGGGTGTCTGGCGACAAATGCCCCCCCGGAAGGTATAGATCTTAGCCCCGCACCCTTCCTTCCTCCTCCTTGATCCCGCAATGCGGTTAACTTGTGTCTGGTGGGGGGTCGCCATGTGGGAGGTCGTCGGTGTTCCCAGACCAACGTTTGGCAGGGGGTGACCATGGTTCCTCAAACTGGGCTAGGTTCTCGTGGAGATTGTGTTGGTTCATGCTAGGGGTGCCAGATTCGGTGTTTGGTTGGCGTTAGGTTTGGGAGATTTACATTTCTGTGTTGATAGAGGGCCAAATTGCTGCAATATTTGTATGATGTTATAGGGGGGTTTAAAATGAAATTTCCTATAGTAATGTGATGTAGGTTCATTTTGGTGCAATATTTTGTGATGTTTATAGGGGGTTCTAAAATGGATTGCAATATTGTGTTTGATAGGTTCAACTTTTTGCTATGATTATGCACACCGGGTTCATGCTTGCTTCCCCCCCCCCCCCCCCCGGTCGCCCTCCTCTGGCGACACGGGGGGAACCCTGGCCGCCACCGGTATAGCCCCCGCCGCCGGAGGGCCGGCCGGCGAAGTCGCGCCGGACCCGAGGAAGGTGGTGGCGGGGCAGATATGCGTCCCTCGCGCCCCAACCCCCACCCCGACCACCCCCTCTTGCTGGTCCGACGGCGGCGGATCCGGTCCCCCCGTCGGCCTGGCCCCCGCCTCCGGCGAGCCGCTCCTTCCCCACCATCCTCTGCCGCCGCGGGTGTCCCCCTCACGCGCCTCCGCCCCTTGGCTCGCAACCCCAGGACCCTCCCCGGCGATCCTCGGGCGCTCTCCCACCAGCTGCTGGTCGAGCCTGCCGGGCGGCAGCGGATCCGGCGATCTTGGCCGCTGCCACGGTCTCTGGCGGCCCTCCACCCCCCTCCCCCGAGCCATGGTGATGGCTCTTGCGTCGAGATGGCGATACTTATGTCGTTGTGGCTGGCACAGGGCTTCCCACGGTGGTCTCGGGCCGGTGCTGTTTCGGTCCCGGCGGCCTCGGGCCCGTGTCTCTCCGGTGCCCCCCGCTGCCGACGTCCCCAACTAGGCAGCTTCGGCCTCAGCGACTAGGTAGTTGCGTTCCTTCCAGCTTACCTTGCTCGCCGATGCCCCATCGGCTAAGGCCACAGCTGCTCGGATATGCGTCCCTCCAGTCCTCGCTTGCCGGCGTTGCTGGACACCGTCGCCCCAAGATCCCCGCTTGGTTCGCCTTGCCGCCTGCCCTACCTTGTACGCCTCAAAGTCCACCCTTTTGCCAGATCCTATGCTCGCGGGTATGGAGGCGATGCCACCCTCCGACGACAGGTGCAGCCCCGCCGACCCCTTCCTGACATGGTGGTTCAGACCAGCGCTGGCCTCCCCATCTTCGATTCCGGACTCGGCGACTACGGGATCGCTCAGCTTCAGGCCCGGGAGAGATCGCTCGGCTTGCCGGTGCTGGTAGCGATGGCGGTCGCGGGTGTCGTTTTCCTTCTTGGAGGCGTTGCCAGGGCCTTCAGCTACACCCCTCTTCGAGCTCAGGGGAAACCCTATGTCTGGGTTCCTCGGACTGGATAGTGATGGTGTCTCGGCGTCGTATTCCTTCTTGAAGGCACTATCTTGATCGCTCGCGGTGTCCCCGGTTTTGGCTCGGACGATGTTGGAGTTCTCGTTGACTTGGCATTGCCGCCCTTGGCTCGGGTTTGGTAGGTTTAGCTGTGTTGTATCCTCTGTATTGGCTGAGCATCCCTTGTCTCTATGCTCCGAGCACCATGTACACGCCTGCCTGCGTTCGTGTCATGTGTTGTATCCATGTGTACTCATTCTAATCCTTTTATCAATGAAATGATACGCAAGCTTTACGTATTCGCGAAAAAACATTAATGTTCTTTTCCAATATTTTAGTGTCGTTTTGTGGATTTGTTGTTTTGTTGCCTGTTCCTAGGAGAAGAGAAGAGTAGATAGTTAACGGTGTAGATTTTTTGTTTATGTTGCCTAGGGACTTCAAAAACTTTGCTGCAACTTGTGTTTTTGTTTGCTCGTGTTTAAAATGTGAAAATGTGCAGAGATCATCTAGTGTTTATGTTGCACAACCTGTTTTTGCCTGTGTTGTTGCTAGCGTTTGTTATTGTTTGCTATATATGGTCCATGCAACTGTTTTTAATGTGTTGATGCCATGGTTTAAAAATTGTAACATGGAGGCATTGTGTGTTTTTGCTATGGTTTTTATGCAGCAAGCCCTTTGGTGTAGCACCTTTTACATAGTTGGTTGATGTTTTATCTTTTTTCTAGCACTGTTTCCATGTTACAGTACAATGCAATGCGTTTCTCACTTCCCTTTTTGCCACAGGAACTACGAGTGAGAACAAGGAGGCTCCAGAAATTTTTTGCGATTCGAACTACGGTTTAATTCAAAGCGGTTGAGAAATGTTGGGAAGGCACTACTGCCGGTGAAACATGACATTATCTATACTTATATACTCCTATATAGTATGGGAATAACTTTCACTACTGTTTGTTGGATTTGTTCTATCAGATAGCTGAGAATTGGCAAATCCAAGAGTCACTGGCCGCCAAATCAAGTCTTGTGATGTATGAGATCTTTCCACGTGGATGTGGGTAAAAGGTTGCCACGCGCCCACCCTGCGCAATTAGAACCATCTAGAGCCCCGAACGACAAAGCTATCTCTTCTCAACTATTCCCCTGCGCGATGGCTCAGACCACCACAGCTTATCCCCTTTATCCCACCACTCGTGTATTTGATCCTGTCATCGAATCGTGCTACGGTCCTGGGATCATCATCCGTCCTCGGCGGTGGTAACAAACCCGGTGCGCTGGGTGTCATCCTCGCCCACTATACGATAGCATGGGGTAGAGTTGGCATTGTTGGGACTGGTGCATGTGCATGTTTGGATTTGGATCACGTACTATAGCTTCAACTTTACATAGTTGAAAAACAGGTAAGAGGGGTCATTTTCATAGTAGAGCCTTTTTTTGGTGTTTTGTGCCTTCTGATCCAACATAAAAAAATATTACTCTATCTCGCAACTTTAATATGTGAACACCAAGTGCTTGTGTTTATGTGCACAAAGCTTTTCATTTTCTACTTTGATGATATGTATTTCCAGTCAAGGAGAAATGCAATCATGCCCTGCAATGCTAAATTGAGACCACAGAGTGTTTGTGTTTATCTATATCTATACTTCTATACTACTTATATTAATAAACAAGAAAACACATCCACAGGGCGGACGAAAACTCTGCCACGCAGAAGTGCCGCACCCACGAGTAATCCCAGCCTGAAATTAACGCTAACGCTTCCCTAACCACAAATTGGGCGCACGCGGGGTGGGATCCGGCGAACGCGGCCGTGCACGATCCAGGGCCCGGCGGCGCCCGCATCCCTCGCCTCTCCAGTCGCACGTCTCCTCCCTTCCTACGAAGTGGATGCACGCAGGGCGGACTCTCCGCCAACCGCCTCCAGGAGCTCTGCTTCCGCGAAGGCGACATCTACATCAAGCTCGGCCAGCACATCGCAAACTGGTACGAAAACGAATTCCTAACTCTGTGTGGACACGCCTGAATTCACTTTGGATTCATCTGTTGTAAAACTGCATAATTTTGTGGCTGAGGAACAACTGCTTGTTTGCTTGTACTACCACAGGTGTATGTGCAGACGATGAGGGCGCTGATGCAAAAGAGGTGCCCAGTTTCCTCATACGAGGACGTCTGCGGAGTCTTCAATAGAGATTGGAGAATTGCCACAAACTGTTAGTTCCTTCATTGCATTACAACATTGTCCTACACCCTGCTGAAGTAACTTGGTTGTTGTATTGATTAGCAAAACCAAACAATCAGACTGAGCGTGCTTAGTTCAGTTGTTGGACAACAGAGTATTCACCTTGAATCAGAACTTGGATTTATGCTCAGCCTATTTTTAGTTTAGAAGAAACTCTGACATAAAATTTGGATTCCCCCTATTCCTGGTGGTGTACGTTTTTGCACAGTTCTTCCTTTTCCCGCTTGCAAGTGCTTCTCTTGTGCAAGTTTATGCCGCCACAACACATGATGGGAAAAAATCGCTGTCAAGGTTGTTGTTATACAAGAAAAGACTGCAGTTCATTTTGAGTTCACTTATATTAAGTTTGAACTCTTAAATTATGACATTAGAGTTCAAATTTAACCAGCTTGTTGTGTGTCTTTCACTTTTTTGACCCCTGTTTTGGCTTACAGGTTCAACATGACCACTTGGTGGATACTTATATAATAGATATCACCACCGTGGATTTAGTAGTGAATGCTCTTCATTATATTTTCCCTACATTTGACTATAGGAAAACCACAATTGTTCTTTGTTTATCACCTTGTTCACTCTCTCCCCCTCTTTTTAACATACCACCTCGAAAGCTTTTAGACTTATGCTGATTTTTAGAATTTGTTATGATAGAGAGAAGGACTCCGATCTGCATGCTTTGAAAATACTAATGAAATGAGGGTTTGCTTCCCGAAACATCTGTTAGTATTCAATGATTCCAGACAGGTCATGGACTTTCCACGCTCTCAGACAGCAGCATTCTTTTATCCAACGGTGATGTGATTTTATCCATCTGAAGATTGTGTTATCATTTGTTTAAATTCGAGTGATATTACACATGTAGCTTGCTAGGTATATTTTAGAATAGTTACTTATGGAAAATTCTTAGAGGTCATAGATGGGACAGCAGACAACATTGCAGGTACGTGCACCTGGGCACCATGATCATTGCCCCAATATCTCCTTTTTATGTTATGAAGATATACATGTAGGTTTCCTTTTTGGTAATTTTTCGAAATCATAAATGATGTTAATATTATGGTTGTACTGCAATTTGCAAGGTTTCTGATGTCTGTGTGTACAAGGTTTTTGGTCATGCTATTTCGAAAATACCTTTTAGATGTGCTTGCTTTCCTATGAAGGAAATATATATGCTCTAGAGGCAATAATAAAGTTGTTATTTATATTTCCTTATATCATGATAAATGTTTATTAATCAAAGATGGTTAAGTTTCCTAGCCATAGACATGAGCTGTCATTTGATTAATGGGATCACATCATTAGAGAAGGATGTGATTGACTTGACCCATTCCGTTAGCTTAGTACTTGATCGTTTAGTATATTGCTATTGCTTTATTCATGACTTATACATGTTCCTATGACAATGAGACTATGCAACTCCCGAATACCGGAGGAACACTTTGTGTGCTACCAAACGTCACAATGTAACTGGGTGATTATAAAGGTGCTCTACAGGTGTCTCCGATGGTACTTATTGAGTTGGCATAGATCAAGATTAGGATTTGTCACTCCGATTGTCGGAGAGGTATCTCTGGGCCCTCTCGGTAATGCACATCACTATAAGCCTTGCAAGCAATGTGACTAATGAGTTAGTTATGAGTTAGTTGTAGGATGATGCATTACGGAATGAGTAAAGAGACTTGCCGGTAACGAGATTGAACTAGGTATTTAGATACCAACGATCGAATCTCGGGCAAGTAACATACCGATGACAAAGGGAACAACGTATGTTGTTATGCGGTTTGACCGATAAAGATCTTCGTAGAATATGTGGGAGCCAATATGAGCATCCAGGTTCCGCTATTGGTTATTGACCAGAGACGTGTCTCGGTCATGTCTACATAGTTCTCGGACCCGTAGGGTCCGCACGCTTAACGTTCGGTGACGATCGGTATTACGAGTTTATGTGTTTTGATGTACCGAAGGTTGTTCGGAGTTCCGGATGTGATCATGTACATGACGAGGAGTCTCGAAATGGTCGAGACATAAAGATCGATATATTGGATGGCTATGTTTGGACATCGGAATGGTTCCGGGTGAGTTCAGGCATTTACCGGAGTACTGGGAGGTTACCGGAACCCCCCGGGGAGTATATGGGCCTTATTGGCCCTTAGTGGAATAGAGGAGAGGAAGGCCAAGGTGGAGGGCGCGCCCCCACTAGCCCAATCCGAATTGGGGGGGGCGTCCCCCCCACTTTCCTTCCCTCTATCTCCCCCTTCCTTCTCTCCTACTCCAACAAGGGAAAGGGGGAATCCTACTCCCACCGGGAGTAGGACTCCCCCCTTGGGCGCGCTTAGGAGGCCGGCCCTCTCCCCCTCCTCCACTCCTTTATATACGGGGGAGGGGGCACCCCATACACACACAAGTTGATCATTGATCTCTTAGCCGTGTGCGGTGCCCCCCTCCACCATAATCCACCTTGGTCATATCGTTGCAGTGCTTAGGCGAAGCCCTGCGCCGGTAGCTTCATCATCACCGTCATCACGCCGTCGTGGTGACGAAGCTCTCCCTCGACACTCTGCTGGATCGTGAGTTCGTGGGACGTCACCGAGCCGAACGTGTGTAGATCGCGGAGGTGCCGTACTTTCGGTACTAGGATCGGTCGATCGTGAAGACGTACGACTACATCAACCGCGTTGTCATAACGCTTGCGCTTATGGTCTATGGGGTACGTGGATAACACTCTCCCCTCTCGTTGCTATGCATCACCATGATCTTGCGTGTGCGTAGGAATTTTTTGAAATTACTACGTTCCCTAACAGTGGTATCAGAGCCAGGTTTATGCGTAGATGTTATATGCACGAGTAGAACACAAGTGAGTTGTGGGCGATAATAGTCATACTGCTTACCAGCATGTCATACTTTTATTCGGCGGTATTGTTGGATGAAGCGGCCCGGACCGACATTACGCGTACGCTTACGCGAGACTGGTTCTACCGACGTGCTTCGCGCACAAGTGGCTGGCGGGTGTCAGTTTCTCCAACTTTAGTTGAATCGAGTGTGGCTACGCCCGGTCCTTGTTGAAGGTTAAAACAACACATACTTGACGAAAAATCGTTGTGGTTTTGATGCGTAGGTAAGAACGGTTCTTGCTCAGCCCGTAGCAGCCACGTAAAACTTGCAACAACAAAGTAGAGGACGTCTAACTTGTTTTTGCAGGGCATGTTGTGATGTGATATGGTCAAGACATGATGCTAAATTTTATTGTATGAGATGATCATGTTTTGTAACCGAGTTATCGGCAACTGGCAGGAGCCATATGGTTGTCGCTTTATTGTATGAAATGCAATCGCCATGTAATTGCTTTACTTTATCACTAAGCGGTAGCGATAGTCGTAGAAGAAATAGTTGGCAAGACGACAATGATGCTACGATGGAGATCAAGGTGTCGCGCCGGTGACGATGGCGATCATGACGGTGCTTTGGAGATGGAGATCAAAGGCACAAGATGATGATGGCCATGTCATATCATTTATATTGATTGCATGTGATGTTTATCCTTTATGCATCTTATTTTGCTTAGTTCGACGGTAGCATTATAAAATGATCTCTCACTAAATTTCAAGGTACAAGTGTTCTCCCTGAGTATGCACCGTTGCGAAAGTTCGTCGTGCCAAGACACCACGTGATGATCAGGTGTGATAAGCTCTACGTTCACATACAACGGGTGCAAGCCAGCTTTGCATACGCAGAATACTCGGGTTAAACTTGACGAGCCTAGCATATGCATATATGGCCTCGGAACACTGAGACCGAAAGGTCGAGCGTGAATCATATAGTAGATATGATCAACATAGTGATGTTCACCATTGAAAACTACTCCATCTCACGTGATGATCGGACATGGTTTAGTTGATTTGGATCACGTGATCACTTAGATGATTAGAGGGATGCCTATCTAAGTGGGAGTTCTTAAGTAATTTGATTAATTGAACTTTAATTTATCATGAACTTAGTACCTGATAGTATTTTGCATGTCTATGTTGTTGTAGATAGATGGCCCGTGTTGTTGTTCCGTTGAATTTTAATGCGTTCCTAGAGAAAGCTAAATTGAAAGATGATGGTAGCAACTACACGGACTGGGTCCGTAACTTGAGGATTATCCTCATTGCCGCACAGAAGAATTACGTCCTGGAAGCATTGCTAGGTGCCAAACCCGCTGCAGGAGCAACACCGGATGTTATGAATGTCTGGCAGAGCAAAGCTGATGACTACTCGATAGTTCAGTGTGCCATGCTTTACGTCTTAGAACCGGGACTTCAACGACGTTTTGAACGTCATGGAGCATATGAGATGTTCCAGGAGTTGAAGTTAATATTTCAATCAAATGCCCGGATTGAGAGATATGAAGTCTCCAATAAATTCTACAGCTGCAAGATGGAGGAGAATAGTTCTGTCAGTGAGCATATACTCCAAATGTCTGGGGTATAACAATCACTTGATTCAACTGGGAGTTAATCTTTCTGATGATAGTGTCATTGATAGAATTCTTCAATCACTGCCACCAAGCTACAAGAGCTTTGTGATGAACTATAATATGCAAGGGATGGATAAGACAATTCCCGAGCTCTTCGCAATGCTAAAGGCTGCGGAGGTAGAAATCAAGAAGGAGCATCAAGTGTTGATGGTCAACAAGACCACCAGTTTCATGAAAAAGGGTAAAGGGAAGAAGGGGAACTTCAAGAAGAATGGCAAGCAAGTTGCTGCTCAAGTGAAGAAGCCCAAGTCTGGACCTAAGCCTGAGACTGAGTGCATCTACTGCAAAGGGACTGGTCACTGGAAGCGGAACTGCCCCAAGTATTTGGCGGATAAGAAGGATGGCAAGGTGAACAAAGGTATATGTGATATACATGTTATTGATGTGCACCTTACTAATGCTCGCAGTAGCACCTCGGTATTTGATACTGGTTCTGTTGCTAATATTTGTAACTCGAAACGGGGACTACGGATTAAGCGAAGATTGGGTAAGGACGAGGCGAGGATGCGCGTGGGAAATGGTTCCAAAGTCGATGTGATCGCAGTCGGCATGCTACCTCTACATCTACCTTGGGATTAGTTTTAGACCTGAATAATTGTTATTTGGTGCCAGCGTTAAGCATGAACATTATATCTAGATCTTGTTTGATGCGAGACGGTTATTCATTTAAATCAGAGAATAATGGTTGTTCTATTTATATGAGTAATATCTTTTATGGTCATGCACCCTTGCAGAGTGGTCTATTTTTGTTGAATCTCGATAGTAACACACATATTCATAATATTGAAGCCAAAAGATGCAGAGTTGATAATGATAGTGCAACTTATTTGTGGCACTGCCGTTTGGGTCATATTTGTGATCCGGATATATATATATATCCACTTGGATGTAGGTTTTCATGAGTTATTATTGTTGACATTACCCTTGAGGTAAAAGGTTGGGAGGCAAAACTATAAGCCCCTATCTTTCTCTGTGTCCGATTAAAACTTTGAACCCATAAATATCACGTGAGTGTTAGCAATTGTGAAAGATTAAATGATAGTTGAGTATGTGGAGTTTGCTGAATCAAAGCTCTGACATAGACCCTTCCTGAAAATAAGATGAATTGCAATTGTTTGATGACTGAGAATATTGTTTGTTAGTTTTCAAGAAAGTTTATGATCTATACTTTAACATGTGAATAGCTTGACTTGATCATGAAAAGTTTTATGAGATGAGCTACTGTTATGACATATAATGATGCTAGAAAAGGTGATTTAAATTATCATTGATCAAACTTGTGCACCTGCTAGCATTCACACTTCATAAATTATTTCTTTTATCATTTACCTACTCGAGGACGAGCAGGAATTAAGCTTGGGGATGCTGATACGTCTCCAACGTATCTATAATTTATGAAGTATTCATGCTATTATATTATCCATCTTAGATGTTTTATATGCATTTATATGCTATTTTATATGATTTTTGGGACTAACCTATTAACCTAGAGCCCAGTGCCAGTTTCTGTTCTTTCCTTGTTTTTGAGTTTTACAGAAAAGGAATACCAAACGGGGTCCAATTGACGTGCCAATTTTTGTTGATTTTTTATGGACCAAAAGAAGCCCCTGGAGCAAAAGAGTTGGGCCAGAAGAGTCACGGGCTGTCCACGAGGGTGGGAAACGCGCCCACCCCCCCTGGGCGTGGGCCCCTGCCTCGTGGACGACTCGGAGACCCCCCTGACGTGAAACCAACGCCAAAAATTCCTATAAATACAGAAACCCCCAAAAAATAACCTAGATTGGAAGTTCCGCCGCCGCAAGCCTCTGTAGCCACGAGAAATCAATCTAGGCCCTCTCTGGCACCCTGCCGGAGGGGGCCATCATCACCGGAGGCCATGGAGGAGGATCCCGGAGGGGCCATCATCGCCATGAAGGCCAAGGACCAGAGGGAGAACCTCTCCCCATCTAGGGGGGAGGCCATGGAGGAGGAAGCACAAGGGGGAGAACCTCTCCTCCTCTCTCTCGGTGGCACCGGAGTGCCATCGGGAGGGGAATCATCGCCGCGATGATCGTCTTCACCAACATCCCCATCATCATCACCATCCTCATCTATTTTACGCGGTCCACTCTCCCGCACCCCGCTGTAATCCCTACTTGAACATGGTGCTTTATGCCACATATTATGATCCAATGATGTGTTGCCATCCTATGATGTTTTGAGTAGATATCCTTTATCTTTGGGTTGATTGATGATCTAGATTGGTATGAGTTGTATGTTTTATTATTGGTGCTGTCCTATGGTGCTCTCCGTGTCGCGCAAGCGTGAGGGACTCCCGCTGTAGGGTGTTGCAATACGTTCATGATTCGCTTATAGTGGGTTGGTGAGTGACTGAAACACAAACCCAAGTAAGGGGGTTGTTGCGTATGGGAATAAAGAGGACTTGATGCCTTAATGCTATGGTTGGGTTTTACCTTAATGATCTTTAGTAGTTGCGGATGCTTGCTAGAGTTCCAATCATAAGTGCATGTGATCCAAGAAGAGAAAGTATGTTAGCTTATGCCTCTTCCTCATATGAAATTGCAATGACGACTATCGGTCTTGTTAACAATTGCCTAGGACAACTCCGCACACCGATCCATCTTTATTCCACACTCGCTATTTATAATATTTAGTAGTATATTCTAACTTTATGATAACAACAACTACTTTTATATTTTAGCTCTCCCATATCATGCAAAGTTATCCTCTTCATACCCACAACATAGTTTTATTTCTCGTTTCTAGTTGGAAGCACACGTTCGGTGTACGTAGAGTCATATCAGTGGCAGATAGGGCTTGAGAGAATATTGATCTTACCTTTAGCTCCTTGTGGGTTCGACACTCCATACTTATCACTTCCACCTTTGGAAATTGCTACGATGATTCCCTACACTTGGGGATTATCAAGCTCTTTTTTGGCGCCGTTGCCGGGGAGCAATAGCGTGGGGTTGATATTCTCGTGTGTGCTTGTTTGCTTTCTTCACTAAGTAGATTTTGTTTTTCCTTTTCGTTTCTGTTTAGTCGTGGGTGAAACATACAATTTTTTAAAAGAATGAAAATACAAAAAAATTATTACTTGCCTCTCATGCCTAAAAAGTTTTTCAAAAAGAGAAGTGATTGGAAAGTTATGCATTGAAGAAGTGAGGGTCGACCTTGAGCACTTGTGTTCATGCTCACGGAAACAATGTAGAATTTTTCATGGAAGTTTCTCTGTAAATAATTATCCCCTTGTATATATCCATTCTATTATAAAAATAATGTGCCAAGCTTTGGTTTTAGGATGATTAGATTGCTTGTATACTATGTGCAGAACAAAAACAGAAACTTTGGCTGTAGTGCATGAATTTACATTATTTTACTGGAAGGTCAAATGGGTCTGAAACTTTTTGCACATTACTTTTGTACACATTTTTCAAATTGTAAAATTTATTTCATAATTTTAGGAGTTACATAAGTTTATTAAACTTCCAGATTACTACAGACTGTCCTGTTTTTGACAGATTCTGTTTTTCGCGTGTTGTTTGCTTATTTTGATGAATCTATGGCTAGTATCGGGGGGTATGAACCATAGAGAAGTTGGAATACATTAGGTTTAACACCAATATAAATAAAGAACGAGTTCATTACGGTACCTTAAAGAGGTAGTCTGCTTTATTACACTAACGGATCTCACAAAGTTTTTGTTAAAGTTTTGTGTGGATGAAGTGTTCGAAGAACGAGGAGTTACCGATGTGAGAAGAATAAAGAGAGGCAAGAGTTCAATATTGGGGATGCCCAAGGCACCCCAAGTAAATATTCCAAGGATACTCAAGCATCTAAGCTTGGGGATGCCCCAGTTGGCATCCCATCTTTCTTCTTCAACAAATATCGGTATACCTCATTTTTTGTTTTGTTCACATGATTTGTGTCCTTTGTGTTTTTCTTTTTCTTTAAGAACCATGCTAGTATGAGATGTCCCTTCATAAATTTATAGAATACTTCATGTGCTTCACTTATATCTTTTAAGTATGATCTTATAGAATTGCTCTTTGTGCTTCATTTAAATCTTTTGAGTATGGTTTTATAGAATGCTTCGTGTGCTTCACTTATACATTTTGAGCTTGGATATTGGTTAGTCTATATTAATTGTAGAATGCTCCATGAACTTCACTTATATCTTTTGGAGTATGTGAAAGAACATGCGGTGCCCCCATGTTTGGTTTTGGTAATTGATGACAATCTCTATGGACTAATGGTTGCCTTGAGTTATATTTGAAGGATTTGTCCATAGGCATTTCTTGAAGTCCATGTGTTGGTTTCAAGGAGTTTATGTGGTGACCAAGGTGATATTAAGGAATTATCCAAAGATTGGTCATGTGA
Organism: Triticum aestivum; assembly: GCF_018294505.1. Taxonomy (NCBI): domain Eukaryota; kingdom Viridiplantae; phylum Streptophyta; class Magnoliopsida; order Poales; family Poaceae; genus Triticum; species Triticum aestivum. Next base: position 92,265,112 of record NC_057802.1, read on the forward strand.
GAGTAGAGCTTATTGCAAGCATGTCTTGAAGAAGAAGATTGTGTGATCATTCATGTTTACCTTCAAGACATCATCCAAATGAAGAGAGTTGGAAAGAGTCAAGGTTGATCAAGACTAAGTCAAGAGTGAATCAAGTTGATCAACACACAAAGCGCACAAGATGTACCGAGAGGGATCAAGCGATCCCATGGTGTGGTAAGCATTGTCAATTACGCTTTGTGTACTAACCCATGATCTTCGTGAGAGTTCTTTGTGGGGTTAGGTTGCAGTGTGCAAGTTCAAGTGAAGCATCATGAAGAGATCAAATGCTTGAAGCTTGCCGTCCATTGTGGCGACAATGGACTTGTGAAGATGTTGCGGTGTGCAAGTTCAAGTGAAGCATCATGAAGAGATCAAATGCTTGAAGCTTGCTGTCCATTGTGGTGACAATGGACTTGTGAAGATGTGCGGAAGAGTGGCTCACCCATAGTGGAGTATGGGGGAGCAATCAACTAGTCTTCATCGAGCCAACACAACCAAGAAAGGTGGTCCAACTTGAGGGAGTCAAGATCGTCATCATCTAGCTCAAGTGGACCATGTGCAAGGCAAAGGTTTGCTCTTGATAGGTTTTCCATTTTACCGGTCTCATGATGGTAGTTGGGAGACCGGGTTATAGGATCGATTGCCGTACTATCAAGGGGGGCTCTCGATGAGTAGCTTGATCGTATCGTTCATAGAGAGCTCAAACCATTGCATCCTTGCATCATCTTTGTTGGTTCTTGTTTGGTTCTTCTCTTTGTGAGTTTTGGAGCTTATGGTCATCTTGATGACAAGCTCGAGTTCATCGAAAACGGAGTTCACTCGCATCTTCTATGATGTTTTCGATGTTGGAGGTTATGCCGGTTCTTCTCGGTTGGAGGTTTCACTCCTCTATTTGTTGGCATACCTCCCCTGCCTCTTCTTACTATAACCACAGCTTGGTTTTGATGCTACTCGTCTTTCTCAATCCAACAAGCTTGAGTTTGCTCAATTCGGAGCTCATATGCAGAAGTTATGGCAGTTTTGGTTTCCTAGCGGTAGTACCGCGGCCAGAGCGGCAGTACCGCTTATCGCCCCAAGCGGTAGTACCGCTGTCCAAAGCGGTAGTACCGCCTATGGCCATAAGCGGTAGTACGGCTACGGTTCCGTGCTGGTACCGCCTCGATTTTGGGTCTTGCATTTTTCGTGTCGAGTTTTGCAGTAGTTGCACGGCAGTAAGGCACGGCAGTTCCACCTATAAGCGGTAGTACCGCCCTGATGGGCGGTAGTACCGCCTATAAGCGGTAGTACAGCTCCGGTCGGGCGGTAGTACAGCTCCGGTCGGGCGGTAGTACCGCTACTGCATTTTTGGTCCCGTGTTCTGCTCCTCCAGCGGTAGTACCGCTGGGGTGCACGGTAGTACCGCTTATAAGCGGTACTACCGCCCCAAGGTTCATGTTTGGTTGCTCCTTTTTTCCCTGCTTCTTCCGCCAGAGCGGTAGTACCGCTCGTGGAGCGGTAGTACCGCTCGTGTGCGGGCTGAGCACATAACGGTTGGATTTTTCCCCTTCTATAAAAGGGGGTCTTCTTCCCCAATGAACCTTATCTTTCGAGCTCGTGTTCTTCCCCCATTGTTGACCTTCTTCGAGCTTGCTAACTCTCAATCCCTCCATGGATTCTGGCTAGTTTTTGAGGGAAAATAGAGAGGAGATCTAGATCCACATTTCCACCAATCACTTTCTCCTCTATGTGAGGGGAACCCCTTGGATCTAGATCTTGGAGTTCTTGGTGTTCTCCTTCTTGTTCTTCCTCTCATTTTCCTCCCTAGCATTAGTTGCTTCGGTGGGATTTGAGAGAGAAGGACTTGGGCACTCCGTGTGCCCTTGCCATTGCATTTGGTGCATCGGTTTGAGTTCTCCACGGTGATACGTGGAAGTTACAAGTTGAGAAGCTTATTACTCTTGGGTGCTTGGTGCCCTTGAGCTTGTTCCTCTTGGGTGCTTGGGCGCCCTAGACGGTTGGTGGTGTTCGGAGCTCAATCATTGTGGTGTAAAGCTCCGGGCAAGCGTCGGGGTCTCCAATTAGGTTGTGGAGATCGCCCCGAGCAATTTGACGGGTACCGGTGACCGCCCCCAAGGGTTGCCAAAGTGTACGGGTTCGGTGACCGCCCCCAAGGGTTGCCATTTGTACGGGTTCGGTGACCGCCCTCAAGGGTCCCTTAGTGGAATCACGGCATCTTGCATTGTGCGAGGGCGTGAGGAGATTACGGTGGCCCTAGTGGCTTCTTGGGGAGCATTGTGCCTCCACACCGCTCCAAACGGAGATTAGCATCCGCAAGGGTGTGAACTTCGGGATACATCGTCGTCTCCGCGTGCCTCGGTTATCTCTTACCCGAACCCTTTACTTATGCACTTTACTTTGTGATAGCCATATTGTTTCTTGTCATATATCCTGCTATCACTTAGTTGTTTATCTTGCTTAGCATAAGTTGTTGGTGCACATAGGTGAGCCTAGTTGTTGTAGGTTTTGTGCTTGTCAAATTAACCGCTAGGTTTATTCCGCATTTGTTCAAGCCTAAACCGTAATTATTTTAAAGCGCCTATTCACCCCCCTCTAGGCGACATCCACGATCTTTCAGTATGCATAATACCATCATCTAAAGTGGGTTTGGAAGAGTGTCAACTTTGGGAATTAGTGATCCCACTATTCCGATGAGAAGAATTTTGCTTATGTGAAGAGTAAAAAAATTTCTATGCTTATAGATCATGAAAAGAATGCTTTATGTGATGGTTATATTGTTGAATTCATTCATGATGCTACTGAAAATTATTATGAGGGAGGAATATATGCTTGTAGGAGTAGCAATAATACCAAGTTTCCTCTCTATGTGCTTAAAGTTTTGAAGTTATACTTGTTTTGCCTTCCTATGCTAGTTGATTCTTGTTCCTATAAATTATGTGCTCGCAAAATCCCTAGGCATAGGAAGTGGGTTATATTTAAATTTTGTAGTCATATTCTTCATGATTCTCCCTTTATGTCTCAATTCTTATCTTTTATGTGAGCATCATTGAAATCATCATGCCTATCTAAAAGGCATTAAAGAAAAGCGCTTGTTGGGAGACAACCCAATATTTACCCGTACTGTTTTTGTGTGTTTACATGATTAAGCTATTGTAGTAATCATGTTTTATAGCTTTCGTTTCAATAAAGTGCCAAGTAAGACCTTTGGGAAGGCTTGGGTGAAAGTTAATGTGATCTTGTTGTAAAAAAACAGAAACTTTGCGCTCACGAGATTAGCTACCATTTTTTTTTACAGAAGAGCGCTTTTGAGTTGATTATTTTTGCAGAAGATTAATAGACAAATTCCTCACATCCACCAATTTATTTCATAATTTTTGGAGTAGCAGAAGTATGGTTGTTGTTCAGATCATTACAGATTGTTCTGTTTTTGATAGATTATGTTTTCATTGCATAGTTTGCTTGTTTTCTAGTTTCTATGGCTTATATTTCTCAATATAAATTGTAGAAATGATATGGTACATTAGACATTGTGTGGGAACAATTATGAACCTTGTCTTTGACAGTACCAAAGTGAATGGTTTTATCATACTAACCTATCTCACGAAGTTTCGTTAAGTTTTGTGTGATTGAAGTTTTCAAGCTTTGGGTGAGATATCGATATGAGGAGAATAAGGAGTGGAAAGACCCTAAGCTTGGGGATGCCCAAGGCACCCCAAGGTAATATTCAAGGAAGAATCAACCGCCTAAGCTTGGGGATGCCCCGGAAGGCATCCCCTCTTTCGTCTTCAAAACTATCGGTATACCTTACTCGGAGCTATATTTTTATTCATCACATGATATGAGTTTTGCTTGGAGCGTATTTTCAATTTTACTTGTTGTTTGAATAAAATCATTGGATCTGAAATCTTGAATGAAAAAGAATCCTCCCATGGCTAGTTAACTATTTGACTACTCAGTGTTCTTCACTTATATCTTTTTGGAGTAGTTTGTCATTTACTCACGTGCTTCACATATATCCTGTGAGTAAATGGTTGAATGAATTGAATATCATAAATCTGAATTTATATGTTTCATATGCTTATACCATGGGGAGTAATGACTTCACACAGAATAAGTATAGGTAGTAAACTTATTGAAAGTTAGCAAACGCAGAATTGGTCACTTGAACAATTCATGAAAGAATATTGAAGGAAGAGAGATTTCACATATAAATATACTATTTTGGACATCTTTTGTAATTGTGAGCACTCATTAAAATATGACATGCTAAAAGGTTGATGTTGTACAAGGAAGACAACTTAATGGGTTATGTTTTCCTATATCCGAAACGTTATATTGTCTTGGATCATCCAACATGTTGGGCTTGCCTTTCCCTCTCATGCTAGCCAAATTCTTTGCACCAAGTAGAAATACTACTTGTGCTTCCAAACATCCCTTAAACTAGTTTTGCCATGAGAGTCCATCATACCTACCTAAGGATTGAGTAAGATCCTTCAAGTAAGTTGTCATCGGTGCATGCAATAAAAATTGCTCCTTAAATATGTATGATCTATTAGTGCGAAGAAAATAAGCTTTATACGAACTTGTGATAGGGAAGAAATAAAAGCGACGGACTGCATAATAAAGGTCTTTATCACAAGGGGCAATATAAAGTGACGTTCTTTTGCATTAAGATTTTGTGCATCCAACCATAAAAGCGCATGACAACCTCTGCTTCCCTCTGCGGAGGGCCTATCTTTTACTTTTACCTTCTACCCTTATACAAGAGTCATGGTGATCATCACCTTTCCTTTTTACACTTTTTCCTTTGGCAAGCACTTTGTGTTGGAGTGATCCGGATATATATATCCACTTGGATGTAGGTTTTCATGAGTTATTATTGTTGACATTACCCTTGAGGTAAAAGGTTGGGAGGCAAAACTATAAGCCCCTATCTTTCTCTGTGTCCGATTAAAACTTTGAACCCATAAATATCACGTGAGTGTTAGCAATTGTGAAAGATTAAATGATAGTTGAGTATGTGGAGTTTGCTGAATCAAAGCTCTGACATAGACCCTTCCTGAAAATAAGATGAATTGCAATTGTTTGATGACTGAGAATATTGTTTGTTAGTTTTCAAGAAAGTTTATGATCTATACTTTAACATGTGAATAGCTTGACTTGATCATGAAAAGTTTTATGAGATGAGCTACTGTTATGACATATAATGATGCTAGAAAAGGTGATTTAAATTATCATTGATCAAACTTGTGCACCTGCTAGCATTCACACTTCATAAATTATTTCTTTTATCATTTACCTACTCGAGGACGAGCAGGAATTAAGCTTGGGGATGCTGATACGTTACCAACGTATCTATAATTTATGAAGTATTCATGCTATTATATTATCCATCTTAGATGTTTTATATGCATTTATATGCTATTTTATATGATTTTTGGGACTAACCTATTAACCTAGAGCCCAGTGCCAGTTTCTGTTCTTTCCTTGTTTTTGAGTTTTACAGAAAAGGAATACCAAACGGGGTCCAATTGACGTGCCAATTTTTGTTGATTTTTTATGGACCAAAAGAAGCCCCTGGAGCAAAAGAGTTGGGCCAGAAGAGTCCCGGGCTGTCCACGAGGGTGGGAAACGCGCCCACCCCCCCTGGGCGTGGGCCCCTGCCTCGTGGACGACTCGGAGACCCCCCTGACGTGAAACCAACGCCAAAAATTCCAATAAATACAGAAACCCCCAGAAAATAACCTAGATCGGAAGTTCCGCCGCCGCAAGCCTTTGTAGCCACGAGAAATCAATCTAGGCCCTCTCTGGCACCCTGCCGGAGGGGGCCATCATCACCGGAGGCCATGGAGGAGGATCCCGGAGGGGCCATCATCGCCATGAAGGCCAAGGACCAGAGGGAGAACCTCTCCCCATCTAGGGGGGAGGCCATGGAGGAGGAAGCACAAGGGGGAGAACCTCTCCTCCTCTCTCTCGGTGGCACCGGAGTGCCATCGGGAGGGGAATCATCGCCGCGATGATCGTCTTCACCAACATCCCCATCATCATCACCATCCTCATCTATTTTACGCGGTCCACTCTCCCGCACCCCGCTGTAATCCCTACTTGAACATGGTGCTTTATGCCACATATTATGATCCAATGATGTGTTGCCATCCTATGATGTTTTGAGTAGATATCCTTTGTCTTTGGGTTGATTGATGATCTAGATTGGTATGAGTTGTATGTTTTATTATTGGTGCTGTCCTATGGTGCTCTCCGTGTCGCGCAAGCGTGAGGGACTCCCGCTGTAGGGTGTTGCAATACGTTCATGATTCGCTTATAGTGGGTTGGTGAGTGACTGAAACACAAACCCGAGTAAGGGGGTTGTTGCGTATGGGAATAAAGAGGACTTGATGCTTTAATGCTATGGTTGGGTTTTACCTTAATGATCTTTAGTAGTTGCGGATGCTTGCTAGAGTTCTAGTCATAAGTGCATGTGATCCAAGAAGAGAAAGTATGTTAGCTTATGCCTCTCCCTCATATGAAATTGGAATGACGACTATCGGTCTTGTTAACAATTGCCTAGGACAATTCCGCACACCGATCCATCATTATTCCACACTCGCTATTTATAGTATTTAGTAGTATATTCTAACTTTATGATAACAGCAACTACTTTTATATTTTAGCTCTCTGATATCATGCAAAGTTATCCTCTTCATACCCACAACATAGTTTTATTTCTCGTTTCTAGTTGGAAGCAAACGTTCGGTGTACGTAGAGTCGTATCAGTGGCAGATAGGGCTTGAGAGAATATTGATCTTACCTTTAGCTCCTTGTGGGTTCGACACTCCATACTTATCATTTCCACCTTTGGAAATTGCTATGATGATTCCCTACACTTGGGGATTATCAAGGCTCGCGGCGGGTATCGTTATTTTCTCACCTTCACAGATGATTTGAGCTGATATGGGTGTATCTACTTGATGAAACATAAATCTGAAACATTTGAAAAGTTCAAAGAATTTCAGAGTGAAGTGGAAAATCATCATAACAAGAAAATAAAGTTTATACGATCTGATTGTGGAGGAGAATATTTGAGTTACAAGTTTGGTCTTCATTTGAAACAATGCGGAATAGTTTCGCAACTCACGCCACCCGGAACACCACAGCATAATGGTGTGTCCGAACGTCGTAATCATACTTTAATAGATATGGTGCGATCTATGATGTCTCTTACTAATTTACCGCTATCGTTTTGGGGTTATGCTTTAGAGACGGCTGCATTCACGTTAAATAGGGCACCATCTAAATCCGTTGAGACGACACCTTATGAATTGTGGTTTGGCAAGAAACCAAAGTTGTCATTTCTTAAAGTTTGGGGCTGCTATACTTATGTGAAAAAGCTTCAACCTGATAAGCTCAAACCCAAATCGGAGAAACGTGTCTTCATAGGATACCCAAAGGAGACTGTTGGGTACACCTTCTATCACAGATCCGAAGACAAGACATTCGTTGCTAAGAATGGATCCTTTCTAGAGAAGGAGTTTCTCTCGAAAGAAGTGAGTGGGAGGAAAGTAGAACTTGATGAGGTAACTGTACCTGCTCCCTTATTGGAAAGTAGTTCATCACAGAAACCGGTTCCTGTGACGCCTACACCAATTAGTGAGGAAGCTAATGATGATGATCATGTAACTTCAGATCAAGTTACTACCGAACCTCGTAGGTCAACCAGAGTAAGATCCGCACCAGAGTGGTACGGTAATCTTGTTCTGGAGGTCATGTTACTTGACCATGACGAACCTACGAACTATGAGGAAGCGATGATGAGCCCAGATTCCGCGAAATGGCTTGAGGCCATGAAATCTGAGATGGGATCCATGTATGAGAACAAAGTGTGGACTTTGATTGACTTACCCAATGATCTTCAGGAAGAAGACTGACGCTGACGGTAATGTTACTGTCTACAAAGCTCGACTTGCTGCGAAAGGTTTTCAACAAGTTCAAGGAGTTGACTATGATGAGACCTTCTCTCCCGTAGCGATGCTTAATTCTGTCCGAATCATGTTAGAAATTGCTGCATTTTATGATTATGAAATTTGGCAAATGAATGTAAAGACTGCATTCCTGAATGGATTTCTGGAAGAAGAGTTGTATATGATGCAACCCGAAGGTTTTATCGATCCAAAGGATGCTAACAAAGTGTGTAAGCTCTAGCGATCCATTTATGGACTGGTGCAAGCATCTCGGAGTTGGAATAAACGCTTTGATAGTGTGATCAAAGCATATGGTTTTATACAGACTTTTGGAGAAGTCTGTATTTACAAGAAAGTGAGTGGGAGCTCTGTAGCATTTCTAATATTATATGTGAATGACATATTATTGATTGGAAATGATATATAATTTCTGGATAGCATAAAAGGATACTTGAACAAGAGTTTTTTCAATGAAAGACCTCGGTGAAGCTGCTTATATATTGGGCATCAAGATCTATAGAGATAGATCAAGACGCTTAATTGGACTTTCACAAAGCACATACCTTGATAAAGTTTTGAAGAAGTTCAAAATGGATCAAGTAATGAAAGGGTTCTTGCCTGTGTTACAAGGTGTGAAGTTGAGTCAGACTCAATGCCCGACCACTGCAGAAGATAGAGAGAAAATGAAAGGTGTTCCCTATGCTTCAGCCATAGGCTCTATCATGTATGCAATGTTGTGTACCAGACCTGATGTGTGCCTTGCTATTAGTTTAGTAGGGAGGTACCAAAGTAACCTAGGAGTGGATCACTGGACAGCGGTCAAGAACATCCTGAAATACCTGAAAAGGACTAAGGATATGTTTCTCGTTTATGGAGGTGACAAAGAGCTGGTTGTAAATGGTTACGTCGATGCAAGCTTTGACACTGATCCGGATGACTCTAAGTTACAAACCGGATACGTGTTTATATTGAACGGTGGAGCTATCAGTTGGTGCAGTTCTAAGCAAAGCGTCGTGGCAGGATCTACGTGTGAAGCGGAGTACATAGCTGCTTCGGAAGTAGCAAATGAAGGAGTTCATATCCGATCTAGGTGTCATACCTAGTGCATCGGGTCCAATGAAAATCTTTTGTGACAATACTGGTGCAATTGCCTTGGCAAAGGAATCCAGATTTCACAAGAGAACCAAGCACATCAAGAGACGCTTTAATTCCATCCGCGATCAAGTCAAGGAGGGAGACATAGAGATTTGCAAGATACATACGGATCTGAATGTTGCAGACCCGTTGACTAAGCCTCTCTCAAGAGCAAAACATGATCATCACCAAGACTTCATGGGTGTTAGAATCATTACTGTGTAATCTAGATTATTGACTCTAGTGCAAGTGGGAGACTAAAGGAAATATGCCCTAGAGGCAATAATAAAGTTGTTATTTATATTTCCTTATATCATGATAAATGTTTATTATTCATGCTAGAATTGTATTAACCGGAAACTTAGTACATGTACGAATACATAGACAAAAGGGAGTGTCACTAGTATGCCTCTACTTGACTAGCTCGTTAATCAAAGATGGTTAAGTTTCCTAGCCATAGACATGAGTTGTCATTTGATTAATGGGATCACATCATTAGAGAATGATGTGATTGACTTGACCCATTCCGTTAGCTTAGCACTTGATCGTTTAGTATATTGCTATTGCTTTCTTCATGACTTATACATGTTCCTATGACTATGAGATTATGCAACTCCCGAATACCGGAAGAACACTTTGTGTGCTACCAAACGTCACAACATAACTGGGTGATTATAAAGGTGCTCTACAGGTGTCTCCGATGGTACTTGTTGAGTTGGCATAGATCAAGATTAGGATTTGTCACTCCAATTGTCGGAGAGGTATCTCTGGGCCCTCTCGGTAATGCACATCACTATAAGCCTTGCAAGCAATGTGACTAATGAGTTAGTTGTGGGATGATGCATTACGGAACGAGTAAAGAGACTTTCCGGTAACGAGATTGAACTAGGTATTGAGATACCGACGATCGAATCTCGAGCAAGTAACATACCGATGACAAAGGGAACAACGTATGTTGTTATGCGGTTTGACCAATAAAGATCGTCGTAGAATATGTGGGAGCCAATATGAGCATCCAGGTTCCACTATTGGTTATTGACCGGAGACGTGTCTTGGTCATGTCTACATAGTTCTCGAACCCATAGGGTCCGCACGCTTAACATTCGGTGACGATCGGTATTATGAGTTTATGTGTTTTGATGTACCGAAGGTTGTTCGGAGTTCCGGATGTGATCATGGACATGACGAGGAGTCTCGAAATGGTCGAGACATAAAGATCAATATATTGGATGGCTATGTTTGGACATCGGAATGGTTCCGGGTGAGTTCGGGCATTTACCGGAGTACCGGGAGGTTACCGGAACCCCCCGGGGAGTATATGAGCCTTATTGGGCCTTAGTGGAATAGAGGAGAGGAAGGCCAAGGTGGAGGGCGCGCCCCCCTAGCCCAATCCAAATTGGGTGGGGGGCCGGCCCCCCTTTCCTTCCCTCTCTCTCCCCCTTCCTTCTCTCCTACTCCAACAAGGGAAAGGGGGAATCCTACTCCCACCGGCCACCGGGAGTAGGACTCCCCCCTTGGGCGCGCTTAGGAGGCCGGCCCTCCCCCCTCCTCCACTCCTTTATATACGGGGGAGGGCGGCACCCCATACACACACAAGTTGATCATTGATCTCTTAGCCGTGTGCGGTGCCCCCCTCCACCATAATCCACCTTGGTCATATCGTTGCAGTGCTTAGGCGAAGCCCTGCACCGGTAGCTTCATCATCACCGTCATCACGCCCTCGTGTTGACGAAGCTCTCCCTCGACACTCTGCTGGATCGTGAGTTCATGGGACGCCACCGAGCCGAACGTGTGCAGATCGTGGAGGTGCCGTACTTTCGGTACTAGGATCGGTCGATCGTGGAGACGTACGACTACATCAACCGCATTGTCATAACGCTTCCGCTTACGGCCCATGAGGGTACGTGGACAACAGTCTCCTCTCTCGTTGCTATGCATCACCATGATCTTGCGTGTGCGTAGGATTTTTTTGAAATTACTACGTTCCCCAACATCATGCTGCTTGTTCAAAATTCATTTTTACTATTGGAATATGATGATAGATCTGATTCAAACTGGAATTCAGTTTTCTTGTACAGAAAACAGAAGGATCAGGCTGTACGTGATAATATATATGCCTAGAAAATGAAAGGGATAATAGATTCCTAAGTACTACAACTATCATACCATTCCAGGAAGTTACTTCTTGATGTCATTCTAGAAAATAGAAGGATCAATAGAATGTTCTCGGTGATCATTTTAGGTGTCCTTTTAGGCAGCAACACCAAGTAGCATGGCTTCATCTTAGAACTGTTCAATAGGACCATGTTTGAACTACTGCATACGTAAAGATCATTTCTTCACGACTTCTCTTATGCTCCCAGGGAATCTGGTCCAAACTCCACATCGCTGTCACAGAACAAAGTTGGAAGCACTAATCATCACTTGTCTTTGCATGCATGCATACACACTATTACAATCACGTATACAAATTCAAAAAAGTTAGTGAATATAGAAAATGTTTGTGAAATTTAAAACTATTTATGTTTCTAAAATAAAAATATATTTTTTAAAAAAACCATGATTTTTGTAAATGTAAACACTTTTAGGAAAATGTAATGACTTTTATGAAAAAAAAGATGAAACCAATAAAAAGGAAAATGATGCATATTTTTTTAAAATGTGGAGATGCAAATGGCTGATAACTTTCCTCGTGGCCTTAATTGATGTCTTATTGCGGCATACAGTTGCATGTTGAGGGTGAACTTCCAACTCGGACAAAAACAGGTTGGGTCGAGGTGCTGTAGAGGGTGGACTTACAACTGAAAAAATGGGTCGGGTCCTAATTCATATCGAGGATGGCGTTGCAACTAGAACAAAATTAGTCGAGCAACCGAGTTGCAGACTCGTGGAGGGCTTGCAACTGGGACACAAAATATGGGGCTCCCAATTGCATGTCAGGGTGTAATGCAAACGACGACGAAAATGGGTTGGGCTCCAGTTGCGTGTCGATGGTCGACTTGCAACTGGGAAAAGAAAAAAGGCAGGCCCCGTTGCATGTCGGTGGTGGAGTTGTAACTAAGACAAAAATGGATGCCCCAGTTACATGTCGATGGTGGATTTACAACTGGGACAAAAAAAGGGTCCGGCCCTAGTTGTGTATCGTGGGTGGAGTTACAACTGGGAACCCTTGACAAACACCCCCCTAGTTGCGAGTCGATGGTTGACATGCAACTGGGGCCCTCGACAAACACACACTTCCCTAGTTGCAAGCCGATGGTTGACATGCAACGGCGGACCCTCGATAAACACACACACACCCTGAGTTGCGAGTCGATGGTCGGCACGCAACTGGGGGCCTCGACAAACATACACACACCCCTAGTTGCAAGTCGATGGTCGGGTTGCAACTGGGGGCCACGACAAAACACACGCACACCCCTAGTTGCAAGTCAATGGTCGGCATGCAATTGGGGGCCTCGACAAACACACACACACACACACACACACACACACACACACACACACACGAGTCGATGGTCGACATGCAACTGGGTCCCTTGACAAACACACGCCCCCTAGTTGCAAGTCCATGGTTGACATGAAACTGAGGACCCTCGACAAACACACAAACCCTGACTTGCGAGTCGATGGTCGACATGCAACTGGCGGCCTCGACAAACACACACAAACCCCTAGTTGCAAGTCGACGGTCGGGTTGCAACTGGGGGGCCATGACAAAACACACGCACACCCCTAGTTGTGAGTCGATGGTCAGCATGCAATTGGGGGCCTCCACACACACACACACACACACACACACACACACGAGTCGATGGTCCACATGCTACTAGGGTCCCTTGACAAACACACACTCCCCTAGTCCCAAGGTGATGGTTGACATGCAACTGGGGACCCTCGGCGAACACACACACCCTGAGTTGCGAGTCGATGGTCGGCATGCAACTTGGGGCGTCGATAAACACACACACCCCCTAGTTGCAAGTCGATGGTCGGGTTGCAAGTGGGGGGCCACGACAAAACACACGTGCACCCCTAGTTGCGAGTCGATGGTCGGGATGCAATTGGGGCCCCTCGACAAACACACACTCCCCCTAGTTGCAAGTCGATGGTTGACATGCAACTGGGGACCCTCGACAAACACACACACACACACCCTGAGTTGCGAGTCGATAGTCGACATGCAACTGGGGGCCTCGACAAACACACACAACCCTAGTTGAAAGTCGATGGTCGGGTTGCAATTGGGGGCCTCGAGAAACACACACACACACACGAGTCGATGTACCACATGCAACTGGGGTCCCTTGACAAACACACACTCCCCTAGTCCCAAGTAAATGGTTGACATGCAACTGGGGACCCTCGACGAACACACACACCCTGAGTTGCGAGTCGATGGTTGGCATACAACTTAGGGCCTCGACAAACACACACACACACACACCTAGTTGCAAGTCGATGGTCGGGTTGCAACTGGGGGCCACTACAAAACACACGCACACCCCTAGTTGCGAGTCGATGGTTGACATGCAACTGGGGCCCTCGACAAACACACACTTCCCTAGTTGCAAGCCGATGGTTGACATGCAACTGGGACCCTCGACAAACACACACACACACCCTGAGTTGCGAGTCGATAGTCGACATGCAACTAGGGGCCTGACAAACACACACACACCCCTAATTGCAAGTTGATGGTCGGGTTGCAATTGGGGGCCTCGACAAACACACACACACACACACACACAAACACACACACACACACACACAAACACACACAAACACACACACACACTAGTTGCGAGTCGATGGTGGACGTGCAACTAGAGACCCTCGACAAACACGCACTGCCCTAGTTGCGAGTCGATGGTTGACATGCAACTGGGGACCTTCGACAAACAAACAAACACACACACACACACACGAGTCGACGGTCCGCATGCAAGTGGGGTCCCTTGACAAACACACACTCCCCCTAGTTGCGAGTCGATGGTCGACGTGCAACTAGAGACCCTCGACAAACACGCACTGCCCCTAGTTGCGAGTCGATGGTCGACATGCAACTAGGAACCTTCGACAAACACACACACACACCCCTTAGTTGCGAGTCGATGTTCGGCTTGAAGTTGGGGACCCTCGACAAACACACACACACACCCCTACTTGTGAGTCGATGGTCGGCATGCAACTGGGAACCCTCGACAAACACACACACACACACACACACACACTAGTTGTGAGTCGATGTTCAGCATGCAACTGGGGGCCTCAGAAAACACATACACACACCCTAGTTGCGAGTCCATGTTCGACATGCAATTGGGGACCGTCGACAAAGCACACACACACCCTACTTGCGAGTCGACGGTCGACATGCAACTGGGGACCCTTGACAAACACACACTTCCCTAGTTGTGAGTTGATGGTCGACATGCAACTGGGGACCTTCGACAAACACACACACCCCCTAGTTGCGAGTCGATGTTTGGCTTGCAATTGGGGACCCTCGACAAACACATACACACACACACACACCTAGTTGCGAGTCGATGGTCTTCATGCAACTGGTGACCCTCGACAAACACACACACCCTAGTTGTGAGTCGATGGTCAGAATGCAACTAGGGGACTCAACAAACGCGCCCGCGCGCGCACACACACACACACGAGCGCGCGCACACACACACACACCCTTAGTTGCGAGTCGATGGTCGCATGTAACTGGGGGCCTCGACAAACACACACACACATCCGTAGTTGCAAGTCGATGGTCAGCATGGAACTGGGAGCCTCAACAAACACAAATGCCCCTAGTTGTGAGTCGATGGTCGACATGCAACTAGGGGCCTCAACAAACACACACACACACACTAGTTGCAAGCCAATGGTCGGATTGCCACTAGCGGCCTCGACACACACACACACACACACCCCTAGTTGCAAGTCGATGGTCGGGTTGCAACTGGGGACCACGACAAAAAACTCGCCCACACACACAGCTAGTTGCGAGTCGATGGTCGGCTTGCAACTGGGGACCCTCGATAAAGCACATACACACACCCCTAGTTGCGAGTCGATGGTCGGCATGGAAGGCCTCGACAAAAAACACACACACCCTAGTTGCGAGTCCATGTTTGGCTTGCAACTAGGACCCTCGACAAACACACGCACACACACACCCTAGTTGCGAGTCCATGGTCGGGTTGCAACTAGGGCCATGACAAAACACCCACACACACACCTAGTTGCGAGTCGATGGTTGACATGCAACTGGGGGCCACGACAAAATAAACACACACACACACACCCCTAGTTGCGAGTTGATGGTCGGCATGCAACTGGGGACTCTCGAGAAACACACACTCCCCTAGTTGTGAGTCGATGGTTCACATGAAACTGGGGGCTACGACAAAACACACACACATCCCTAGTTGCGAGTCGATGGTCGGCATGCAACTAGGGACCCTCGACAAACACACACTCCTCTAGTTGCGAGTCGATGGTTGACATGCAACTGGGGACCCTCGACACACACACACACACTAGTTGCGAGGCGATGGTCAGCATGCAACCGGGGGCCTCGACACACACACACACACACTAGTTGCCAGTCGATGGTCGACATGCAATTGGGGACCCTCGACATATAGTAGGAAACAAAAAGTACATTTTAATAGACGAAGAAGAAAAAACAGCAAGAAAAAATGACAAATGGAAATAAAAAATAAAATGAGAATGGGAAGCACGAGTAAAAATGAACTTGCCAAAATTTAGAACAACAACAAAATCCAATATTTTCAATGAAAAACAGAAAAAAAAATCTAGAACCACTACTCCTCCCCTTGTAATGCAATTGGAGGAGATAAAGAAAATCGATGGAACCGCTACTTTCATTCACGCTCTCTTCAATTCTAGAATGGATCTAGCTGTCATCCTCTTTGTGGGTCTAAAATATGAATAATGATAAGCATAAAAAAGAAAACACAAAATGAGAGAGAAAAAACCAAGAACACAAAATAAAAGTATAAAAATTTATCTTCTAGTACATTTCAGAAATTAACCCAATCTCATTTTAGTATAAATAAAGTTTAAAAAATCTTTACATGTTCTCTCCCAACAAAAAAGTGAAAAAGGTAAAAAAATAAAAAAAGGCAGCTAAAATTGAAAGTTAAATAGGAATAATGGATAAAAAATAAAACAACAAAGAAAAACACAATGCAGAAAAAAAACGTCCCGTGTAGCCTAGGACACCGGACCCAGGTCACAAGCCCACACATGCCCAGCGGGCTAAAACCCAACGTGGGGCAAGAAAAATGGTGCGACACAAAAAAGAAAAAGGGGCTGCGAGCCGAACAACAGATAGGCTGCGCCGTGTTCGCTAGGAAGCTCTCCACCTCGACAAAAATACGAATCGCAGAGTGATTTGATCCGACAGTAGAAAAGGTGGATGAGACCAAACAAATTTTCAGCTGAATGAGTTTCAGCAAAACCGTTAAAAAAACTAAAGAAAGGCCTAGTCAACATCTCCTCCATCCCCTCGATCCCTCTCCGCCCGATGTGCCCAGGGGCAGCCCACACTCCACTCACCCGATCTGCCGCGCCGCCGCCGGCAAGCTGCGCAGCTGCCTCCAGCAACGCCTTTTGCCTTGGCCAACACCCAGCCGCCGCACCGCGCGGGGGTTCTGCCCCGCCTACCTCACCGCCGACGCCGGGTTCATCTGCTCGACCCGCCCCTACTTCCCAAAGCACGCCACGACCACCCAATTGATATCCCTTCCCATCAATTCTAGTCGTGAGGGCCTTCTTCTCCAAATCCCGCGAAGGTAACAGCCGTGAACTCCGCATCAATGTCGGCGTTGTTCAGTGACTCGGACAACGTGAAGCTGGAGGAGTGGAGGCGTCCTCCTACTCAACCTCGCCGGTGGCCCTGCGCCCGGTAAATCTGCAGGCGGCGAGGGTCAGCGCGTGGGGAATCAGCCGCTCGCGGAGGCCGACCCACACTTTCGCGCCCAACAGCTCGTTAACCCCGAGATGGAGCTAGGCTACGGGGAGACCGTTTGATTCGGCAACATTGCTCGACCCAGCAGCCGCGACTCGTTCACTCCAACGAGACGACAACAGTCCACGACCGGCGCATC
This sequence comes from Triticum aestivum, assembly GCF_018294505.1. Lineage (NCBI taxonomy): Eukaryota > Viridiplantae > Streptophyta > Magnoliopsida > Poales > Poaceae > Triticum > Triticum aestivum. The sequence goes on from NC_057802.1 coordinate 92,282,363, forward strand.
TCGTATCTTCACTGCTTCCCTTGATGACGAAGCGGTGCTGCAGTATGTTCACGGCATCAGCCTCCTTGTGACGGCGCGGATCGGTGGGGAGCGGCACGACGCGGATGTGTGGCACGGTGGGGAGGAGCGCGGCGGCTAGCGCGTAATAAGGGAAGGGAGAGGCGTCGTGCGCATCACTGACCAGACCTGGCATAGGAAAGCCATGGAGGAAGCGAGCTGCTCACGAGGGATTGCTCGACCTGGAGTTGGAAAGCGAAGGAGAGAAGGCATATCGTGCGTGCTCGGCGCATCAGGTTGTTTGGATCGGCGATGCATAACTTTTGCATATATATGAGTCCGTAGTGTTCTGTTATGGTCCGAACAGTTATGCAGATCTATTAAATCTTAGCCGTCAATTTTTACGAGTAACATAAAAATAACGAACGAAGGTGACGTATGGAGAATCATGAAAGCTTCCTCCTTTTAATATTAGGTATAAATTAGCTGAGACATGCGTTGCACGTGCAAGCTTACTAGTGTCTATAAAGCCTTTTTATTTTTCTTGTCCTATCTTACATGCTGCCATATAATGAAAATTTTGTATCGATATTTTTAATGATATAACCTATGATGCAGCGACTATTTAATTTGTGTACAGCCGGTCATGTATAAAAATTCATAGATGATGGAACACAATGAAAACTGAAATAATCATTTAGCAAAAGTCCATTGAGGTACACACACGCCATTCGTGTCGAGATATTACAAATGCAGTTGTTTCCCGACGATTATCAGTGAGGAAACCGGGTATAGAGTTTGTCTCTAATCAACATATTTATCTTTTTTCTCTGAAATATTATATGTAAATGTGAACAATACTTGCTCTCTCTGTCCCCAAATACACGGCGTATAAATCCAGTCAAAAAGTCAATTTGTTCCAAGTTTGACCAAATATATTATATATAGAAGAAAATATTAACAACTACAATACTGATTAAATATATTATGAAAATATATCTAATGGTGGATATATTGGCATAGATTTGATATTTTTTATCTTCATTTTTTATATACTTGGTCAAATTTAGAAAACATCGACTATTTGACTGAATTTATGCCCCATCTATTTGGGACGGAAGTAGTAGTAAATTAAGTGTTCACAGCTTGCCTCCAAGCATCCACTGAATCACCAAGCTTTGTTCAATCTATGACCCATTCTGTTTTTAATTTTTATTTTTATTTTGCGATCACTATGGCCATTCTGTTGCTAGAACTCATCACTCAATAAAGCCATCCACTGTATATATACTGCAGAATACTTCCTCAGGCCCAACGAATTCTGTTAAGAAGAAGCGTTATCATAATAGGGAAAGATACTCATGTATTACTATCTGCGGAGAAATTGTGAGTACAAATGGAGTAGGAGGCAGAATCATGATACGAGTAATAAAGTTGTGCAGTCAGCAGTGAGCCAAATCAGTACAATTAGCAATGGAAACACCGACTCATCAACTCATAACAGTAAAAAAGTAATTGGTAAAATTTTGTCAATACATTTGGTATTTTTGTTCCTACACGATATTAGCTACAGAAAATTTATATGGATAATTGTACAATATTGTTGCTCAAGAAACTGAATTAATTCAATTCTCAAAGGTTTAAGGGTGTATTATTTCAGTAGAACAACTTTGCACACATATATATCATTTTGAGAAATGATAACTCGCGACCGTTCCCCAGGAGCAAACGTGCTTTGTGGCCAGGCTGACGATCCTTTCCTCAAAGCTCACAGGGTGTCTTCTCCAGGAAGTTTTGGCATCACGTCCTGGTCCTCTCTGCAGCAGATTGCCTCACAGCTGGAGCCATCATCAATTAGAGCAAAGAAGTTCCAACTATGTTGCGACTCTGGATTACTCATCTGGATTGCTAGTCGATACATGAGATTACAACAAGAATCCTAAGCAAGGGAAACATTTGCTTGACGGCAAAATTTCCTCCAACAAGTACACCTATAATGAATAAGATCAGGTTCCGACCAAAGAAACAGTTCCACCACAAGGAGATAGCAGCGTTAACTGGGATACCTATCATGACCAGAGTTTCAATCCCATCAGCAATAAACCTTTGACGAAACAGTGGACTAGCCATAGCCAGACTGTACAAACGAAAAGTTTCCTTACACTTACCTGATGAACAGTTACTGATAATCCCAAGTTCCTCACTTGAACCAACTAAAACAATAGACGCAGCAGAGGCACTAATCTTGTTATTTGAACTGTACAAGTTTGTGATGACCAAGGGATGAAGCTTCTCAAAAAAAGTTTGTTTTCCAAGATGTGAGCCTTCAGATGTGAATGCTCTGGTGCCTGTCGCAACAACCAGTAGAAATGACTCATCAGAACAAAATCCATTATATTTCAAAGATCAAACATTAAATGGTACAAAGCTACAACTAAATATTTCCCCACTGATACGTCTTAACTGGCCTGTAAGATGTCCTGAACAATGTGCACAATAAGTTCCTAACTTGCCTGGACACTCAAGCACTTTTAAGACGCCTTAAGCAGAGGCAACGCATACTCGGTATCAGCATCAGCGTATATATGCAAAGCTAATAATTCTTTGGAATAACATACTGATTCATTTTAAAAAGTAGCTAGATGACAGAACACAAATGGTTCGTTTCATAATTGCTGAGCAGGACCTTGAAAACAGGCCTGATTTATTACTGGCAGGACCTTCAAATAAGCACGAGTCAGTTATGTGCCATTTAGGTAGCAAATCCCAAGTAAGGCCTCTCTATTTGAAGGCCTGGATAAACAGTGTTCAATTCGCGGGATATTTGCAAGAAATAAACAATTGTGTGTACAAATATTAGAGTTGACTTTGGCCTAATGGTCCGAGACAATTGCTACACTTGTTTTCTGGTTCACGCAGTATGATTATATTTCTACAGTGATCATTGGACTTGTGGAGAATTAGAGATCGATGTGCTACATGATTGGATTTATTTTCACTACTTTGTTTCAGTTAGCTGATCATACATGTATTGAATAAATCAAATGTACTCCCTCCGTCCCAAAATAAGTGTCGCTGACTTAGTACAACTTTGCACTAAAGTTGTACCAAATCAGGGACACTTATAATCATCAAAAAAAGCGATGATAAGAAACTGGAAAAGCGATATTGTAACACCTAAAAAAAATTAGAATACGTTTTAGGATCACTCAAAACAGTATGCTAGTACCTTAGGAAAGAGAAAATAATTTGACATAAAGCTTTAGGGACAGATGAATGAAACATTTCAGAGTAGGATATTAACAAAGCTAGTTAAGGCACTTTATTTATTGGTAAGCCTCCTTAATTGTCGACATATCATGTACCAAACTATCCAAAAACAACAGAAGGATTTCGATCTAGATTTAAGTATAAATATTTGGTTTGGCAGCCATAATAAGCATAAAAGGGTAAGCATTTAAGCATGTTTTAGCAGCACGCCAAGTTCTACACATTGTACTGGTATACACTTAAAACAAGACAGTATTCGGTTAAGTGTGTTCCTCGACAATAACTGTAGCAATCTTATCCAACTGAACGTGTGTTCATCGACAATAACTGTAGCAATCTTATCCTACTGAACAGATGGTTTGCATCCGAAACATGTAGAAATATTCTAAGAAATTGTAGCCATTACTTAATACTCCCTCTGTTCCCAAATGTTAGTCTTTCTAGAGATTACAACAAGGGACTACATACGGAGCAAAATGAGTGATTCTACACCCTAAAATATGTCTATATACATCATCCTGTTGTAGTCCATTTGAAATCTCTAAAAGGACTTATATTTAGGAACGGAGGGAGTAGTTATCATGCGGCATAAGTGCATGGTTATACAAGAACATGGAGGATACATGATCACTTGTGCCGACTACAAAGGTCTGATTAGCCATTTACAGAACATGAATACATACTCAAAACTCAAAACATAATAAACAGATAAAATAATGTATGTATTAGTAATTTTCACTTACCTCAAGTAAGTGATGGTTGAATCCAAACCGGGGGCGGCCAGTTCAATCTTGAATCTGAACTAGGGGGCGATAACTCGATGAAACTGCTATCTTCCATATTGAAAACAACAACCTGCCTAAGACTATATCTGTGAGAGTAGATATATCTGAGCAAGTCATCCGTGTGGCAGATGCTATTGGGAATCAATGTAGAGAAGTCTTTCACCAGGAGCAGGAATGGGCTGTTGAAACCAATGAACATTGCATGATCTTGGAGGTTATTTATTTCAACAAGCTTTTGTTCAACAAATCAATCTTGTACACGAAAAACTTGTCTGCAACCCGTTCTCTTTTTCCATTCTCATTACTATACTTATCATGTCTCCATATCTGGAAAAGATCTCCCCATGGTGCTTGAACAATATATCTACTATGCGCTTGATAGGATATGATCGGCTTCAAAATAACTTTCACTTCAGCGGAAGGTCCATTAAGATTAATAGAATCAACTTCACCCCTACCACGAACACCATAAAACAAACCATCATTGTTGTTATGAAGAATATCTTGATATTTCCAGCAATTGCCTTTTCCACCAATCCAAGTCCATTTGGAGTCCCCAACCCTGGTATAAGAGAGTTGATTATTGGGCAGTTGTACTCGTAGCACTGTGCAGTTTCCTTGGGAAGGATCGCAAGAAAGAACAACCCTCTCATAAAAGAAGAAGCGGGCTTCTTCAAGTGTAAGATGGTATGGCTCCGTTTCTGTGTCAAAATCCGAAGAGAACAGATCCATGTAAAGGACATCATATCCATCTAGCACGCCCTCTTCAGTGTAGCGCAGTCTAACATTGTTCATGGTTTCAGGTGGAGGCATAGCTATCTGAGCTCTGGTTGCAGGATTGACTAGTATGAGATTCGACCGCTCATCCGCAGTGATGAGCCAGCCGTACGAGGAGCCCATGATGTGGCGTGTGCGGAAGGCAGGCTCCGATAGAGTGACATGGTAAAGCTTGTTGGTGGACATGTTATGCAGGGTGACCGTGTCAGCACCACGGTCGCCAGATGAGTAAACAAGGCAGGGGCTCTGTTTCGGCGAGCACAAGCGGAAACGACGGGCCACTAGCTAAATGAGGTGCCAGGATCAACAGACCGCACCTGAGCTGAAGAGATCTGGGATCTCGAGAGTGCCAAAGATCTGGAGGAGCACGTCAGCCTGAAGCTGGGACCAATCGCAGCCTGTGCTCGAATCTGGAGAGTCATCGGAAGCAGAAGCTTTCTTCATCGATTTTTGCAGAGGATGCTTGAAATCACAATTGTGTGATATAGAGGACAAGGGTCGCTCCGAACCCGATTGGAAGGTGAAATCAGATCGCAAAAGAACTTTCAGAAGGATATTGTACACCTGCACTAGGAATCCCCCCGGAAAGCTAATCAGAAAAAACAATTCGACGAAGAGGAATGACTCAGGCGCCCGCCTCTAGCCGGAGCAAAACCCTAGGGGGGTCGTGCAGGTGCGGACGCGCGCGATGATGTGGTTGAGCTGGTGGTGGCTGGCGAAGTTGCCGGCGCAGGAGTGCCGGACGCTGGTGGACCTGTGCGCCGTGACGAGTTCCACACCTCCGCCGCCCGTCGCCGCCGGAGGAGCACGAGGGTTCTGGCTCTGTGCGGTGGAGGTTTTTCTTTTTTCCCAAATGCTACAGTGCAAACGTCAGTTAGATTCGTGCGAACACGCTGGTTGCCGTCGGATACGGCATATAGATGGCCAAACAGGCCGTGCCTCGCGGCCCGGCCCAGAAGCACGTGTGCCCGGCACGTCATGTCTGGGCGAGGCCAAGGCACACGCAGCGACCCTGCACGGCCCGTTTAATCGAAATCACTGATTAAGCGCTGCCCTTTGGAGGTTACTTTCACCTGTTCAAGTTGTTAAGATTGTGACAAGTGATCACTGCATGTTAAATGAAATTATTGAGTCGGAGATGAAGGATTACATTAGAGGGTATTTTTCAAACCTATTTATGCCAGAAGTCTCTCAACCAAACCCGGAGGTTCTATCTCTTGTAAAAAGGAAAGTCACGAATGAAATGAATACTGCTCTTACGGCTCCATACACGGCGGAGGAAGTTTAGAAGGCCTTATTCGATATTGGTGATTTAAAAGCTCCGGGTCCGGATGGTCTGCACGCTATCTTTTATAAAAGATTTTGGTCTATGTTGGGAGAAGATCTGACAGAAGAAGTCTCAAGGCGGTGAATACATGTTCTATACCGGCAGGATGGAATGACACTACAATTGTCATGATCCCAAAGGTTAATTCTCCGGAAAAGATTACTCAATTTAGACCAATCAGTTTGTGCAATGTGGTGTATAAGGTTATTTCAAAAAAGATTGCTGCGCGATTAAAGGTAATTCTTTCAGATATTATCAGCCCAACTCAAAGTGCTTTTGTTCCTGGGAGATTGATCACAGATAATATTTTAGTGGCATATGAGTGTTTTCATAAAATAAAAAAAGGGCAGGTAAAGAAGGGTTGTGTGCCATTAAACTGGACATGCATAAAGCTTATGACCGAGTGGAATGGTCTTTTTTAAGAGGAGTTCTATTGAAATAGGGTTTTAAAGAGAATTGGGTGAACTTAATCATGCAGTGTGTATCCTTGGTGGAATACAGAGTACGGTTTAATGCCGACGAGACTGATAGTTTTAAACCTACTTGAAAGGATCTAGATGACGACTAGAGGGGGGGGTGAATAGGCGTTTTAAAACTGTTACGGATTTGGCTTTATCCTAATGCGGAATTAAACTAAACGGATACCTTTCAAGCACAAATTCTAAATATGCTAGGCTCAACTAAGTGCACCAACAACCTATGCTAAACAAGATAGGCACTTAAGGAAACTAGCAAGTACAAACTATATCACAAGATATGGAAATGTAGGAGCAACTAAGCAATTCAACTAGCACAAGATATATCAATATGAGCAAGTATGAATTGCGGTAAGTAAAGGGTGTGGGTAAGAGATAACCACAAGTGAGTTGGAGACGCGGATTTATCCCGAAGTTCACACTCGTGAGAGTGCTAATCTCCGTTAGAGCGGTGCCGAAGCCAAAGCTCCGGGGCGTCACCAAGTGACTCACCGTATTCTCCTTTTCGAGTCACCCCCAACGGATGAGCCTCGATTCACTCGGGGTTGGTCTTGAAGGCGACCACCACACCTTTACAAACTTCTCCTGAGCACACCACAAACAAGGAAGCTTCCGAAGGAACTTGACCACCTAGGCCACTTCAACACCCTTCCCCGGAGCACACCACAAGAAGAAGCTTCCGGGGGAACCTTGGCCACATAGGCCTCTTTCACAATCTTCTCAATGTATCACCAAACCGTCTAGGAGGCGGAGGCCTCCAAGAGTAATAAACTCACGGGCTCACACTCGAACAAATCGATGCATGGAGCTCAAACCAATGCAACAAATGCAATGCAAGGTCAAGCAACAAATGCTCAACTCACTCTCTCAATCTCATAAGATGCACTCTTGAAAGTAGGAGATTGAAGAGAGGGGATGCTTTGGATATGATCAACAAATGGCTCACTAATCCATCCACAAATCCCCCTTCACATAGAGGGGAGATAGGGGTTTGGGAGAGGTGGAGAGAGGCTCAAAATGGTGTTTAGAATGTGTGTGAACCAACCCCCAACCGGTGGGAGGAAAGGGCCCTTAAATAGCCAAACTCCGAAACTAGCCGTTGGGGCTCCAACGGGCATTTCCTGGGTACCCCGTGCGCACGGGGGTTGAGACCCCGTGTGCACGGGGTCCCGTGTGCACGGTACGAGCCCGTGTGCACGGAGTACCCAGAATTCTGGACACCCCGTGCGCACGGGGGTCAAAGACCCCGTGCACACGGGGTCCCCAGGACAGCCAGCAGCAGCCCACTAAAACATCGATAACTTGGGCATACGGACTCCGAATTCGATGATCTTGGGCTCGTTTTGAAGCTATGGAAAAGCCCAAGGTCCTCACATAGAGAACCACCCAAGATCAACAAGAAAGAATGATGCAAGTAATGCAAAGGTTTGAGCTCTCTACATGCGACGTGATCAAGCTACTTGCCCGAGAGTCCCTCTTGATAGTACGGCTATCAAACCTATAATCCGGTCTCCCACCAAGCACTATGAGACCGGCAAAACTAGGAAAACCTAGCTAAGGTATACCTTTGCCTTGCGCATTCAACTTGAGCTTGATGATGACTTTAATGCTTGCCTCAAGTTGGAATCCCTTTCTTGTCCACGACCACTTGGTGAAGATACTCGAATTGCTTCCTCATGATGCAATGAGGGAAGCCTTATCTCAAGCCCATCTTCACATGCACATTATCATGATGTGGACCGCAAGCTTCAAAGCATATAACCTCCGGCTTCTCATCTTGCACCTGGACTCCCCGAACTCGATGACCATCACCACTTGATGTCATCTCATCTTGCACTTGGACTCCTCGAATCCGATGACCATCACCACTTGATGTCATCCACACATAGGCTACACGAGATCTTTCCTTTTGATGCAAGCCTATGAGAAACACCTAACCCACATAGACATAACAAACATATAGCATGGGCTAGGTAACAAAGCACAATTCACAATTACTTACCATACCACTAGATCACTTGATCTCACGTGGTACATTGTTTGTGCTTTGTGAGTTGACCACTTAGATATACTCTTCGAGCTTCATCTTGGTCAACCAACATCTTTACTTCAAGCTCCATCTTGGTTTCTTGAAAGCCACAATGAACTCTTCATTTCACTTCATTGCTTCAAGACAATATCACCAAAGACTCTTTCATGACCATATCAAGTTCCACTATGAATATCATCTTGGTCACCACTTGCCCTTCTAAAAACTCCATCCCAAACTCTTGAGAGGCATAATGAATTCGTCACTCTAGTTGCTTGCTTCAAGACTTGATCAACATGATCTTGTCTTGAGAGGCATAATGAATTCTTCACTCTAGTTGCTTGCTTCAAGGCTTGATCAACCGAAACCCAACACATGAGCTCACCATGATCTTGTCTTGAAACCATAACTCGAATTCTTCTCTTTGATTATTCTCTCAAGCCTTGATCCTCAGAAGACCAACTTGAAACCTCGCTGGATATGGAATCTCGAGAGCCAACACCTAGGCCCCGTGAGCACGGGGTATCCAGAGAGTTGACACTCGACCCCGTGCGCACGGTATAAGCCCGTGTGCATGGGGTATCCGGAGAGGGATACCATGAGGACTTCTTCAGATGCTTTGATGGCAATCTTCACAAAACAACCCAAAGAACTTCAAGCATCACTATGGAACATATCTTCATATAAGATCCAATGCACTTGATGCTCCATAGGAATTGTCATTTAATACCAAAGCTTAGAGCAAATATAACTTCATCTATATGGACTTCATCCTTGATTCCATCCAATATCCTTGAGGCATTATCTTCATATATATGGACTTCATCCTTGATTCCATCCAATATCCTTGAGGCACCATCTATGGACAAAACCTTCAAATATATCTCACTGAAAACATTAGTCCATAGAGATTGTCATTCAATTACCAAAACCACACTTAGGGGCTACATGCCCTTTCACTACTAGAGGACTAAGGCAAGGGGATCCGCTCTCTCCCTATTTGTTTTTGTTGTGCACAGAGGGCCTCACTGCTCTTTTAGCAAACGCAGAAGAAACGGGTAGTATTTTCGGCATAAAAGTTAGCAGAGATGCCCCTTCTGTTTCCAACTTACTCTTTGCGGATGATTCATTGATCCTCATACAAGCTAATGATATGAACGCGAAGACTTTGAGAGAAGTTCTGGAATCTTATTGTGCTGCCTCGGGTCAAATGGTGAGTGTTGAGAAGTCTAGCATATTTTTTAGCCCCAATACAAAAGTGGAAGAAAAGGTGCAAATTTGTACTACTCTGAATATTATGACTGAGGCACTCAATGACAAATATTTGGGTCTACCAGCAAATGTGGGGATGGACAAAAGTGATTGCTTTCAGTTCCTGATTGACCGAATTATTATGAAAATTAGTGGATGGAAAGAAAAAAAATTGTCTGCCAGTGGAAAGGAAATTTTGCTAAAATCTGTTGTTCAAGCTATCCCAACTTATGCCATGTCCGTCTTTAAAATTCCTATAAAAAATTGTAAAGGAATCATTGACGCGATGTCGTAATTTTGGTGGGGCGATGACGACAACCATAAAAGGATGCATTGGATGGCATGGTGGAAGATGTGTGTTCCCAAAGATCAAGGGGGGATGGGCTTTCATGATATACACTGCTTTAATCTGGCATTGTTAGCTAAACAAGCTTGGCGTCTCCTGGATAATCCAGATTCGTTATGTGCCACAATGCTAAGAGCCAAGTATTTCCCAGAGGGTGATCTGATGAGTGCAAAATTAAAAAAGGGTTCCTCCTTTACTTGGCAAAGTATTATGGCGGGAGTTGACTCTCTCAGAAATGGTTATATATGGAGAGTTGGAACTGGGCAAAAAATTAATATTTGGACAGACGCTTGGATTCCAAATTGTGCGAATAGGAGAATTATTACTCCAAGACGAGGGATACTTCTGACGGAAGTGTCTGATCTTATTGACCCAACACAAATGATTGGGATGAAGATTTGGTGAGACAAACACTATGGCCAATTGATGCTCGAAGAGTCCTGGCGATCCCTCTCCCTATGCATAATATGCAGGACTTCATTGCCTGGAGCTATACTAAAAACGGTTTGTTCACTGTACGATCTGCTTATTTGGAGGAGTGGAATAAACAACATGGAAAGAAACTGGAATACACAAATGGAATGGGTAGAAGTAGGGTCAATCCTATTTGGGGTAAGATTTGGAAATTAGCCTGTCCGGCGAAGGTGAATTTTTTATCTGGTGCACATTGCATGGGACACTACCGTGTCGTATTACCTTGGCCAATAGACACATAAAAATTTCGCCCAATTGCCCAGCATGTTCAAATGGGCCAGAGGATACAAAGCATGTGTTGTTTCTGTGTCAGAAGGCAAAAGAAGTGTGGGAAAATTTGGGGATGTATGAAGAGGTTAAAAAAGCTTGTGCGGTTGATTGTCATTACTCCTCATGCCACAACAAGAATTTTCTTTATCGGATTCACGGAACGCACGGGAGCTGATTGCTGTAACCGCAGGGTATTTATGGTGGAATAGACGTAAACTGGTTCACGAGGGAAAGTCTCAAGAGGTATGTCAAACCTCGATGGGAATTCGTGCTATAACGATAAATTTTGTAAGTGCCCATTCCCCTAATGCAAATAGGAAGATTGGAGGGTGGAGTAGACCTCCTAGGGGCTTTGTTAAATTGAATGTGGATGCTGCCTTCGATCATGATCTACTAAAGGGCACAGCGGGGGCTGTCCTTAGGGATGACAAAGGAAACTTCATTGTAGGTGGAAATTGGAAAATTGATTGTTGCGCTGATGTCCTGACAGCGGAAGCATTAGCACTTAGGTTTGGCTTATCGCTAGCACAAAAGGCGGGTTGCAATCGTCTTGTTATCAACTCTGACAATATGGAAGTCATTGACACAATGAAGAATGGAGGACACTCTGCAGGAGCGGCAGCAACATTTTTTTATGACTGTTTTTTTATAGCTTGTGATTTCCTCTTACTAGTTTTGAACATTGTAATAGGGAAGCGAACAAGGTAGCACATGAGTTGGCTCGACGAGCAAAATATTCCGTGACGAGGGATTGGATTGAGGAGCCTATGGGAAATATTGTATCTCTACTTCTAGACGATGTAACCATTATTTCTAATTAATAAAGTGGTTGATGTTTTTAAAAAAATATTGATTTGGAATTTTTCCTTTTTTAGACTCATTTATTGAAATGTTTTATCTCTTAAATCATGCGTTCAAATCGCAAACCATTTTCACTTGAGAAAATTCCTTATATAGCACCGTTTTAAATTTTGTTTCCCTATTTGACACTGAAAAACTTTTTCTTCCCTATATAACACCTTATCTAAATTTTATGCCCTTTACGACACTTCCATCAATTTTAAGCCTTAACGGTGTTGAATGACACCTGAACAGACCTATTTGCCCCTCATGAGGTTGTTAGGTTGATCTCCACCATGTGGGCGCAACGGCCCACCGGGCCCTTAGATCCGCGCCCTGATCGGGGGCGCCCAACCCTCTTCTGGTTGGTGGGCCCCTGTGACCCGCGCTATATGTCGGTGGGAAACGACACCTATGGGATCACAAGAATCCCTACTATGGTTGTCGGGGCGTGGGGTTGTGAGAAGAGCAGGATTAACAGTCAGCACAAGGATCGTTTATCCAGGTTCGGGCCGCGAGGATGCGTAAAACCCTAGTCCTGTTTTGGTGGGTGTATTGAGTGTTCTTGAGCTCTCGAACTAGCTATGGCGGCTGTGTAGTTCCAAAGAGCCGAATCCCCCTCCAGTACGCCATGGGCCTCCTTTTATAGTCGAAAGGGGCTGCCACAGTGGCACACAGGAGGTGAAAAGGCCTACAGTACTATGAACTTATTGCCCGTATTACAGGACAAGACGCATTTAATGCGTAGCTTAGGTGTCCCTTAGCTTTATTGGGGACGGGAACGAGGCCCGTCCCGTTCGTTGCCGCCTCGCCTTGCTTCGACACGCGCCCCGGCCAGCGGTGCATGCGGCGCCATGCAGGCAGGCAGTCAGCTGAGGTGGCGCGGTGGTAGGGTCTTCACAAAGATCCGCATGCCACCACGCAGGTGCTTGCTGAGTTGGCGTAGAGGCCGCCCGTCGCCACGCAGGTGCCTGCCCAGCTGGTTGAGCTAGCAGCTGTTTGGGGACGGCGGTGGAGTCTTGGTCGACACGGGCCTGGGTGTGGCCCCGCTGACGCCCTCGTCAAGGGCCTTGCCGGGGGCCCGGCAAGGGTCTTACCATGGCGCGTAGTCGTCCCCGGCAAGGATCTTGCCGGGGGTCTCGTGGCTTTCCTCGGCAAGGATCCCGCCGAGGGTCGCCGTCTTTTGGTCCTCATCTGATCTCATATATCTATGGTCTTGACAAAGATCTGCATGCCACCACGGAGGTGCCTCCCGAGCCCTGGTCCAATGTGGTTGGTTGAGTTGGAACCCGTGAGCTCAAGGGTGGCTCGCTCTGTTAGCATCGGGCAAGTCGCCCCGGCAAGGCTCTTGCCGGGGCCGCGGAGGCTGCCCCGGAAAGGGCCTTGCCGGGGGAGTCCACCTCGCCCTCTCGCTCTTTGGTATCTTTGGTCTTGGCGTTGCCTTGGCCATCTTGTGCTTCGGCTTCTCTCCGGCTTCCCTCCCCTGCTCTGCTTAGTGTGGCCGTGGGCGCGGCTCCGACTGTCCGTGCACAAGTAAAGGGGTCAAAAGGAGCGCCCCTACTTTTGTACACCGACAGAAGCCCCCGGGCCTGGGCCACACATAAGCGCGACACGTTGTTGGGACAGGCTCAAAATGGTGTGCGGGCAGGAGGGGCGGATTCTACCGCGGTAATTTTCCGTCTGCTGTGCTTCCCCACGACCTACGCGCGACGTGGAAGGTCATGCGTGACGTGGGGGTCATGCGTGGGGCGGTTTCCGCATGCATGCGTGACATCATGGTAAAGAGGCGGCTCGCGCCTTCTCCATAAAAGAGGGAGGCGTGGAGGCGCGGGTCATTTACTGGATGGACTCGGGTCGCGGTCTTCAAGGCGTCCACGCCCCCCCCGATCACGGGGCGGGGAACGGTCGCCTCACTTGTCCTCTCGACCCTGCTCGCCCGTCACACGTCCTTCATGCAAGTGGCGGGCGGTGGAGGCGGGAAACCGGGCCATCACTGATTGGGGCGGCGGGCCGGTCCTGATTCCTGCGCCTCTGATGGCTGGATTGGCTGAGTGGGGCGGCCGAGCCCCGACCTCACCCCCTTATAAGGAGGGGGAGGGAGGGCGTCGTCCCACATTCCTTCAGCACCTATCCTCCTTCACCTGTGTTTCTTTCTCCCACCTGGCATGGCGAGAGGAGGTGCTGGGCCTTCGACGGTGGCGGCAAGGGTCGCTGCTCATCAGCGCGTCCCTCCTTCCCACAAGCCCGCGGCGGCGAAGCCTGCCGCAAGAGGAAGGGGGAGGGGCGTGGCCGAGGTCGCCGCGGCGGTCGTGGGAGAGGGGGACGAGGTGGCGCGACGGTCGCGCCTCCGCCAGCGGTGCCTCCCACGATGGAGGGTCACGTCGGGGACCGGCCCCGCGAGTTCTTCATCCGGCTGCGCCGGCCACAGCGTCGTCGTCTCCGTATCCCCACCCCCTTCGCTCAGGAGATGGAGCTCGATCTGCCCCAGACCCTCAGACTGCACATGAGGGGCTGCGGGACCGGCGGCACGCGGGTCGACGACGTCGACTTCCCCGCTCCTCATGTTATGTATCTCCATCGCGGATGGAAGACGTTCACCCGCATCCATAGCTGTGGGGCTCGTCCTCTACTTCAAGTTAATGGAGGGCGGCTTGCTCTCCGTCAAGGTCTTCGGAGACCTTGGAACTCGCCTGAAGTGCTGCGTGGAGAGCTCCTCCGACGACGAAGATTCCTCCTCAAGCGGGAGTGACGAGGAGGACAGCGACAGTGACGACGAGGGAGTCGAGCGGCAGGATGCCGACTCTGACTGACCTCGCTGCCCCTTCCTCGGCCACGCGCCCTGCCGAGGGTCTTCCTCGCCAAGCTCTCCATCGGGGCGCTCCCCGTCGTCTCCTTGGGCGGCTGGCGTAGGAGGGCCGGAGAAAGGCGAAGAAGGCGGGCAGCGGTCGTCAACTCGGAGTATGCGGGCACCGACGCCTTCGTCGCGTATTGTCGGGCCGTTGCGTCATCTTCCAGCCCCTCCGCCGGCACCAGGATGCTCTCTTGGCGCCTTCTGCTTCTCGCACCTTGCCTAGGTGCTCCTTTCGCCCTCCTGCCGTCTTGTTTCACCTCCTGAGGAGAGGGACAAGAAAGGGATTACAAGCACCTTATCTCTTTTTAGTTTGTAAGCCTGCGGACACTTGTTAATTTTTAGACTTGTAATCCCCTTGCTCATGTTTTTTATTCCGTACGAACTGTACCTGTATGGGACGTTTTTAATGAAAAAGGGTGTTTGCCGGGTTCTTTATGCGTGAGCGAGGCCCATGCCAAGGACGAATCCTTGTTATTTCTAAGGTAAACATTATCGCCCGGCAACAGGCCTTGCCGTCCCACCGCTTTGGTCGACCATTCTCACGCTCTTGGCGGAGGCAGGGGCGAAGCAGGGTTAGGCCCCTCATTCATTTCTCTTGCCACCGCGACTACGAACAAGTTCCGACCCAGGGGATAGCTCTTGGGTACGGGAAAAGGGGAGCACGGTGGCTTTAAGAATATAAACGAGGTTTCATATGTCCCAGTTCTATACGGAAATGCATAACAGGGGATAAAAGACTTATCTGAATCCGCAGCCCCCGGCAACCTTGGCTTGCCGTGATTGGATCCTTGTGTCTTCAGCCGCCGGCGATCCTGGCTTGCCGGGGCCGGAGCGCCGATCCATCCTCTTTCTCCCAAGCGACTCAGGAGACATGTCCACGTGCCCTGCGAACCAAAGAGGACAGAAAGACGCACACTCGACCTCTAGGCTAGGGGTTAGTCGCCACTAAGCACTATCAACCCTAACCGAGGAAGAAACTTAACCTAGCATGCATGCTATAACTTAGGGTGCCAGCGCTTTGTTTATTTATGCTCAGGGTCTGCGCCTGGCTTTGTACAGAGGGTTACATGCCTTGCCGGCAAAGCTTGTACAAAAGGTGGCTTGCCAGGAGGCCCGACAAGCCGCGCCTTATGGGTAAAACTTGCGAAGATGCTCGATGTTCCAGGAGTTGCTCACTGGGACAACATCCTCGGTCTCCAGGCGGACTGCGCCGGGCCTGGTGACTCGTATTAACCGATAAGGGCCTTCCCACTTCGGCGTCAACTTGTTGGAATTCTTGGCCGACTGAACGCGCCGAAGAACAAGGTCGCCTTCCTCAAAGCTTCGGGCATGGACCTTGCGGCTATGGTAGCGTGCTGCTCTCACAGCCGCCCGAAGACGATCTTCCTCAAGGAGCGTTGTGTCATCTTGCCGCAACTGCTCTTGCTCAAGCTCATCATAAGCAAGCACTCGAGGTGACCCGTATATGAGTTCCGTGGGGAGAACTGCTTCTGCCCCATATACTAGGGCAAAGGGTGTCTGGCCGGTGGCTCGATTTGGCGTCGTCCTGATCGACCAAAGAATAGCCGGCAACTCATCAATCCAGCGCCTTCCACTCTTGTGCAGCTTGTCAAAGGTCTTCGTTCTCATGCCTCGCAACACTTCAGCATTTGCCCTCTCCGCTTGGCCGTTGCTCCGGGGGTGTGCCACGGAAGCAAAACAGACCTTGCTGCTGAGGTCTTGAATGTATTGCATGAAGGTGTGGCTTGTGAACTGCGTGTCGTTATCGGTGATGACTCTGTTTGGCACACCAAAACGGCAGACTAGTCCCTTGAAGAACTTGACGGCTGACTGTGTTGTCACCTTCCCCACCGGTTCCACCTCCGGCCACTTTGTGAACTTGTCGTTTGCAACGTACAAGTAGTCAAAGCCCCCGAAAGCACGGGGGAAGGGGCCCAATATGTCGAGCCCCCAGACCGAAAATGGCTAGGAGAGAGGGATTGTTTGAAGGGCTTGAGCTGGTTGATGAAGCTTCTTTGAATGGAACTGACACGCTTCACACTTGGTTACTAGTGCCGTTGCATCCTGGAGGACGGTGGGCCAGAAGAAGCCTTGCCGGAATGCCTTGCCGGCAAGGTCCCTTGACCCTATGCGGGAGCCACATATGCCACCATGTATCTCTGCCAACATCTCCAGTCCTTCCTCTCGGGGGATTCACTTCAATTTCACACTGTTTGGTCTTCTTCTGTACAGGACGTCATCGATGAACTAGTCCAAGGCAGACCGGCGGGCTACTTTTTCCGCTTCTTCCCGCTCATCAGGAAGTTCCCCTGTCTGGAAGAAATGGATGGTATGCTGTGCCCATGCTGGAGTCTGGGGCTCGACGGCAAGGACCAAAGGCATCTCTTCTGCCATGGGGGCAGCCGTCTCTACGGCCAGGGCTTGGCGCCCTGCCGGAGCCAGCCGTCCCTCGGCAGGCTCAGGATCCGCGGCAACACCCTTGCCGGCAGCCCCTGGGGGCTCGGCGGGGAAGTACTTGCTGGGGCCTAACTTCCTCTGCTTGTTCTGCTCTGTTGATGGCTCGACGGATGGTTGAGTTAACCGAAGCAAAAAGGTACCTGGTTCCACAGGTAGCTTGAATGCAGCGCGCTTTGACAGGTAGTCAGTGATGTCGTTCTCTGCTCGGGGAACGTGCTCCGCTTGTATACCGTCGAAGCGCTCCTCCAGTTTCCTCACCTCATCTACGTAGGCCTCCATCAACGGACTCTGATAATCCTTGTTTGTCTGACGACAAGCTGTGAATCACCCCTGACGATGAGCTTTTTCACCCCGAGGTCCGCCGCGATCCTGAGACCGGCAAGCAGCCCCTCGTATTCAGCAGTGTTGTTTGTGGACATCTCCCTGGGAAAGTGCATCTGGATCACATACTTGAGGTGCTCTCCGGTGGGTGCGACAAGCAGCACACCGGCACCGGCGCCTTGCAGCGAGAAAGCCCCATCAAAGTACATGATCCAGTCGCGGCTTGCTTCCTTGCCGGGGAGAGCGGTCTCCTGAATTTCTTCGTCGGGCGTTGAGGTCCATTCTGCAATGAACTCCGCCAAGACTCTGCTCTGGATTGTCGAGGTACTTTCAAACTTCAACCCAAAGCTCGACAACTCCAAGGCCCATTCCACAATCCTTCCGGTCGCATCTGGGGTATGCAGTATCCGTTGCAACGGGAGGCGGGTGACGACAGTGATCTCGTGGGCTTGGAAGTAATGACGCATCTTCCTCGAGGCCATAAGGAGGCCGAAGAGAAATTTCTGCACACCGGAGTACCTCGACCTAGCCCCCTGCAAGAGGGAGCTGACAAAGTAAACCGGGTGCTGCATCATCTTCTTCTTCTGCACCACTTCACTTGACTGTGCGGGCACCGCCCCGATGGCGTCAGACTCTGCCAGGGGCCTTGCCTTGCTGGCATCAGGCCCTGCCGGGGGAATCTCCGGCTTGCCATCCGCCGGTCCTGCCATCGCCACTGCCTCCTCGTCGACCTCCCTCTGTGCCACTAGTGCGGCGCTGACCACTTGATTCGTTGCCACTAGATACAGCAGCAACGGCTCTTGTGGTTTAGGCGCAACCAGTATTGGCGTGGAGGAAAGGTATTTATTCAGATCCTGCAACGCCGCCTCGGCTTCTGGGGTCCACTCCATTGGGCCTGCCTTCTTCAAGATTTTGAAAAAGGGGAGGGCGTGCTCGGCGGACTTGAAGATGAATCAGCTCATGGCGGCAATGCAGCTAGTGAGCCGACGCACGTCCTTGATCCGCCTAGGCGCCTCAATCTGTTCAATAGCCTTGATTTTGTCTGGGTTTGCCTCGATCCCGTGCTGCGACACAAAGAACCCGAGAAGCTTGCCGGACGGAACACCGAAGACACACTTCTCAGGGTTCAGCTTGAGGTTGATCTTGCGCAGGTTCGCAAACGTCTCTTCTAGGTCTTGTACAAGAGTTGCCCCATCCTTGGTTTTGACCACTATGTCATCCATGTATGCTTCCATATTTCTATGGAGCTGGGGTTCAAAACCAATTTGGACCGCTCCTGCAAACATTGAGCCAGCACTCTTCAACCCGAAAGGCATCTGTAAAAAGCAATACGTACCACATGGGGTGATGAATGATGTCTTCTCTTCATCTTCTCTTATCATGAAGATCTGGTGGTAGCCTGAGTAGGCGTCGAGGAATGACAACAGATCACACCCGGCCGTGGAGTCAACAATCTGGTCAATGCGCGGCAACGGGAAGGGGTCCTTGGGACAAGCCTTATTGATATCTGTGTAGTCAATACACAGCCTCCACTTCCCATTTGCCTTGCGCACCACCACCGGATTGGCCAACCACGTCGGATGGAGCACTCCTCTCACCAAACCCGCTGCTTCCAACGTCCCGATCTCCTCTGTGATGAACTCCTGCCTTTCCAGAGCCTGCTTCCTGACCTTCTGCTTGACGGGCCGCGCATGAGGACAGACAGCTAGGTGGTGCTCATTCACCTCCCTGGGAACACCGGGGATGTCGGATGCTTGCCATGCAAACACGTCGACATTCGCCCGCAGGAAGGTGACGAGTGCGCCTTCCTATTTGCTATCGAGAGTGGAGCTTATGGTGAAAGCCCCTCCCGTGCCATCCTCCCTAACGGACACCTTCTTGGTCTGCGGTGGCTCAGCTCTGGATTTCTTGCTCTTGTCGGTGTAGCTCTCTGGCACGTCCTCGACGGTAGCACAACACTCCGAAGAGGTGCGCTTGCCGGAGTGGGTGCGAGAGGTCTTGCCGGGCTTCTTCTTCCCTCCGGGGGCGTCAGCGGCAGGAGCAAGTGCCTTGGCGGCAGCTGCTGCAACTGCTTCCTGGTAGAGTTGGTCGGCGCAAATTAGCGTGTCCTTCTTGTCGGCGGGGACGGAGATGATGGTCAATGGCCCGGGCATCTTCAACATGTTGTAGGCGTAGTGCGATGTCGCCATGAACTTGGCTAGTGCCATGCGGCCAAGGATCCCGTTGTAGGGCAACATCGAAGATGATTCTCTCCGTCCTGTAGTTCAACTCTCCTCCAAACGTCACGGGCAGTGTGACCTTCCCCTTCAGCCGACTCCTCCCCGGATTGACCCCTTGAAACGTGCCCGTTTCCTCGAGGTCTCCATCAGGAATTTGCAGCCTTTTGATCACGACGGGCGAGATCAAGTTTAGGCCGGCCCCGCCGTCGAGCAACATCTTGTTCACCTTGAGGTTGCATATCATTGGCGAGACCAACAACGGCAAACACCCGACCACGGTTGTGCGGTCAGGGTGGTCCTCGGCGTCAAAGATGAGGGGCGTGCTAGACCACTTCAGCGGCTTCTGAGCGTCGAACGACGGCTCTGCTGCTGTAATCTCACGCGCCCACTGCTTGAGCTGGCGGTGAGAAGTATGCGGCGAGGCGCCACCATCGACGCACATGGCCTCCGTAGCCTTCTGGAACTCTTGCTCGCCGGACTCGCCGTCCTCGTCACGATCATCGTCTTCTTGCTTCTTGTCACAGCCCCGGGCGGGCCTCTCTTGCTGGTTGTCCTTGCCGCGGCAGCCTCCTTGGCCGCCAGCTTCTTGCCGGATCCCTCGGCACCATCCTGACCCTTCTCCTTGTCCCGCCTCTCGTACTCAGCTTTTTGCTTCTTGATAACCCACAAGTATAGGGGATCAATTGTAGCCTCTTTCGATAAGTAAGAGTGTCGAACCCAACGAGGAGCTAAAGGTAGAACAAATATTCCCTCAAGTTCTATCGACCACCGATACAACTCTACGCACGCTTAACGTTCGCTTTACCTAGAACAAGTATAAAACTAGAAGTACTTTGTAGGTGTTTTTGGATAGGTTTGCAAGATAATAAAGAGAGCGTAAATAAAAAGTAGGGGCTGTTTAGATAAAGACACAACTAAATTAGTTTTAGTAGAGAGCTTTTTGTTACGAGAAAGTTATTTGTCCCTAGGCAATCGATAACTAGGCCGGTAATCATTATTGCAATTTTATTTGAGGGAGAGGCATAAGCTAACATACTTTCTCTACTTGGATCATATGCACTTATGATTGGAACTCTAGCAAGCATCCGCAACTACTAAAGATCATTAAGGTAAAACCCAACCATAGCATTAAAGCATCAAGTCCTCTTTATCCCATACGCAACAACCTACTTACTCGGGTCTGTGCTTCTGTCACTCTCGCCACCCACCATACGCAAATCATGAACATATTGCAAACCCTACAGCGGGAATCCCTCACGCTTGCACGACACGGAGAGCACCATAGGACAGCACCAATAATAAAACATGCAACTCAAACCAATCTTGATCATCAAATAGCCCATAGGACAAAACGGATCTACTCAAACATCATAGGATAGCCATACATCATTGGGAAATAATATATAGCGTTGAGCACCATGTTTAAGTAGAGATTACAGCGGATAAGAGAGAGGTTACACCGCTGCATAGAGGGGGGAAGAGTTGGTGATGATGGCGGTGAAGTTGTTGGTGAAGATTGCGTTGATGATGATGGCCCCCGGTGGCACTCCGGCGCCACCGGAAGCGAGGGAGAGAGAGCCCCCTCCTTCTTCTTCTTCCTCGACCTCCTCCCTAGATGGGACAAGGGTTTCCCCTCTGGTCCTTGGCCTCCATGGCATGGGAGGGGCGAGAGCCCCTCCGAGATTGGATCTGTCTCTCTCTGTTTCTGCGCTCTCGTCTGCTGCCCATTCATCGTTTCTTTTATATCCGGAGATCCGTAACTCCGATTGGGTTGAATCTTTCGCCCAGATTTTTCTCATAAAATTAGCTTTCTTGCGGCAAAAGAAGAGCGTCAACTGCCTTACGGGGTGCCCACGAGGGTCCAGGGCGCGCCCCCTGCCTCGTGGCCCCCTCGGGCACCGTCTCGCGTTGATTTTACTTCCAAAAAATCATAAATATTCCAAAATAATTCTCCGTCCGTTTTTATCCCGTTTGGACTCTATTTGATATTGGGTTTCTGCGAAACATAAAACATGCAACAAACAGGAACTGGCACTGGGCACTGGATCAATATGTTAGTCCCAAAAATAATATAAAAAGTTGCCAAAAGTATATGAAAGTTGCAGAATATTGGCATGGAACAATCAAAAATTATAGATACGACGGAGACGTATCGGCATCCCCAAGCTTAATTCCTGCTTGTCCTCGAGTAGGTAAATGATAAAAAAGATATTTTTTGATGTGGAATGCTACCTAGCATAATCTTGATCATGTAATCTAATCATGGCATGAATATTAAGACACGAGTCATTCAAAGCAATAGTCTATCATTTGACATAAAAACAATAATACTTCAAGCCTACTAATAAAGCAATCATGTCTTTTCAAAATAACAAGGCCAAAGAGAGTTATCCCTACAAAATCATATAGTCTGGCTATGCTCCATCTGTTGGGGAACGTAGTAATTTCAAAAAAAATTCCTGCGCACACGCAAGATCATGGTGATGCATAGCAACGAGAGGGGAGAGTGTTCTCCACGTCCCGTCGTAGACCGAAAGCGGAAGCGTTAGCACAACGCGGTTGATGTAGTCATACGTCTTCACGATCCAACCGATCAAGTACCGAACGCACGGCACCTCCGAGTTCAACACACGTTCAGCCCGATGACGTCCCTCGAACTCCGATCCAGCCGAGTGTTGAGGGAGAGTTTTGTCAGCACGACGGCGTGGTGACGATGATGATGTTCTACCGACGCAGGGCTTCGCCTAAGCACCGCTACAGTATCATCGAGGTGGACTATGGTGGTGGGGGGCACCGCACACGGCTAAAAGATCAAACGATCAATTGTTGTGTCTCTAGGGTGCCCCCTACCCCCGTATATAAAGGAGCAAGGGGGGAGGTGCGGCTGGCCAGGAGGGGGCGCGCCAGGAGGAGTCCTACTCCCATCGGGAGTAGGACTCCCTCCCTTTTCCTTGTTGGATTAGGAGAAGAGGGGGAAAGAGGTGGAGGAGAAGAAGGAAAGGGGGGGGGGGCGCCGTCCCCCTCTCCTTGTCCTATTCGGACTAGGGGGGAGGGGCACGCGGCCCTTGCCCTGGCCGCCTCTCCTCTTCTCCACTAAGGCCCACTATGGCCCATTAACCCCCGGGGGGTTCCGGTAACCCCTCCGGTACTCCGGTAAAATCCCGATTTCACCCGAAACACTTCCGATATCCAAATATAGGCTTCTAATATATCAATCTTCATGTCTCGACCATTTCGAGACTCCTCGTCATGTCCGTGATCACATCCGGGACTCCGAACAACCTTCGCTACATCAAAACATATAAACTCATAATATAACTTTCATCGAAACGTTAAGCGTGCGGACCCTATGGGTTCGAGAACTATGTAGACATGACCGAGACACGTCTCCGGTCAATAACCAATAGCGGAACCTGGATGCTCATATTGGCTCCCACATATTCTACGAAGATCTTTATCGGTCAGACCGCATAACAACATACATTGTTCCCTTTGTCATCGGTATGTTACTTGCCCGAGATTCGATCGTCGGTATCTCAATACCTAGTTCAATCTTGTTACCGACAAGTCTCTTTACTCGTTCCGTAATACATCATCCCGCAACTAACTCATTAGTTGCAATGCTTGCAAGGCTTAAGTGATGTGCATTACTGAGTGGGCCCAGAGATACCTCTCCGACAATCGGAGTGACAAATCCTAATCTCGAAATACGCCAACCCAACAAGTACCTTCGGAGACACCTGTAGAGCACATTTATAATCACCCAGTTACGTTGTGACGTTTGGTAGCACACAAAGTGTTCCTCCGGTAAACGGGAGTTGCATAATCTCATAGTCATAGGAACATGTATAAGTCATGAAGAAAGCAATAGCAACATACTAAATGATCGAGTGCTAAGCTAACGGAATGGGTCAAGTCAATCACATCATTCACCTAATGATGTGATCCCGTTAATCAAATGACAACCCATGTCAATGGCTAGGAAACTTAACCATCTTTGATCAACGAGCTAGTCAAGTAGAGGCATACTAGTGACACTCTGTTTGTCTATGTATTCACACATGTATTATGTTTCCGGTTAATACAATTCTAGCATGAATAATAAACATTTATCATGATATAAGGAAATAAATAATAACTTTATTATTGCCTTTAGGGCATATTTCCTTCAGTCTCCCACTTGCACTACAGTCAATAATCTAGATTACACAGTAATGATCCTAACACCCATGGAGCCTTGGTGCTGATCATGTTTTGCTCGTGGAAGAGGCTTAGTCAACGGGTCTGCAACATTCAGATCCGTATGTATCTTGCAAATTTCTATGTCTCCCACCTGGACTAAATCCCAGATGGAATTGAAGCGTCTCTTGATGTGCTTGGTTCTCTTGTGAAATCTGGATTCCTTTGCCAAGGCAATTGCACCAGTATTGTCACAAAAGATTTTCATTGGACCCGATGCACTAGGTATGACACCTAGGTCGGATATGAACTCCTTCATCCAGACTCCTTCATTTGCCGCTTCCGAAGCAGCTATGTACTCCGCTTCACACGTAGATCCCACCATGACGCTTTGTTTAGAACTGCACCAACTGATAGCTCCACCGTTCAATGTAAACACGTATCCGGTTTGCGATTTAGAATCGTCCGGATCAGTGTCAAAGCTTGCATCAATGTAACTATTTACGATGAGCTCTTTGTCACCTCCATAAACGAGAAATATATCCTTAGTCCTTTTCAGGTATTTGAGGATGTTCTTGACCGCTGTCCAGTGATCCACTCCTGGATTACTTTGGTACCTCCCTGCTATACTTATAGCAAGGCACACATCAGGTCTGGTACACAACATTGCATACATGATAGAGCCTATGGCTGAAGCATAGGGAACATTTTTCATTTTCTCTCTATCTTCTGCAGTGGTCGGGCATTGAGTCTTACTCAACTTCACACCTTGTAATATAGGCAAGAACCCTTTCTTTGCTTGATCCATTTTGAACTTCTTCAAAACTTTGTCAAGGTATGTGCTTTGTGAAAGTCCAATTAAGCGTCTTGATCTATCTCTATAGATCTTGATGCCCAATATATACGCAGCTTCACCGAGGTCTTTCATTGAAAAACTCTTATTCAAGTATCCCTTTATGCTATCCAGAAATTCTATATCATTTCCAATCAGCAATATGTCATCCACATATAATATCAGAAATGCTACAGAGCTCCCACTCACTTTCTTGTAAATACAGGCTTCTCCAAAAGTCTATACAAAACCAAATGCTTTGATCACACTATCAAAGCGTTTATTCCAACTCCGAGAGGCTTGCACCAGTCCATAAATGGATCGCTGGAGCTTGCACACTTTGTTAGCTCCCTTTGGATCGACAAAACCTTCCGGTTGCATCATATACAACTCTTCTTCCAGAAATCCATTTAGGAATGCAGTTTTGACATCCATTTGCCAAATTTCATAATCATAAAATGTGGCAATTGCTAACATGATTTGGACAGACTTAAGCATCGCTACGGGTGAGAAGGTCTCATCGTAGTCAATCCCTTGAACTTGGCGAAACCTTTTGCAATAAGTCGAGCTTTATAGACAGTAACATTACCGTCAGCGTCAGTCTTCTTCTTGAAGATCCATTTATTCTCAATTGCTTGCCGATCATCGGGCAAGTCAACGAAAGTCCACACTTTGTTCTCATGCATGGATCCCATCTCAGATTTCATGGCCTCAAGCCATTTTGCGGAATCTGGGCTCACCATCGCTTCTTCATAGTTCGTAGGTTCGTCATGGTCTAGTAACATAACCTCCAGAACAGGATTACTGTACCACTCTGGTGCGGATCTTACTCTGGTTGACCTACGAGGTTCAGTAACAACTTGATCTGAAGTTCCATGATCATCATCATTAACTTCCTCACTAATTGGTGTAGGCGTCACAGGAACCGGTTTCTGTGATGAACTACTTTCCAATAAGGGAGCAGGTACAGTTACCTCATCAAGTTCTACTTTCCTCCCACTCACTTCTTTCAAGAGAAACTCCTTCTCTAGAAAGGATCCATTCTTAGCAACGAATGTCTTGCCTTCGGATCTGTGATAGAAGGTGTACCCAACAGTCTCCTTTGGGTATCCTATGAAGACACGTTTCTCCGATTTGGGTTTGAGCTTATCAGGTTGAAGCTTTTTCACATAAGTATAGCAGCCCCAAACTTTAAGAAATGACAACTTTGGTTTCTTGCCAAACCACAGTTCATAAGGTGTCGGCTCAACGGATTTAGATGGTGCCCTATTTAACGTGAATGCAGCCGTCTCTAAAGCATAACCCCAAAACGATAGCGGTAAATTAGTAAGAGACATCATAGATCGCACCATATCTATTAAAGTACGATTACGACGTTCGGACACACCATTACGCTGTGGTGTTCCGGGTGGCGTGAGTTGCGAAACTATTCCGCATTGTTTCAAATGAAGACTAAACTTGTAACTCAAATATTCTCCTCCACGATCAGATCGTAGAAACTTTATTTTCTTGTTACGATGATTTTCCACTTCACTCTGAAATTCTTTGAACTTTTCAAATGTTTCAGACTTATGTTTCATTAAGTAGATATACCCATATCTGCTCAAATCATCTGTGAAGGTGAGAAAATAACGATATCCGCCACGAGCCTCAATATTCATCGGACCACATACATCTGTATGTATGATTTCCAACAAATCTGTTGCTCTCTCCATAGTACCGGAGAACAGCGTTTTAGTCATCTTGCCCATGAGGCATGGTTCGCAAGTACCAAGTGATTCATAATCAAGTAATTCTAAAAGTCCATCAGTATGGAGTTTCTTCATGCGCTTTACACCAATAGACCACTCTTCAAGGGTGAATGACCATAAAAGATATTACTCATATAAATAGAACAACCATTATTCTCTGATTTAAATGAATAACCGTCTCGCATCAAACAAGATCCAGATATAATGTTCATGCTCAACGCTGGCACCAAATAACAATTATTTTAGGTCTAATACTAATCCCGAAGGTAGATGTAGAGGTAGCGTGCCGACGGCGATCACATCGACTTTGGAACCGTTTCCCACGCGCATTGTCACCTTGTCCTTGGCCAGTGTTCGCTTAATCCGTAGTCCCTGTTTCGAGTTGCAAATATTAGCAACAGAACCAGTAACAAATACCCAGGTGCTACTGTGAGCTCTAGTAAGGTACACATCAATAACATGTATATCACATATACCTTTGTTCACCTTGCCATCCTTCTTATCCGCCAAATACTTGGGGCAGTTCCGCTTCCAGTGACCAGTCTGCTTGCAGTAGAAGCACTCAGTCTCAGGCTTAGGTCCAGACTTGGGTTTCTTCTCTTGAGCAGCAACTTGCTTGCTGTTCTTCTTGAAGTTCCCCTTCTTCTTCCCTTTGCCCTTTTTCTTGAAACTGGTGGTCTTATTGACCATCAACATTTGATGCTCCTTCTTGATTTCTACCTTCGCAGCCTTTAGCATTGCGAAGAGCTCGGGAATCATCTTATCCATCCCTTGCATGTTATAGTTCATCACGAAGCTCTTGTAGCTTGGTGGCAGTGATTGAAGAATTCTGTCAATGACGCTATCATCCGGAAGATTAACTCCCAGTTGAATCAAGTGATTGTAATACCCAGACATCTTGAGTATATGCTCACTGACAGAACTATTCTCCTCCATCTTGCAGCTGTAGAATTTATTGGAGACTTCATATCTCTCAATCCGGGCATTCTTTTGAAATATTAACTTCAATTCCTGGAACATCTCATATGCTCCATGACGTTCAAAACGTCGTTGAAGTCCCGGTTCTAAGCCGTAAAGCATGGCACACTGAACTATCGTCAGACGTTCTTAACATCGTCAGTTGCATCTGCAGCAGGCCTGGCACCCAGCGGTGCTTCCAGGACGTAATTCTTCTGTGCAGCAATGAGGATAATCCTCAAGTTACGGACCCAGTCTGTGTAATTGCTACCATCATCTTTCAACTTTGCTTTCTCAAGGAACGCATTAAAATTCAACGAAACAACAACACGGGCCATCTATCTACAATCAACATAGACAAGCAAGATACTATCAGGTACTAAGTTCATGATAAATTTAAGTTCAATTAATCATATTACTTAAGAACTCCTACTTAGATAGACATCCCTCTAATCCTCTAAGTGATCGTGTGATCCAAATCAACTAAACCATAACCGATCATCACGTGAAATGGATTAGCTTTCAATGGTGAACATCACTATGTTGATCATATCTACTATGTGATTCACGCTTGACCTTTCGGTCTCAGTGTTCCGAGGCCATATCTGCATATGCTAGGCTCGTCAAGTTTAACCTGAGTATTCCGCGTGTGCAAAACTGGCTTGCACCCGTTGTAGATGGACATAGAGCTTATCACACCCGATCATCACGTGGTGTCTGGGCACGACGAACTTTGGCAACAGTGCATACTAAGGGAGAACACTTTTATCTTGAAATTTAGTGAGAGATCATCTTATAATGCTACCGTCAATCAAAGCAAGATAAGATGCATAAAAGATAAACATCACATGCAATCAATATAAGTGATATGATATGGCCATCATCATCTTGTGCTTGTGATCTCCATCTCCGAAGCACCGTCATGATCACCATCGTCACCGGCGCGATACCTTGGTCTCCATCGTAGCATCGTTGTCGTCTCGCCAATCTTATGCTTCTACGACTATCGCTACCGCTTAGTGATAAAGTAAAGCATTACAGGGCGATTGCATTGCATACAATAAAGCGACAACCATATGGCTCCTGCTAGTTGCCGATAACTCGGTTACAAAACATGATCATCTCATACAATAAAATTTAGCATCATGTCTTGACCATATCACATCACAACATGCCCTGCAAAAACAAGTTAGACGTCCTCTACTTTGTTGTTGCAAGTTTTACGTGGCTGCTACTGGGCTTAGCAAGAACCGTTCTTACCTACGCATCAAAACCACAACGATAGTTTGTCAAGTTGGTGCTGTTTTAACCTTCGCAAGGACCGGGCGTAGCCACACTCGGTTCAACTAAAGTTGGAGAAACTGACACCCGCCAGCCACCTGTGTGCAAAGCACGTCGGTAGAACCAGTCTCGCGTAAGCGTACGCATAATGTCGGTCCGGGCCGCTTCATCCAACAATACTGCCGAACCAAATGTGACATGCTGGTAAGCAGTATGACTTATATCGCCCACAACTCACTTGTGTTCTACTAGTGCATATGACATCTACGCATAAAACAAGGCTCGGATGCCACTGTTGGGGAACGTAGTAATTTCAAAAAAATTCCTATGCACACGCAAGATCATGGTGATGCATAGCAACAAGAGGGGAGAGTGTTTTCCACGTACCCTCGTAGACCGAAAGCGGAAGCGTTAGCATAACGCGGTTGATGTAGTCGTACGTCTTCACGATCCGACCGATCAAGTACCGAACGCACGGCACCTCCGAGTTCAGCACACGTTCAGCCCGATGACGTCCCTCGAACTCCGATCCAGCCGAGTGTTGAGGGAGAGTTTCGTCAGCATGATGGCATGGTGATGATGATGATGTTCTACTGACGCAGGGCTTCGCCTAAGCACCGCTACAGTATTATCAAAGTGGACTATGGTGGAGGGGGGCACCGCACACGGCTAAAAGATCAAACGATCAACTGTTGTGTCTCTAGGGTGCCCCCTGCCACCGTATATAAAGGAGCAAGGGAGGAGGTGCGGCCGGCCAGGAGGGGGCGCGCCTGGAGGAGTCCTACTCCCACCAGGAGTAGGACTCCCTCCCTTTTCCTTGTTGGATTAGGAGAAGAGGGGGAAAGAGGTGGAGGAGAAGAAGGAAAGGGGGGCGCCGCCCCCCTCTCCTTGTCCTATTCGGACTAGGGGGAGGGGCGCGGGGCCCTTGCCCTGGCCGCCTCTCCTCTTCTCCACTAAGGCCCACTATGGCCCATTAACCCCCGGGGGGTTCCGGTAACCCCTCCGGTACTCCGGTAAAATCCCGATTTCACCCGAAACACTTCCGATATCCAAATATAGGCTTCCAATATATCAATCTTCATGTCTCGACCATTTCAAGACTCCTCGTCATGTCCGTGATCACATCCGGGACTCCGAACAACCTTCGGTACATCAAAACATATAAACTCATAATATAACTGTCATCGAAACGTTAAGCATGCAGACCCTACGGGTTCGAGAACTATGTAGACATGACCGAGACACGTCTCTGGTCAATAACCAATAGCGGAACCTGGATGCTCATATTGTCTCCCACATATTCTACGAAGATCTTTATCGGTCAGACCGCATAACAACATACATTGTTCCCTTTGTCATCGTTATGTTACTTGCCCGAGATTCGATTGTCGGTATTGTTGGAAATATGCCCTGGAGGCAATAATAAAATGGTTATTATTATATTTCCTTGTTCATGATAATTGTCTATTTCTCATGCTATAATTGTGTTATCCGGAAATCGTAATACATGTGTGAATACATAGACCACAACATGTCCCTAGTGAGCCTCTAGTTGACTAGCTCGTTGATCAACAAATATTCATGGTTTCCTGACTATGGACATTGGATGTCATTGATAACGGGATCACATCATTAGGAGAATGATGTGATGGACAAGACCCAATCCTAAGCATAGCACAAAGATCATGTAGTTCGTTTGCTAGAGCTTTTCCAATGTCAAGTATCATTTCCTTAGACCATGAGATCATGTAACTCCCGGATGTCGTAGGAGTGCTTTGGGTGTACCAAACGTCACAACGTAACTGGGTGACTATAAAGGTACACTACAGGTATCTCTGAAAGTGTTTGTTGGGTTGACACGGATCGAGACTGGGATTTGTCACTCCGTATGACGGAGAGGTATCTCTGGGCCCACTCGGTAATGCATCATCATAATGAGCTCAAAGTGACCAAGTGGTTGGTCACATGATCATGCATTACGGTACGAGTAAAGTGACTTGCCGGTAACGAGATTGAACGAGGTACTGGGATACCGACGATTGAATCTCGGGCAAGTAACGTACCGATTGACAAAGGGAATTGTATACGGGATTGATTGAATCCTCGACATCGTGGTTCATCTGATGAGATCATCATGGAACATGTGGGAGCCGACATGGGTATCCAGATCCCGCTGTTGGTTATTGACCGGAGAGTCGTCTCGGTCATGTCTGCATGTCTCCCGAACCCGTAGGGTCTACACACTTAAGGTTCGGTGACGCTAGGGTTGTAGAGATATTAGTATGCGGTAACCCGAAAGTTGTTCGGAGTCCCGGATGAGATCCCGGACGTCACGAGGAGTTCCGGAATGGTCCGGAGGTGAAGAATTATATATAGGAAGTCCAGTTTCGGCCACCGGGAAAGTTTCGGGGGTTACCGGTATTGTACCGGGACCACCGGAAGGGTCCCGGGGGTCCACCGGGTGGGGCCACCTATCCCGGAGGGCCCCATGGGCTGAAGTGGGAGGGGAACCAGCCCCTGGTGGGCTGGTGCGCCCCCCCTTGGGCCTCCCCCTGCGCCTAGGGTTGGAAACCCTAGGGGTGGGGGCGCCCCCCACTTGGCTTGGGGGGGAAGCCACCCCTTGGCCGCCGCCCCCCTTGGAGATCAGATCTCCCAGGGCCGGCGCCCCCCAGGAGGCCTATATATAGGAGGGGGGAGGGAGGGCAGCCGCACCACAGCCCCTGGCGCCTCCCTCTCCCTCCCGTAACACCTCTCCCTCTCGCTGAGCTTGGCGAAGCCCTGCCGAGATCCCCGCTACTTCCACCACCACGCCGTCGTGCTGCTGGATCTCCATCAACCTCTCCTTCCCCCTTGCTGGATCAAGAAGGAGGAGACGTCGTTGCTCCGTACGTGTGTTGAACGCGGAGGTGCCGTCCATTCGGCGCTCGGTCATCGGTGATTTGGATCACGACGAGTACGACTCCATCAACCCCGTTCACTTGAACGCTTCCGCTCGCGATCTACAAGGGTATGTAGATGCACTCCTCTCCCTCGTTGCTAGATGACTCCATAGATTGATCTTGGTGATGCGTAGAAAATTTTAAATTTCTGCTACGATCCCCAACAGTGGCATCATGAGCCAGGCCTATGCGTAGTTTCTATGCACGAGTAGAACACAAACTTGTTGTGGGTGTAGATGTTGTCAATTTTCTTACCACTACTAGTCTTATCTTGGTTCGGCGGCATTGTGGGATGAAGCGGCCCGGACCGACCTTACACGTACGCTTACGTGAGACAGGTTCCACCGACTGACATGCACTAGTTGCATAAGGTGGCTAGCGGGTGTCTGTCTCTCCCACTTTAGTCGGAACGGATTCGATGAAAAGGGTCCTTATGAAGGGTAAATAGAAATTGGCATATCACGTTGTGGTTTTGGCGTAGGTAAGAAACGTTCTTGCTAAGAAACCTATAGCAGCCACGTAAAAACTTGCAACAACAATTAGAGGACGTCTAACTTGTTTTTGCAGCATATGCCTTGTGATGTGATATGGCCAAAAGGATGTGATGAATGAATATATGTGATGTATGAGATTGATCATGTTCTTGTAATAGGAATCACGACTTGCATGTCGATGAGTATGACAACCGGCAGGAGCCATAGGAGTTGTCTTTATTTTTTGTATGACCTGCGTGTCATTGAATAACGCCATGTAAATTACTTTACTTTATTGCTAAACACGTTAGCCATAGAAGTAGAAGTAATCGTTGGCGTGACAACTTCATGAAGACACGATGATGGAGATCATGGTGTCATGCCGGTGACGAAGATGATCATGGCGCCCCGAAGATGGAGATCAAAAGGAGCAAAATGATATTGGCCATATCATGTCACTATTTGATTGCATGTGATGTTTATCATGTTTTACATCTTATTTGCTTAGAACGACGGTAGCTTAAATAAGATGATCCCTCGCAATAATTTCAAGAAAGTGTTCCCCCTAACTGTGCACCGTTGCGAAGGTTCGTTGTTTCGAAGCACCACGTGATGATCGGGTGTGATAGATTCTAACGTTCGAATACAACGGGTGTAAGCCAGATTTACACACGCAATACACTTAGGTTGACTTGACGAGCCTAGCATGTACAGACATGGCCTCGGAACACGGAAGACCGAAAGGTCGAGCATGAGTCGTATAGAAGATACGATCAACATGAAGATGTTCACCGATGTTGACTAGTCCGTCTCACGTGATGATCGGACACGGCCTAGTTGACTCGGATCATGTTTCACTTAGATGACTAGAGGGATGTCTATCTGAGTGGGAGTTCATTGAATAATTTGATTAGATGAACTTAATTATCATGAACTTAGTCTAAAATCTTTACAATATGTCTTGTAGATCAAATGGCCCACGTTGCCCTCAACTTCAACGCGTTCCTAGAGAAAACCAAGCTGAAAGATGATGGCAGCAACTATACGGACTGGGTCCGGAACCTGAGGATCATCCTCATAGCTGCCAAGAAAGATTATGTCCTAGAAGCACCGCTAGGTGAAGCACCCATCCCAGAGAACCAAGACGTTATGAACGCTTGGCAGTCACGTGCTGATGATTACTCCCTCGTTCAGTGCGGCATGCTTTACAGCTTAGAACCGGGGCTCCAAAAGCGTTTTGAGCAACACGGAGCATATGAGATGTTCGAAGAGCTGAAAATGGTTTTCCAAGCTCATGCCCGGGTCGAGAGATATGAAGTCTCCGACAAGTTCTTCAGTTGTAAGATGGAGGAAAACAGTTCTGTCAGTGAGCACATACTCAAAATGTCTGGGTTGCACAACCGCTTGACTCAGCTGGGAGTTAATCTCCCGGATGACGCGGTCATTGACAGAATCCTTCAGTCGCTTCCACCGAGCTACAAGAGCTTTGTGATGAACTTCAATATGCAGGGGATGGAAAAGACCATTCCTGAGGTATATTCAATGCTGAAATCAGCGGAGGTGGAGATCAAAAAGGAACATCAAGTGTTGATGGTGAATAAAACCACTAAGTTCAAGAAAGGCAAGGGTAAGAAGAACTTCAAGAAGGACGGCAAGGGAGTTGCCGCGCCCGGTAAGCCAGTTGCCGGGAAGAAGCCAAAGAATGGACCCAAGCCTGAGACTGAGTGCTTTTATTGCAAGGGAAGTGGTCACTGGAAGCGGAACTGCCCCAAATACTTAGCGGACAAGAAGGCCGGCAACACCAAAGGTATATGTGATATACATGTAATTGATGTGTACCTTACCAGTACTCGTAGTAGCTCCTGGGTATTTGATACCGGTGCGGTTGCTCATATTTGTAACTCAAAACAGGAGCTGCGGAATAAGCGGAGACTGGCGAAGGACGAGGTGACGATGCGCGTCGGGAATGGTTCCAAGGTCGATGTGATCGCCGTCGGCACGCTACCTCTACATTTACCTACGGGATTAGTTTTAAACCTCAATAATTGTTATTTAGTGCCAGCTTTGAGCATGAACATTGTATCAGGATCTCGTTTAATTCGAGATGGCTACTCATTTAAATCCGAGAATAATGGTTGTTCTATTTATATGAGAGATATGTTTTATGGTCATGCCCCGCTGGTTAATGGTTTATTCTTAATGAATCTCGAACGTGATGTTACACATATTCATAGTGTGAATACCAAAAGATGTAAGGTTGATAACGATAGTCCCACATACTTGTGGCACTGCCGTCTTGGTCACATTGGTGTCAAACGCATGAAGAAGCTCCATGCAGATGGACTTTTGGAGTCTCTTGATTACGAATCATTTGACACGTGCGAACCATGCCTCATGGGTAAGATGACCAAGACTCCGTTCTCCGGAACAATGGAGCGAGCAACCAACTTATTGGAAATCATACATACTGATGTGTGCGGTCCAATGAGTGTTGAGGCTCGCGGTGGCTATCGTTATGTTCTCACTCTCACTGATGACTTGAGTAGATATGGGTATGTCTACCTAATGAAACACAAGTCTGAAACCTTTGAAAAGTTCAAGGAATTTCAGAGTGAGGTTGAGAATCAACGTGACAGGAAAATAAAGTTCTTACGATCAGATCGTGGAGGAGAATATTTGAGTCACGAATTTGGCACACACTTAAGGACATGTGGAATAGTTTCACAACTCACGCCGCCTGGAACACCTCAGCGAAATGGTGTGTCCGAACGTCGTAATCGCACTCTATTGGATATGGTGCGATCTATGATGTCTCTTACCGATCTACCGCTCTCATTTTGGGGCTATGCTTTAGAGACTGCCGCATTCACTTTAAATAGGGCTCCGTCGAAATCCGTTGAGACGACACCGTATGAATTATGGTTTGGGAAGAAACCTAAGCTGTCGTTTCTAAAAGTTTGGGGATGCGATGCTTATGTCAAGAAACTTCAACCTGAAAAGCTCGAACCCAAGTCGGAAAAATGCGTCTTCATAGGATACCCTAAGGAAACCATTGGGTATACCTTCTACCTCAGATCCGAAGGCAAGATCTTTGTTGCCAAGAACGGGTCCTTTCTGGAGAAAGAGTTTCTCTCGAAAGAAATGAGTGGGAGGAAAGTGGAACTTGATGAGGTGATAGTCACCCCTTCCGAACCGGAAAGTAGCGCAGCGCGGGAAGATGTTCCTGTGGTGCCTGCACCGACTGGGGAGGAAGTTAATGATGATGATCATGAAGCTTCAGATCAAGTTACTGCTGAACTTCGTAGGTCCACAAGGACACGTTCCGCACCAGAGTGGTACGGCAACCCTGTCATGGAAATCATGTTGTTAGACAACGGTGAACCTTCGAACTATGAAGAAGCGATGGCGGGCCCGGATTCCAACAAATGGCTTGAAGCCATGCAATCCGAGATAGGATCCATGTATGAAAACGAAGTATGGACTTTGACTGACTTGCCCGATGATCGGCGAGCCATAGAAAATAAATGGATCTTTAAGAAGAAGACAGACGCGGATGGTAATGTGACCATCTATAAGGCTCGACTTGTCGCTAAGGGTTATCGACAAGTTCAAGGGGTTGACTACGATGAGACTTTCTCACCCGTAGCGAAGCTGAAGTCCGTCCGAATCATGTTAGCAATTGCCGCATTCTATGATTATGAGATATGGCAAATGGACGTCAAAACGGCATTCCTTAACGGCTTTCTTAAGGAAGAATTGTATATGATGCAGCCGGAAGGTTTTGTCGATCCTAAGAATGCTAACAAGGTATGCAAGCTCCAGCGCTCCATCTATGGGCTGGTGCAAGCATCTCGGAGTTGGAACATTCGATTTGATGAGATGATCAAAGCGTTTGGGTTTACACAGACTTATGGAGAAGCCTGTGTTTACAAGAAAGTGAGTGGGAGCTCTGTAGCATTTCTCTTATTATATGTGGATGACATACTATTGATGGGAAATGATATAGAATTCTTGGAAAGTATAAAGGCCTATTTGAATAAGTGTTTTTCAATGAAGGACCTTGGAGAAGCTGCTTATATATTAGGCATCAAGATCTATAGAGATAGATCAAGACGCCTCATTGGTCTTTCACAGAGTACGTACCTTGACAAGATATTGAAGAAGTTCAATATGGATCAGTCCAAGAAGGGGTTCTTGCCTGTATTGCAAGGTGTGCAATTGAGCACGGCTCAATGCCCGACCACGGCAGAAGATAGAGAAAAGATGAGTGTCATCCCCTATGCCTCGGCCATAGGGTCTATTATGTATGCCATGCTGTGTACCAGACCTGATGTAAACCTTGCCGTAAGTTTGGTAGGAAGGTACCAAAGTAATCCCGGCATGGAACACTGGACAGCGGTCAAGAATATCCTGAAGTACCTGAAGAGGACTAAGGATATGTTTCTCGTTTATGGAGGTGACGAAGAGCTCGTCGTAAAGGGTTACGTCGATGCTAGCTTCGACACAGATCTGGATGACTCTAAGTCACAAACCGGATACGTGTATATTTTGAATGGAGGGGCAGTAAGCTGGTGCAGTTGCAAGCAAAGCGTCGTGGCGGGATCTACATGTGAAGCGGAGTACATGGCGGCCTCAGAGGCAGCGCAAGAAGCAATCTGGATGAAGGAGTTCATTACCGACCTAGGGGTGATTCCCAATGCGTCGGGCCCGATGACTCTCTTCTGTGACAACACTGGAGCTATTGCCCTTGCCAAGGAGCCCAGGTTTCACAGGAAGACCAGGCATATCAAGCGTCGCTTCAACTCCATTCGTGAAAGTGTTCAAAATGGAGACATAGATATTTGTAAAGTACATACGGACCTGAATGTAGCAGATCCGTTGACTAAACCTCTCCCTAGAGCAAAACATGATCAACACCAGAACTCTATGGGTGTTCGATTCATCACAATGTAACTAGATTATTGACTCTAGTGCAAGTGGGAGACTGTTGGAAATATGCCCTAGAGGCAATAATAAAATGGTTATTATTATATTTCCTTGTTCATGATAATTGTCTATTGCTCATGCTATAATTGTGTTATCCGGAAATCGTAATACATGTGTGAATACATAGACCACAACATGTCCCTAGTGAGCCTCTAGTTGACTAGCTCGTTGATCAACAGATAGTCATGGTTTCCTGACTATGGACATTGGATGTCATTGATAATGGGATCACATCATTAGGAGAATGATGTGATGGACAAGACCCAATCCTAAGCATAGCACAAAGATCGTGTAGTTCGTTTGCTAGAGCTTTTCCAATGTCAAGTATCTTTTCCTTAGACCATGAGATCGTGCAACTCCCGGATACCGTAGGAGTGCTTTGGGTGTACCAAACGTCACAACGTAACTGGGTGACTATAAAGGTACACTACAGGTATCTCTGAAAGTGTTTGTTGGGTTGACACGGATCGAGACTGGGATTTGTCACTCCGTATGACGGAGAGGTATCTCTGGGCCCACTCGGTAATGCATCATCATAATGAGCTCAAAGTGACCAAGTGGTTGGTCACGGATCATGCATTACGGTACGAGTAAAGTGACTTGCCGGTAACGAGATTGAACGAGGTATTGGGATACCGACGATCGAATCTCGGGCAAGTAACGTACCGATTGACAAAGGGAATTGTATACGGGATTGATTGAATCCTCGACATCGTGGTTCATCCGATGAGATCATCGTGGAACATGTGGGAGCCAACATGGGTATCCAGATCCCGCTGTTGGTTATTGACCGGAGAGTCGTCTCGGTCATGTCTGCATGTCTCCCGAACCCGTAGGGTCTACACACTTAAGGTTCGGTGACGCTAGGGTTGTAGAGATATTAGTATGCGGTAACCCGAAAGTTCTTCGGAGTCCCGGATGAGATCCCGGACGTCACGAGGAGTTCCGGAATGGTCCGGAGGTGAAGAATTATATATAGGAAGTCCAGTTTCGGCCACCGGGAAAGTTTCGGGGGTTACCGGTATTGTACCGGGACCACCGGAAGGGTCCCGGGGGTCCACTGGGTGGGGCCACCTATCCCGGAGGGCCCCATGGGCTGAAGTGGGAGGGGAACCAGCCCCTGGTGGGCTGGTGCGCCCCCCCTTGGGCCCCCCTGTGCCTAGGGTTGGAAACCCTAGGGGTGGGGGTGCCCTCCACTTGGCTTGGGGGGGAAGCCACCCCTTGGCCGCCGCCCCCCTTGGAGATCAGATCTCCCAGGGCCGGCGCCCCCAGGAGGCCTATATATAGGAGGGGGGAGGGAGGGCAGCCGCACCACAGCCCCTGGCGCCTCCCTCTCCCTCCCGTAACACCTCTCCCTCTCGCTGAGCTTGGCGAAGCCCTGCCGAGATCCCCGCTACTTCCACCACCACGCCGTCGTGCTACTGGATCTCCATCAACCTCTCCTTCCCCCTTGCTGGATCAAGAAGGAGAGACGTCGTTGCTTCATACGTGTGTTGAACGCGGAGGTGCCGTCCGTTCGGCGCTCGGTCATCGGTGATTTGGATCACGACGAGTACGACTCCATCAACCCCGTTCACTTGAACGCTTCCGCTCGCGATCTACAAGGGTATGTAGATGCAATCCTCTCCCTCGTTGCTAGATGACTCCATAGATTGATCTTGGTGATGCGTAGAAAATTTTAAATTTCTGCTACGATCCCCAACAGGTATCTCAATACCTAGTTCAATCTTGTTACCGGCAAGTCTCTTTACTCGTTCCGTAATACATCATCCCGCAACTAACTCATTAGTTGCAATGCTTGCAAGGCTTAAGTGATGTTCATTACCGAGTGGGCCTAGAGATACCTCTCCGACAATCGGAGTGACAAATCCTAATCTCGAAATACGCCAACCCAACAAGTACCTTCGGAGACACCTGTAGAGCACCTTTATAATCACCCAGTTACGTTGTGACGTTTGGTAGCACACAAAGTGTTCCTCCGGTAAACGGGAGTTGCATAATCTCATAGTCATAGGAACATGTATAAGTCATGAAGAAAGCAATAGCAACATACTAAACGATCGAGTGCTAAGCTAACGGAATGGGTCAAGTCAATCGCATCATTCACCTAATGATGTGATCCCGTTAATCAAATGACAACCCATGTCAAAGGCTAGGAAACTTAACCATCTTTGATCAACGAGCTAGTCAAGTAGAGGCATACTAGTGACACTCTGTTTGTCTATGTATTCACACATGTATTATGTTTCCGGTTAATACAATTCTAGCATGAATAATAAACATTTATCATGATATAAGGAAATAAATAATAACTTTATTATTGCCTCTAGGGCATATTTCCTTCACCATCTTCACCACACAAAATATTCAAATCATGCACAACCCCGATGACAAGCCAAGCAATTGTTTCATACTTTTGATGTTCTCAAACCTTTTCAACTTTCACGCAATACATGAGCGTGAGCCATGGACATAGCACTATAGGTGGAAATAGAATATGATGGTGGAGGTTGTGTGGAGAAGACAAAAAGGAGAAAGTCTCACATCGACGCGGCTAATCAACGGGCTATGGAGATGCCCATCAATTGATGTCAATGTGAGGGGTAGGGATTGCCATGCAACGGATGCACTAGAGCTATAAGTATATGAAAGCTCAAACTGAAACTAAGTGGGTGTGCATCCTACTTGCTTGCTCATGAAGACCTAGGGCATTTGAGGAAGCCCGTCGTTGGAATATACAAGCCAAGTTCTATAATGAAAATTCCCACTAGTATATGAAAGTGATAACTCAAGAGACTCTCTATATGAAGAACATGGTGCTACTCTGAAGCACAAGTGTGGTAAAAGGATAGTAACATTGCCCCTTCTCTCTTTTTCTCTCATTTTTTTATTTTCCTTTTTTTTATTTTTTGGTGGGCTTCTTTGGCCTCTTTTTTT
The DNA here is from genome assembly GCF_018294505.1 of Triticum aestivum. NCBI lineage: Eukaryota > Viridiplantae > Streptophyta > Magnoliopsida > Poales > Poaceae > Triticum > Triticum aestivum. The sequence continues at coordinate 92,322,388 of NC_057802.1, forward strand.
ATTTGGGCTTCTTTGGCCTCTTTTATTTTTTTGATAAAGTCCAGAGTCTCATCCCGACTTGTGGGGGAATCATAGTCTCCATCATCCTTTCCTCACTGGGGCAATGCTCTAATAATGATGATCATCACACTTTTATTTACTTACAACTCAATATTACAACTCGATATCTAGAACAAAGATATGACTCTATATGAATGCCTCTGGCGGTGTACCAGGATGTGCAATTATCTAGAGTAGCAATGACATCAAAAAAGGGACAAGCCATGAAACATCATGCTAGCTATCTTATAATCATGCAAAGCAATATGACAATGAATGCTCAAGTCATGTATATGATGATGATGGAAGTTGCATGGCAATATATCTCGAAATGGCTATGGAAATGCCATAATAGGTAGGTATGGTGGCTGTTTTGAGGAAGATATAATGAGGCTTATGTGTGATAGAGCGTATCATGTCACGGGGTTTGGATGCACCGGCGAAGTTTGCACCAACTCTCGAGGTGAGAAATGGCAATGCACGGTACCGAAGAGGCTAGCAATGATGGAAGGGTGAGAGTGCGTATAATCCATGGACTCAACATTAGTCATAAAGAACTCACATACTTATTGCAAAAATCTATTAGTTATCAAAACACAGTACTACGCGCATGCTCCTAGGGGGATAGATTGGTAGGAAAAGACCATCGCTCGTCCCCGACCGCCACTCATAAGGAAGACAATCAATAAATAAATCATGCTCCGACTTCATCACATAACGGTTCACCATACGTGCATGCTACGGGAATCACAAACCTCAACACAAGTATTTCTACTAATCCACAACTACCCACTAGCATGACTCTAATATCACCATCTTTATATCGCAAAACTATTGCAAGGAATCAAACATATCATATTCAGTGATCTACAAGTTTTTATGTAGGATTTTATGACTAACCATGTGAATGACCAATTCCTGTCAACTCTCTAAATAGATATAAGTGAAGCAAGAGAGTTTAATACTTTCTACAAAAGATATTCCCACGCTCTAACAAATATAAGTGAAGCAAAAAAGCATTCTACAAATGGCGGTTTTCTATGTGAAGAGAAACAGGCAATCCAAACTTCAAATGATATAAGTGAAGCACATGAAGCATTCTATAAAGCCATACTCAAAAGATATAAGTGAAGTGCAATGAGCATTATATAAATAAACCAAGGACCATCTCATACCAGCATGGTGCATAAAAGAAAAGTGAAAACTAAATGCAAAAGACACTCCAAGATTTGCACATATCACATGAATGAAACGAATCCAAAAACATACCGATACTTGTTGAAGAAAGAGGGGATGCCTTCCGGGGCATCCCCAAGCTTAGAAGCTTGAGTATCCTTGAATATTTACTTGGGGTGCCTCGGGCATCCCCAAGATTGATCTCTTGCCTCTCTTCCTTCTCCTCACATCGAGACCTTCTCGATCATCGAACACTTCATCCACACAAAACTTCAACAGAAAACTCGGTAAGATCCGTTAGTATAATAAAGCAAATCACTACTCTAGGTACTGTTGAACACCAATTCATATTTTGTTTTTTCATTGTGTCTACTGTAATATAACTTTTTCATGGCTTAATCCACTGATATAAATCGATAGTTTCATCAAAACAAGCAAACTATGCATCAAAAACAGAATCTGTCTAAAACAGAACAGTCTGTAATAATCTGAACATTCACCATACTTCTGATACTTTAACAATTCTGCCAAAATTCGGAAAAATAAAAAATTTGTATAGAAAGACATTGCAAAAAGTTTCAGAACCATTCGACGTTCCAGTAAAAAATGAAAAATCACGCACTACAGCCAAAGTTTCTGTCCTGCACCGTACAAACCAACAAGCATTGTAAACATCCTAAAGGCAAACCTTAGCACATTATTTTTATAATACAATGGAATTGTACAAGGGGATAATTATTTTTTTTGAAAAGTTTCTGTAATCAATATTCACAAAGTTTCCGTGAGCATGAACAAAGTTCAAGGCTAGCTCCCACTTCAACAATGCTTGTCTCTCTCACTTTCACTTTCCTTTTTTTTGAAAAAATTTTAGGTTCCCCTCTTTATTTTTTTGTTTTTTAAACTATATGAAAGCACTCAACAGAAATAAATGACTCTCTAAAACTTCCGGGTTGTCTCCCTGGCAGCGCTTTCTTTAAAGCCATTAAGCTAGGCATATAGTGCTCAAGTAATGGATCCACCCGGATCCCAAGGTATATCAAAGCCAATTTTAATTAACAATGATTTGTAATTTAGTAGTGAGCACAAAGTAACATATATCATGCAATGACGAAGTCTAACTCTCTTCCTATGCATCGGCATGTCATAAAAGAACAATTCATGCACACAAAGTAAAGGCCAATGCATAGTATAGACAGTTTGTTGCAATTTTATCGTGTTGAAAACATAGAGAGGTGGAGATATAGTTACTCTCTCATAATAATTGCAAGTAGGAGCAGCAAGCACATGCATATTATACCTATCAAAATTATCATGTGCAATGGTAAAAGGCAACCCATCAATATAATCCTTAATAAGCACAAACTTCTCCTATATAGTGTAGTAGGGAGAATTCAAAAAGATAATAGGACTATCATGCGTGGGTGCAATAGCAACAATTTCATGTTTAACATAAGGAACTATAGCAAGTTCATATCCATAAGCATAATTCATATTGGCATCTTGGCCACAAGCATAGCAAGCATCATCAAAAAGGGATATTTCAAAAGAATCAACGGGATCATAACAATCATCATAGCAATCATCCTTCGGTAAGCACGAAGGGAAATTAAACAATGTATGAGTTGAAGAGTTACTCTCATTAGAAGGTGGGCACGGGTAGCTAATCCGCTCTTCCTCCTTTTGTTCTTCGCTCTCCTCCTCATCTTTTCCATCCAATGAGCTCACAGTTTCATCAATTTCTTCTTCCATAGACCCCTGCAAAATATTAGTCTCTTCTTGGACAGCGGAGACTTTCTCAATAAATGCATCAATATCAGAATTGAATTCATAATTGGCATAGCAATATTTAGGGATAGCTAAATTTTCAGGTCTATAAACACCATCATAAAGATTTTCAAACTCTTTGAACATAGATTCAATTTCATAAGCACCCATAAAAGCAACAAATTCTTCTATTTGTTCCACATCATAGTAATCATATGTACCTCTAGCATAAGAAGCCAAGGTTTCATTATCATTAAGTTCGCATGAAAAGGGAAGGTGTGGAGCCTTCATCCTATAGCAACAAGTATAATCATATCTCAAGCATACTTGCCGAGCATACCACTTCAACATATAAATTTGATCCCATAATAGTTTCCCTTTTTGAGTCAAGCGATAATCCCTAAAGTATTCACGTTGATCCAACGTGTCTCCCATTACTAGATTGAATGGGGTTTTCTCTGGATTATCAAAGTAGTACATAATATCTGTACATAACGAGCATCGGGGGTTTTAGGAGGTTCCCCATCTCCATGAGTAGCAAGTACACCTTTTTTTTGTATTTAGTGTTCCATATCCATAACTAAAGATAAAGAACAACTAAGAACATCAAATAAAAATTACTTAGTGATAAAGCAAACAAGCACACACGAGAATATTCACCCCACGCTATTGCTCCCCGGCAACGGCGCCAGAAAAAGGTCTTGATAACCCACAAGTATAGGGGATCAATTGTAGCCTCTTTCGATAAGTAAGAGTGTCGAACCCAACGAGGAGCTAAAGGTAGAACAAATATTCCCTCAAGTTCTATCGACCACCGATACAACTCTACGCACGCTTAACGTTCGCTTTACCTAGAACAAGTATAAAACTAGAAGTACTTTGTAGGTGTTTTTGGATAGGTTTGCAAGATAATAAAGAGAGCATAAATAAAAAGTAGGGGCTGTTTAGATAAAGACACAACTAAATTAGTTTTAGTAGAGAGCTTTTTGTTACGAGAAAGTTATTTGTCCCTAGGCAATTGATAACTAGGCCGGTAATCATTATTGCAATTTTATTTGAGGGAGAGACATAAGCTAACATACTTTCTCTACTTGGATCATATGCACTTATGATTGGAACTCTATCAAGCATCCACAACTACTAAAGATCATTAAGGTAAAACCCAACCATAGCATTAAAGCATCAAGTCCTCTTTATCCCATACGCAACAACCTACTTACTCGGGTATGTGCTTCTGTCACTCACGCCACCCACCATAAGCAAATCATGAACATATTGCAAACCCTACAGTGGGAATTCCTCACGCTTGCACGACACGGACAGCACCATAGGACAGCACCAATAATAAAACATGCAACTCAAACCAATCTTGATCATCAAATAGCCCATAGGACAAAACGGATCTACTCAAACATCATAGGATAGGCATACATCATTGGGAAATAATATATAGCGTTGAGCACCATGTTTAAGTAGAGATTACAGCAGGTAAGAGAGAGGTTACATCGCTGCATAGAGGGGGGAAGAGTTGGTGATGATGGCGGTGAAGTTGTTGGTGAAGATTGCGATGATGATGATGGCCCCCCGGTGGCACTCCGGCGCCACCGGAAGCGAGGGAGAGAGAGCCCCCCTCCTCCTTCTTCTTCCTCGACCTCCTCCCTAGATGGGAGAAGGGTTTCCCCTCTGGTCCTTGGCCTCCATGGCATGGGAGGGGCGAGAGCCCCTCCGAGATTGGATCTGTCTCTCTCTGTTTCTGCGCTCTCGTCTACTGCCCTTTCATCGTTTCTTTTATATCCGGAGATCCGTAACTCCGATTGGGTTGAATCTTTCGCCTAGATTTTTATCATAAAATTAGCTTTCTTGCGGCAAAAGAAGAGCGTCAACCGCCTTACGGGGTGCCCACGATGGTCCAGGGCGCGCCTGCCCCCCTGGGGCGTGCCCCCAGCCTCGTGGCCCCCTCGGGCACCGTCTCGCGTTGATTTTACTTCCCAAAAACCATTGATATTCCAAAATAATTCTCCGCCCGTTTTTATCCCGTTTGGACTCCGTTTGATATTGGGTTTCTGCGAAACATAAAACATGAAACAAACAGGAACTGGCACTGGATCAATATGTTAGTCCCAAAAATAATATAAAAAGTTGCCAAAAGTATATGAAAGTTGTAGAGTATTGGCATGGAACAATAAAAAATTATAGATACGACGGAGACGTATCACTTCTCAGCAAGCAGCTTGACTTGTCGGCAGTTCTGGAGGTCGTGGCCCTTGGTGCGGTGGATCTTGCAGTACTGCTTGTCGGAGCTTTCTGGCTTGTCGGCTGCCGCCAAGGCCCGGTAGGCAGCGCACCCGGCAATCTCCTTGCCGGGGTTGTCTGCCTTGGCCTCCTTGGCAGCGCCGGTGCTGTCGGATCCCTCGACGGCAAGCACGGTCTTGCCCTTGCGTTTCTTGTTGCGACGCCGGCCCTTCTTCATCGGGGCGGCGGTGTCTTCATCAGAAGAGTCGGTTTCCGCGCTGGCGTCCTCGCCGGGGTACTTCCTTCCCTCTTCAGCGCGGGCACACCTATCGGCCAGAACATAAAGTTCCGCCACATCCTTAACCTCTTTCGTCGCCACCTCTTCGCGCATCTTGCGGTTGCGCACGTTCTGATGGAACGCGCCGATCATGGCGGCGGGATGAACATCGGGGATGTTGTACTGCACCCGGCTGAACCTCTGGATGTACTTGCGCAGGGTTTCCCCTTCCTTCTGGGGAATGATATGCAAATCACTGGCCTGGCCATGAGCATGGTGGCCCCCGGTGAAGGCACCAACAAACTCATGGCACAGATCCGACCAAGAAGAGATGGAATCCGCCGGCAAGTGCATCAACCAAGACATGACGTTGGGCTTCAGTGCCAACGGGAAGTAATTGGCAAGCACCTTGTCATCGCGGGCTCCGGCAGCTTGCATCGCGATGGTGTAGATGTTGAGGAACTCCGACGCTGGGTAGTCCATAGCGGTCCCGCCCGCTTGTCCGACTGGTGGCGCGTATCGCGCCGACGCTCGATAGTGGTTCGAGCATCTTCGTGGGCTCGTTCTCGAAGAACTTGGCGTTGGTCGCGGTGGGTCCGTGGTTCGGACGACGCTATGGAAATATTATCACAAGCGTCATCGCGACGGACCGACACCCGCGGTGGCTGGCGTGGAGGAGGAGAGTGCACCGTGGCCGCCGCACCCCCGGCCCCTCCACCGCTAGCATGCGGTGGTTCGACGGAGCGCCGGCCCGAAGGCCCCGCCGGTCGCGGATCATCTTTATTGGCGACAGCGACGAGGCTCCGGATGGTGGCCCTCCACTCGTCGAGCTTCTTCGCAACAGGAGGGAAGTCGAGGAGCAGCTGCGCGCGCGCCAAAGCTTCCGCTGGCGTGGGTGGCGGTGACAGTTGCGTGGACCGTGGCGCGCTTCGACTTCTAACTACGTTAGAAGGAGCTCTACCACGGCCCAGCGGATGCGTGCCATTTTCGCCAGCACTTCGGTGAGCATGCTGGACTCCTTCGTCCCGCGGACGATGCACAGGGCTCTTCCCACGGCGGTGTCCGGGGTCTCCAGCGTGGTGGCGCTGCTCGTCGCGCGCACCCTGGGAAGAGCGCGCTGTGGGTGCCGGCGTGGGCGTCTTGGAGGTTGCTGCGCCGCCCGTGGGTGGCACAACAACACTCCTGGAGGGCCCCGTGCCGCCTGCGGGGGCCCCAGCTTCGTCTTTGGATTTGGCAGCGTGCGGCCCGTCACCTGGCGCACGAACGACGCCGCTCGCCAGGCTCTGACCGCCAGAGCGATGCTGGTGCTCGCGGACTGCGGCCCGGGTCCTGTCCGCGACCGGCCCGCTGTTCGCCCGCATTGGCATGGGCCATTCGGCTCCCGACGAGCCGATCACCGTGATCGTCTTCTTCTTGGGAGCCATGGCGATGAAGAACTGCTAGGCTAACTACTAGACTAGATTCTCACAATTGCGCCCCCTACCTGGTGCGCCAAAGATGTCGGTGGGAAACGACACCTATGGGATCACAAGAATCCCTACTACGGTTGCCGGGGTGCGGGGTTGTGAGAAGAGCAGGATTAACAGTCAGCACAAGGATCGTTTACCCAGGTTCGGGCCGCGAGGATGCGTAAAACCCTAGTCCTGCTTTGGTGGGTGTATTGAGTGTTCTTGAGCTCTCGAACTAGCTATGGCGGCTGTGTAGTTCCAAAGAGCCGAATCCCCCTGCAGTACGCCATGGGCCTCCTTTTATAGTCGAAAGGGCTACCACAGTGGCACACAGGAGGTGGAATGGCCTACAGTACTATGAGCTTATCGCCCGTATTACAGGACAAGACGCATTTAATGCGTAGCTTAGGTGTCCCTTAGCTTTATTGGGGATGGGAACGAGGCCTGTCCCATCCGTTGCCGCCTCGCCTTGCTTCGACACGCGCCCAGGCCAGCGGTGCATGCGGCGCCATGCAGGCAGGTAGGCAGTTGAGGTGGTGCGGTGGTAGGGTCTTCACGAAGATCTGCATGCCACCACGCAGGTGCTTGCTGAGTTGGCGTAGAGGCCGCCCGTCGCCACGTAGGTGCCTGCCCAGCTGGTTGAGCTAGCAGCTGCTTGGGGACGGCAGTGGAGTCTTGGTTGACGCGGGCCTGACTGTGGCCCCACTGGCGCCCTCGGCAAGGGCCTTGCCGGGGGCCCGACAAGGGTCTTGCCGTGGCGCGCAGTCTTCCCCGGCAAGGATCTTGCTGGGGGCCTCATGGCTTTCCTCGGCAAGGATCCCGCCGAGGGTCGCCGTCTTTTGGTCCTCATCTGATCTCATATATCTATGGTCTTGACAAAGATCTGCATGCCACCACGGAGGTGCCTCCCGAGCCCTGGTCCAATGTGGTTGGTTGAGTTGGAACCCGTGGGCTCAAGGGTGGCTCACTCTGTTAGCATCGGGCAAGTCGTCCCGGCAAGGCTCTTGCCGGGGCCGCGGAGGCTGCCCCGGCAAGGGCCTTGCCGGGGGAGTCCACCTCGCCCTCTCACTCTTTGGTATCTTTGGTCTTGGCGTTGCCTTGGCCATCTTGTGCTTCGGCTTCTCTCCGGCTTCCCTCCCCTGCTCTGCTTAGTGTGGCCGTGGGCGCGGCTCCGACTGTCCGTGCACAAGTAAAGGGGTCAAAAGGTGCGCCCCTACTTTTGTACACCGACACTATATAAACAGAGGTGGGGGCCGGGGCATGCAATGCGAGGTTAATCGCTGCCACAATCCCCACCGACACTTCCTACCGATCTAGGGTTAGCGCGGTGCTCATGGGAAGCACACCACCGCCGCCATCTCTTTGCCATCACCGGCCGCTACTTCACCATGGCTGGCACCGGCTCGAGCTCTTCAACAACAGGAGAAGGTAGGACTACTGGATCTAATCTAGCCTACTCGATCCTCAAGGTCTATCAATGGTATCAGCCAGATCGGGTTATTTTTTCGGTTGAAAAGAAATCACAGAAAGAAATCCCCTTCCCCCAAGAACCCTAGACAGGGCAAAGAAATCTCAAAGAAAAGTTGCGCCGCCGCACATGGCCGCGCCGTTCCTCTCGATCCTGAATCGTATCGGCATGCCGAGGATCCGGGAAGAAGAACCACCCCACGGGGCAAAGGGACCCGCGACCAAACCGCTCGACGGAGGCGCCCTCACCGCAAGGTGGACGCACAGCCGGCGAGGGGGAAGGCCACAGTGCCGCCGCCGTCCGCTCCACAACCGTCATCGTCGAATGAAGGGGAGTAGAGGGGGCAAAGTAGTCTCTCTCTCTCTTTCTGCCACAGGACGGTGGTGGATGGGGGGCTTGAAAGATGGAAAGAAAAGGGGGGAGGAAGCAGATCCTCGCGCCGCGCGGTGTTTTTTGACCCCTTCGCCGGCGGACGGGCTGAGTGATAACCCACAAGTATAGGGGATCGCAACAGTTTTCGAGGGTAGAGTATTCAACCCAAATTTATTTATTCGACACAAGGGGAGCCAAAGAATATTCTCAAGTATTAGCAGTTGAGTTGTCAATTCACCCACACCTGGATAACTTAGTATCTGCAGCAAAGTGTTTAGTAGCAAAGTAGTATGGAAGTAACGGTAACGGTAGCAAAAATAATATTTTTGGGTTTTGTAGTGATTGTAATAGTAGCTACGGAAAAGTAAATAAGCGAAGAACAATATGTGAAAAGCTCGTAGGCATTGGATCGGTGATGGAGAATTCTGCCGGATGCGGTTCATCATGTAACAGTCATAACATAGGGTGACACAGAACTAGCTCCAATTCATCAATGTAATGTAGGCATGTATTCCGAATATAGTCATACGTGCTTATGGAAAAGAACTTGCATGACATCTTTTGTCCTACCCTCCCGTGGCAGCGGGGTCCTAATGGAAACTAAGGGATATTAAGGCCTCCTTTTAATAGAGTACCGGACCAAAGCATTAACACATAGTGAATACATGAACTCCTCAAACTACGGTCATCACCGGGAGTGGTCCCGATTATTGTCACTTCGGGGTTGCCGGATCATAACACATAGTAGGTGACTATAGACTTGCAAGATAGGATCAAGAACTCACATATATTCATGAAAACATAATAGGTTCAGATCTGAAATCATGGCACTCGGGCCCTAGTGACAAGCATTAAGCATAGCAAAGTCATAGCAACATCAATCTCAGAACATAGTGGATACTAGGGATCAAACCCTAACAAAACTAACTCGATTACATGATAAATCTCATCCAACCCATCACCGTCCAGCAAGCCTACGATGGAATTACTCACGCACGACGGTGAGCATCATGAAATTAGTGATGGAGGATGGTTGATGATGATGACGGCGACGGATTCCCCTCTCTGGAGCCCCGAACGGACTCCAGATCAGCCCTCCCGAGAGAGTTTAGGGCTTGGCGGCGGCTCCGTATCGTAAAACGCGATGAATCCTTCTCTCTGATTTTTTCTCCCCGAACACGAATATATGGAGTTGGAGTTGAGGTCGGTGGAGCAACAGGGGGCCCACGAGGCAGGGGGCGCGCCCATGGGGGCAGGCGCGCCCCCACCCTCGTAGACAGGTGGTGGGCCCCCTGGCCTTGATTCTTTCGCCAATATTTTTAATATTTTCCAAAAATAAGTTCCGTGGAGTTTCAGGTCATTCCGAGAACTTTTGTTTCTGCACATAAATAACAACATGGAAATTCTGCTGAAAACAGCGTCAGTCCGGGTTAGTTCCATTCAAATCATGCAAGTTAGAGTCCAAAACAAGGGCAAAAGTGTTTGGAAAAGTAGATACGACGGAGACGTATCAACTCCCCCAAGCTTAAACCTTTGCTTGTCCTCGAGCAATTCAGTTGATAAACTGAAAGTGATAAAGAAAAACTTCTACAAACTCTGTTTGCTCTTGTTGTTGTAAATATGTAAAGCCAGCATTCAAGTTTTCAGCAAAGATTATGACTAACCATATTCACAATAACTCTTAGGTCTCATGTTTACTCATATCAATGGCATAATCAACTAGCGAGCAATAATAATAAATCTCGGATGACAACACTTTCTGAAAACAATCATAATATGATATAACAGGATGGTATCTTGCTAGCCCTTTCTGAGACCGCAAAACATAAATGCAGAGCACCTTTAAAGATCAAGGACTGACTAAACATTGTAATTCATGGTAAAAGAGATCCAGTCATAGTCATACCCAATATAAATTAATAGTAATGGATGCAAATGACAGCAGTGCTCTCCAGCTGGTGCTTTTTAATAAGAGGGTGATGACTCAACATGAAAGTAAATAGATAGGCCCTTCGCAGAGGGAAGCAGGGATTTGTAGAGGTGCCAGAGCTCGATTTTAAAGCAGAGATAAATAATATTTTGAGCGGCATACTTTCATTGTCAACATAACAACCAAGAGATGGCGATATCTTCCATGCTACACACATTATAGGCGGTTCCCAAACAGAATGGTAAAGTTTATACTCCCCCTCCACCAACAAGCATCAATCCATGGCTTGCTCGAAACAACGAGTGCCTCCAACTAACAACAGTCCCAGGGGGAGTTTTGTTTGCAATTATTTTGATTTGATTTGCATAAAGCATGGGACTGGGCATCCCGGTGACCAGCCATTTTCTCGTGAGTGAGGAGCGGAGTCCACTCCTCTTGAGAATAACCCGCCTAACATGGAAGATAAGGACAACCCTAGTTGATACATGAGCTATTCGAGCATACAAAACAGAATTTCATTTGAAGGTTTAGAGTTTGGCACATACAAATTTACTTGGAACGGCAGGTAGATACCGCATATAGGAAGGTATAGTGGACTCATATGGATAACTTTGGGGTTTAAGGGATTGGATGCACAAGCAGTATTCCCGCTTAGTACAAGTGAAGGCTAGCAAAAGACTGGGAAGCGACCAACTAGAGAGCGACAACAGTCATGAACATGCATTAAAATTAATAAACATTGAGTGCAAGCATGAGTAGGATATAATCCACCATGAACATAAATATCGTGAAGGCTATGTTGATTTGTTTCAACTACATGTGTGAACATGTGCCAAGTCGAGTCACTTAAATCATTCAAAGGAGGATACCACCCCATCATACCACATCACAACCATTTTAATAGCATGTTGGCACGCAAGGTAAACCATTATAACTCCTAGCTAATTAAGCATGGCATAAGTAACTATAATCTCTAATTGTCATTGCAAACATGTTTATTCATAATAGGCTGAATCAGGAACGATGAACTAATCATATTTACAAAAACAAGAGAGGTCGAGTTCATACCAGCTTCTCTCATCTCAATCAGTCCATCATATATCGTCATAATTGCCTTTCACTTGCACGACCGAACGATGTGAATAATAATAATAGTGCTCGTGCATTGGACTAGGCTGAAATCTGCGAGCATTCAATAAACTGGAGAAGACAAGGCAATATGGGCTCTTGGTTAAATCGACAATAATGCATATAAGAGCCGTTTCAACAATTTAATCATGGTCTTCTCCTATCGACCCCCAAAGAAAAGAAAAGAAATAAAACTATTTACACGGGAAAGCTCCCAACAAGCAAAAGGAGAACGGGAAATGTTTTTGGGTTTTCTTTTTAATTATTACTACTACAGCAAGAAAGTAAACTAACTTAAAGCTACAACTATTTTTTTTGGGTTTTCTTAAGGTTTATCAAAAACACAAGAAGAAAGCAAGAAAAAGAAAATAAACTAGCATGGATAGTACAATGAAAGAGTATGAGCACCGACATCTAGCAATGAGTGTATAAACATAAATGTAATGTCGGTGGGAAATACGTACTCCCCCAAGCTTAGGCTTTTGGCCTAAGTTGGTCTATTGCCACGGATGGCCTGGAGGATATCCAAAGTTGTAGTTGGGGGTGTACTGAGATGCAGCAGTCATTGCATCATGGGCTGCAGCTTGGAGGCGAGCTGCCCTCGTCCTCCTTTCATACTCATTTGCCTCCTCCCTAGTTATAAAATGTCTCCCCTTTGCCTGAAAGTCAAAGAGAGTAGGGGCAGGAAGAACAATATTGACGGCGTGACGCCTGTCAAAGATTAGTCGGTACTGGAGAGGTGGTTCATTCCTCTCGACAACCTGATGGTGAACCATAGCATTAAAGTCTAGATTAGTAGGAGGCAATTCAATATCATCATCGCGTATGGTTACACCAAGAAAATCAGCTAAGCGGGTTGCATAAATTCCACCAAAGAAATCTCCATTAAATCTATTATTATGCAACCTACGTGCAACAATGGCTCCCAAATTATAAGATTTATCTCCTAACACAGCACTCCTAAGAATACCGAGGTCACGGACACACATGTGACATGCTTCATCCTTACCATTTATGCACCTACCTATGAAGAGAGCAAAATAATGTATAGCAGGAAAATGAATGCTCCCTATGGTAGCTTGTGCTATATCTCTAGATTCCCCTACAATTATACTAGCAAGAAAATCTCTAAATTCAGATTTGCGAGGTTCACCAGTACTACCCCATTGTGGAAGTTTTCAAGCAGTGGTAAAATCCTCTAAGTCCATAGTATAAGAATTTTCATAAAGATCAAACAGTACAGTTTGAGAATTGCGTGAAGATGAAAATTCAAACCTCCTCACAAAGAAACTAGTGAGATAGTGGTACTGACGACACTTTTCTGCCTCGAAGCTCACAAGATCAGCGTTACGCAAATATGCGTTAAATTCTTCCATGATTCCCGCTCGATCCATAAAGTCTTCTGAAGGCCATTCACAAGGCCGCACTGGAGCGTCCCTTGGTGGTTCATCGTCAGCATCACGCATTGCAAGCCTGGGTCCTTGCTTCCTTGAAGAACCACCTTGGTACATTTTCCTAAACATATTTCTTCCTCTGAAAAATTTCTGAAAAGTAACTTCAAATAAAAGTGAACCAAGCTCAACAAAATTGATAGCAACTACTCCTACAAGTGCCTAGAGACTATATCATGCATTAGAACTACTTGGAACCATATAAATTTGACATGCAAGCTCAAGAACATGGTCACCTAGGCAGCAAAAAAATGCAATGAATAAAACACTAGAACAAAAACTAATTGGACCAATGGAGGAGTCACATACCAAGGAACAATCCCCCAAAGTAGTTTTGTGAGAGGTGCTTTGAGCAAGGAGATCGAAAATCGCAGCAAAATGAGCTAGAACTCGTGCTTGAGCTGGATGGTGATTTTTTTGGGAGGAAGAGGGAGTGTGTGGGTGCAGGAATAAGTGGAGGGGAGCCACCGTGGGCCCATGAGGCAGGGGGCGCGCCCTGTAGGGGTGGGCGCACCCTGGACCCTCGTGGCCAGGTGCTTGCTCCCCCTGTTGTGTTCTCAGTGCCAGATATTCTCAAATATTCCAGAAAAATCATATTAAATTGGCAGGGCATTTGGAGAACTTCTATTTTCGGGGTATTTTTTATATTGCACGGATAATTCATAAAACAGATAGAAAAATACTAATTTTACTTTATTTCAACTAAATAAGAAAAAGTAAAAGGAGGGTACAGAAGGTTGTGCTTCTAATTTCATCCATCTCATGCTCATCAAAAGGAATCCACTAACAAGGTTGATCAGGTCTTGTTAACAAACTCATTCTGAATCGCATGAAGCCAGAGAAATTTCGAATAACACTATGTTACCTCAACGGGGATATGCACATCCCCTATAATAAGAATATCATATTTCTTCTTGACAGTAGGAAGAGGAAATTCAAAACCTCCAAAAATAATCGATGGAATTTTTCCAATAGAATTGATACTGTGGACTTGAGGTTGTTTCCTCGGAAAGTGTACCATATGCTCATTACCATTAACATGAAAAGTGACATTGCCTTTGTTGCAATCAATAACAGCCCCTGCAGTATTCAAAAAGGGTCTTCCAAGAATAATAGACATACTATCGTCCTCGGGAATATCAAGAATAACAAAGTCCGTTAAAATAGTAACATTTGCAATCACGACAGGCACATCCTCACAAATAACACAGGTATAGCAGTTGATTTATCAGCCATTTGCAAAGATATTTCGGTAGGTGTCAACTTATTCAAATCAAGTCTACGATATAAAGAGAGAGGCATAACACTAACACCGGCTCCAAGATCACATAAAGCAGTTTTAACATAGTTTCTTTTAATGGAGCATGGTATAGTGGGTACTCCTGGATCTCCAAGTTTCTTTGGTATTCCACCCCTAAAAGTATAATTAGCAAGCATGGTAGAAATTTCAGCTTCCGGTATCTTTCTCTTATTAGTAACAATTTCTTTCATATACTTAGCATAAGGATTCATTTTGAGCATATCAGTTAATCGCATACGCAAAAAGATAGGTCTAATCATTTCAGCAAAGCGCTCAAAATCCTCATCATCCTTTTTCTTGGATGGTTTGGGAGGAAAGGGCATGGGTTTCTGAACCCATGGTTCTCTTTCTTTACCGTGTTTCCTAGCAACAAAGTCTCTCTTATCATAACGTTGATTCTTTGATTGTGGGTTATCAAGATCAACAGCAGGTTCAATTTCTACATCATTGTCATTGCTAGGTTGAGCATCATCATGAACATCATCATTAACATTATCACTAGTTTCATGTTCATTACCAGATTGTGTTTCAGCAATAGTTTCACTAGAAGCATGCAAAGTCCTATCATTTTTCTTTTTCTTATTTTTAGAAGGACTAGGTGCATCTACATTATTTCTTTGAGAATCCTGCTCAATTCTCTTAGGATGGCCTTCAGGATACAAAGGTTCCTGAGTCATTTTACCAGTTCTAGTAGCCACTCTAACAGCATAGTCATTATTCTTACTATTTAATTCATTGAGCAAATCATTTTGAGCCTTGAGTACTTGTTCTACTTGAGTGGTAACCATAGAAGCATGTTTACTAATAAGTTTTAGTTCACCTTTAACTCTAGACATATAATCACCCAAGTGTTCAATCATATAAGCATTTTGTTTTAATTGTCTACCAAAATAAGCATTAAAATTGTCTTGTTTAACAATAAAATTGTCAAACTCATCTAAGCACTGTCTAGCAGACTTATAACGAGGAATATCACCTTCATCAAATCTATAGAGAGAATTTACCTTTACTACCTGTGTCGGGTTATCAAGACCATGAGTTTCTTCCATAGGTGATGAATTAAGATCATATATTTCTTCAACAGGCGGTGAATTAAGACCATGTATTTCTTCAATAGGTGGTAAATTCTTAACATCTTCAACTTTAATACCTTTTTCCTTCATAGATTTCTTTGCCTCTTGCATATCTTCAGGACTGAGAAATAGAACACCCCTTTTCTTCGTAGTTGGCTTAGGAATAGGCTCAGGAGTTGGCTCGGGAAGTTTCCAATTATTTTCATTTGTCAACATATTATTCAATAGAATTTTAGCTTCATCCGGTGTTCTTTCCCTGAAAACAGAACCAACACAACTATCCAGGTAATCTCTGGAAGCATCGGCTAGTCCATTATAAAAGATATCAAGTATTTCATTTTTCTTAAGAGGATGATCAGGCAAAGCATTAAGTAATTGGAGAAGCCTCCCCCAAGCTTGTGGGAGACTCTCTTCTTCAATTTGCACAAAATTGTATATATCCCTTAAAGCAGCTTGTTTCATATGAGCAGGGAAATATTTAGCAGAGAAGTAATAAATCATATCCTGGGGACTACGCACACAACCAGGATCAAGAGAATTAAACCATATCTTAGCGTCACCCTTTAATGTGAATGGAAATATTTTAAGGATATAAAAGTAACGAGTTCTCTCATCATTAGTGAACAGGGTGGCTATATCATTTAATTTAGTAAGATGTGCCACAACAGTTTCAGATTCATAGCCATAGAAAGGATCAGACTCAACCAAAGTAATTATATCAGGATCAACAGAGAATTCATAATCCTTATCAGTAACAAAGATAGGTGAAGTAGCATAAGCTGGATCATATTTCATTCTAGCATTCAGAGTTTTTTTAAGCTTAGCTAATAATTTCTTAAGATCACTTCTATCATTGCAAGTAAGAAAGTCTCTTTTAGTTTCTTCATCCATAACATAGCCCTCAGGCACAACAGGAAATTCATATTTATTAGGGGGAGAGTCTTCATCATCACAATCATCAACATTATCAGTTTCAATAATTTCATTCTCTCTAGCCCTAGCAAGTTGTTCATCAAGAAATTCACCAAGTGGCACAGTAGTATCAAGCATAGAAGTAGTTTCATCATAAGTATCATGCATAGCAGAAGTGACATCATCAATAACATGCGACATATCAGAATTAACAGCAGAAGCAGGTTTAGGTGTCGCAAGCTTACTCAAAACAGAAGGTGAATCAAGTGCAGAGCTAGATGGCAGTTGCTTACCTCCCCTCGTAGTTGAGGGATAAATTTTTGTTTTCTCGTCTTTCAAGTTCCTCATAGTGACCAGCAGATATAAATCCCAAGTGACTCAAAGAATAGAGCTATGCTCCCCAGCAACGGCGCCAGAAAATAGTCTTGATAACCCACAAGTATAGGGGATCGCAACCGTTTTCGAGGGTAGAGTATTCAACCCAAATTTATTGATTCGACACAAGGGGAGCTAAAGAATATTCTCAATATTAGCAGTTGAGTTGTCAATTCAACCACACCTGGATAACTTAGTATCTGCAGCAAAGTGTTTAGTAGCAAAGTAGTATGGAAGTAACGGTAACGGTAGCAAAACTAATATTTTTGGGTTTTGTAGTGATTGTAACAGTAGCAACGGAAAAGTAAATAAGCGAAGAACAATATGTGAAAAGCTCATAGGCATTGGATCGGTGATGGAGAATTATGCCGGATGCGGTTCATCATGTAACAGTCATAACATAGGGTGACACAGAACTAGCTCCAATTCATCAATGTAATGTAGGCATGTATTCCGAATATAGTCATACGTGCTTATGGAAAAGAACTTGCATGACATCTTTTGTCCTACCCTCCCGTGGCAGCGGGGTCCTAATGCAAACTAAGGGATATTAAGGCCTCCTTTTAATAGAGTACCGGACCAAAGCATTAACACATAGTGAACACATGAACTCCTCAAACTACGGTCATCACCGGGAGTGGTCCCGATTATTGTCACTTCGGGGTTGCCGGATCATAACACATAGTAGGTGACTATAGACTTGCAAGATAGGATCAAGAACTCACATAAATTCATCAAAACATAATAGGTTCAGATCTGAAATCATGGCACTCGGGCCCTAGTGACAAGCATTAAGCATAGCAAAGTCATAGCAACATCAGTCTCAGAACATAGTGGATACTAGGGATCAAACCCTAACAAAACTAACTCGATTACATGATAAATCTCATCCAACCCATCACCGTCCAGCAAGCCTACGATGGAATTACTCACGCACGGCGGTGAGCATCATGAAATTGGTGATGGAGGATGGTTGATGATGACGACGGCAACGGATTTCCCTCTCCGGAGCCCCGAACGGACTCCAGATCAGCCCTCCCGAGAGAGTTTAGGGCTTGGCGGCGGCTCCATATCGTAAAACACGATGAATCCTTCTCTCTGATTTTTTCTCCCTGAACACGAATATATGGAGTTGGAGTTGAGGTCGGTGGAGCAACAGGGGGCCCACGAGGCAGGGGGCGCGCCCAGGGGGGCAGGCGTGCCCCCACCCTCGTGGAAAGGTGGTGGGCCCCCTGGCCTTGATTCTTTCGCCAATATTTTTAATATTTTCCAAAAATAAGTTCCGTGGAGTTTCAGGTTATTCCGAGAACTTTTGTTTCTGCACATAAATAACACCATGGCAATTCTGCTGAAAACAGCGTCAGTCCGGGTTAGTTCCATTCAAATCATGAAAATTAGAGTCCAAAACAAGGGCAAAAGTGTTTGGAGAAGTAGATACGACGGAGACGTATCACTGAGCATCGTCGGTGGCATGCAGTCGCCGCTGCGGGCGAGATGCACAGAGTAAAGGGGAAAGGGAAGGGGCTCGTGCAACGCGGTGGTCTTCGCCGCCGTGGCTGGCGGCCGACGGCGCCCCAACTCGCTGCTGCACAGGGGAGCGACGAAGAGAGGCGAGAGAAACAGGGGAAATGAGGCTAGGGTTCCTCGCGCGGCCGGGATCGGGTTTTTCGATCGGGCAAAAGGCCCGGATGACCGTAGGATTCATTAGGACGGCTGAGATGAAAAACCTAGAGCGGCCGCAGGCTATTGGGCTGTCTAGGCGGCTGTGCCGCGCTGAGCCAAGGCTGGCTAGGCGGCTGGGCGGCGCTGGGCCGATGGCCCGAAAGTGGACGAGGCCGGTGGCAGCGGCGCGCGCGCTGGCGCTGGGCCGAGGCCACAACCGCGGGCGGCGCGCAGGCCAGGCCGTGGGCCAGTTTTTTTTTCCGCAGCTTAGCCGCGCTCGCTCGGCTATGCTGCCACTATTTTGTTTGTCTTTTCAGAGAATAGAAAATTTTCAGAAAAGAAATGTTCATGAATTTTATAAAGAAAATTGATGATGATTTTTTATTCGGTCAAAGAAAAGTTTTTGTACAGAGAAAAAAAGTTCATGAGTTTTGATTCATGTTTTTCCGCTGCGTGAATAATTAATAGTGCTCTTTTACAAAGAAATAAAAGTTTAGATAGAATTAAGTATTTTAAGTGCATGTTAAAGAGATTATTAAAATGAATATGATTATGTTATTTTTTATGACCAACGTTGTTAATAACATGATCATGTTTTATTATTGAAATTTAGAGGTGCTCTTTTAAAAGTGAATAGAACTAAAGTAAAAGATTAAATTGTTGCTTCTCTAATGCATTTTTGAACCAACCTGTTAAAATTGCTTAGAGAGTAAAAGAGTACAAAATTGTTTTTGAATAGAATATTGTAAATTTTCCGCTGCAAAGTAAAATTTTTATCCTCCAATTAAATTGGAACCAACGGGAAAATTTAATTGGAAGAAATGTTCTTGGAAATGTTTTCCCCTATGGGTGAAATAAGATGCAGATAGTTTCTGCTATGACAAAAGAAAGATATTTGTTTTAAAGTTAAAATATGGTATTTTTATTTTCTAACCAACATTGATGATAACAGTGCTATAGTTCTATGAGTCTTATATTCAAAGTTTAAATCTCTCATAAATTTTGTATCAAAGTGATCAATTTTCAGAGAATGGATAAAGATCAAGAAATGCTCTTGAACTAGAGAAATGTATACTTCTTGTTCCCATTGCAATAAAGTTGATGATGATTAATTCTTAGCAAAGTTGTTTAATAGAAATACTATCATCACATTGTTTATGAGTTATATGCATTATTTCCATTTCCGCCCAACGGTGATATGGAATTAATGTAGAAGGATGATGTTTATTCTAATTATGCCACAACGGTGTTTTAGAATATAAAAGAAAGTTTCAAAAGTTTAATGTGACTTTCTTTTAACCAGACCAACGTAGGGTTATTTTTATGCCCATTATTGTTGATTATTGGCTAAGTTTTCTCAGACTAAAAGTTTTCCATGCTTTCATTCGTGAAAGCGAATGGCTGGGTACTTGTGACCCGAAAGATGATCAAGAAAGGTCATAACGTGAGGGAGTATGTTCTCTCTAAAGAATGGCATCAAAAGAAAAGAGATAGATCATTGAGAGTCTGGTCGATGAATGTCTTTCATGTACTCTCTATGAAGAAGATTTTTCAGTCAACATGATTTGAGATGAAACAAGCAACATGCGTGTTTAATTTGACCAACGTCGAATCAAGCATGTGTGTCAAAGAGCATTCGAATTTGTTCCTAAATTTGATGATTGAATATGCAGTCAAAAGAGCCAATTCTAGCATTTATGTTCCCTTACAGGGAATTACCCGCAAGGCGGGAAAAAAATGATTATGATAAAACCTGCATGGCGGGAAAAGTCTTGGAAAATACCTGCGTAACGGGGTAAAACTGACATAATATTATGTCAAAAATCCCGTATGGCGGGAGAAATTCTGGCAAGAGAAAGATATGATAACTCATGTGCTTTTAATGTATCCCACTCTGGGAGAAAAGAATGGAGTAGCTGAAAGGCGCAACCGTACACTTATGGATATGGTGCGCATCATGATGAGTTATTCCAACTTGCCATTGGGATTATGGATGGAAGCGCCTTGAAACCGCCATTCACATTCTCAATAAACTACCAAGCAAATCGGTGCCCAAAACACCGTACGAGCTATGGACAGGAAGGGTGCCCTCCCTACAACACTTCAGGGTGTGTGGGTGCCCTGCTGAGGCCAAAATGTTTAATCCAAACATTGCAAAGTTATATCCCAAAACAGTGAGCTACCACTTCATTGGCTATCCAGACAGATCAAAGGGTTTTCGTTTCTAGTGTCCAGACAGATATGCAAAGTTTGTAGAAACAAGACATGCAGTCTTCTTAGAGGACGAAATGATGAGGGAGAGCTTGGTAGCTCAAAAAATTGATCTTGAGGAGAAAAGGGTGCATGCACCTAATCCGATGATTCAGGAGCCATTTTTCTCACTACCAGTTGCAACTCCACCCATGACAACTATGGGGGTAGACCCGGAACCTGTGCGTCAAGAGCCGACTGAACCCGTTGTTGAGCATGAAAGGGAGGTGCAACGGCAAAGTTTAAAAGAAGTGCGAGAAGTTGAGGCACAGAATGTGCCAGAAACTGAGGCCCTTAGAAGGTCTACAAGACATAAAAAGTCAGCTATTTCTACTTATTACAAAGTTTATAACACGGAAATAGTTCATACAGAAAAAGATCCCACCTCATATGAAGAAGCCATGAGAAGCCCTCATTCATCAAAGTGGATGAAGGCAATGGAAGACGAGATGAAATCGATGAGTACCAAAGATGTTTGGGACTTAGAGAAAATTCCTAAAGGAGCCAAACAGTAGGCTGCAAATGGGTCTACAAAATTAAGTATGACTCTAAAGGGAATGTAGAAAAGTATAAAGCATTACTCGTGGCAAAAGGATTTACACAAAGAGAAGGGATAGATTACAATGAGACATTTTCTCCAGTCTCATGTAAGGATTCCTTCAGAATCATAATGGCATTAGTTGCTCATTTTGATTTAGAGTTACATCAAATGGACGTAAAGACGACATTTCTCAACGGGGATTTAAAAGAAAATGTCTACATGAAACAACCTAAGGGTTTTATCATGGAAGGCAAGGAAAATATGGGATGCCATCTGAAGAAATCCATTTATGGATTAAAGCAAGCCTCTAGACAGTGGTATCTAAAGTTTAACCAAATGATTAAAAGTTTTGGATTTAAAGAAAATATTGAGGATGACTGCATTTATGCAAAGTTTAAAAATGAGAAATATATTTTCCTAATCTTGTATGTGGATGATATCCTGCTTGCTAGCATTGATGTTAGTCTACTACAAGAAACAAAGAAGTTCTTATCCTCAAATTTTGACATAACAGATTTTGGTGAAGCATCATATGTTTTGGGCATAGAAATTCACCGAGATAGGAACAATGGAGCCTTAGGACTATCACAAAAAGCATATTTAGAAAAGGTTCTTAAAAAGTATAATATGCATGTGATTAAAGCCACACCTGCTCCTATAGTCAAGGGCGATAGTTTTGGGAAATTCCAATGTCCCAAGAACCAGTACGAGATCGATCAAATGAAAGCAGTACCATATGCTTCGGCAGTTGGCAGCTTACAGTATGCACAAATGTGCACTCGCCCTGACTTAGCTTTTATCACCGGGGTACTCGGTAGATATCAAGAGAATCCAGGCATAGAGCACTAAAAGATGGTAAAGAAAGCATTATGTTATGCGCAAGGCATGAAGAACTACATACTAATATACAGGAGAAGTGATTCCCTAGAGATAAAGGGTATTCAGACGCAGATTTTTGCGGGGGACAGAGATGACTGATAGAAAATCCACGTCAGGATACGTATTCACCCTTGCTGGGGGAGCTATTTCGTGGAAAAGCTCCAAGCAGTTGATAGTTGCATCATCCACGATGTATGCAGAATTTATAGCATGCTTTGAGGCCACGGGGCAGGCGATATGTCTAAAGAAATTTATACCCGACTTGAAAGTGATAGATTGTATTCACAAACCACTATAGATATACTGTGACAACCAGCCCGCAGTATTTTACGCTCACAACAACAAGTCGAGTAATGCTGCCAAAACAATAGAGATAAGGTATTATGTTGTGAAAGATAAAATCCAGGATCAAACTATAAGTCTCGAGCATATAAGGACAAAGGATATGCTTGCGGATCCGCTAACGGAAGACTTACCACCCAATGTGTTCAAGGAACACTTAGCCCACGTGGGTTTAAGGGAAAGTCTTATGATTCCTGGATAGGCCCAAAAGGAACAGAATTTG
Organism: Triticum aestivum; assembly: GCF_018294505.1. Classification (NCBI taxonomy): domain Eukaryota; kingdom Viridiplantae; phylum Streptophyta; class Magnoliopsida; order Poales; family Poaceae; genus Triticum; species Triticum aestivum. The sequence goes on from NC_057802.1 coordinate 92,345,230, forward strand.
TTTCTGAACAAAACGTATGTTGTAGCTGTATGATTCTATCGGCAATTAAGTTGTGACGATGAAACATGCTCTATGTACCAATATGTGATGAAACAAATAAACTAGAAAGTATAAGGTTAAAAGTAAAGTTGAGATCAAGGGGAAGAATGTTAGGTTGATCTCCACCGTGTGGGCCCAACGGCCCACCGAGCCCTTAGATCCGCACCCTGATCGGGGGTGCCCAACCCTCTTCTGGTTGGTGGCCCCCTGTGACCCGCGCTATATAAACAGAGGTGGGGGCCGGGGCACGCAATACGAGGTTAATCGCTGCCACAATGCCCACCGACACTTCCTACTGATTCAGGGTTAGTGCGGTGCTCACGGGAAGCACACCACCGCCGCCATCTCTCTGTCATCACCGGCCGCTACTTCACCATGGCCGGCACCGGCTCGAGCTCTTCAACAACAGGAGAAGGTAGGACTACCGGATCTAATCTAGCCTACTCGATCCTCAAGGTCTATCAGAGGTATGTGACCAAAATTTTACGTGTACGTTGTTTTGCTAGGTGCGTGAGCAATTTCCAAGGAAAATCGATCGAGTCCTTCTGGTAGCTCTTGTGTACATACCGCTACGGGTGTCTCCTTTTTTTCCTAACCTCTGCTGCAAATAGGTACGTCTTGGCAGTCTTGTACTAGTCTATTGGACTTTGGGGAGCCATGCCTCCTGCTGGGCCTGGTTGTGGATGGGTCGTGCCCGTGGCATTGACTCCAGCAGGAGGCCCGTACTTGAACGAATAAACGAGCAGTTTTCAAGGGTTCTGTCAGAACCCATAATCCATTTGTGTAGGGCAGGGGCGCACGGCAGGACGATGGCAACCAGCCGCAGGCGGAGGGCTGATCGGCGAGGTCACGAGGGCGATCAGATGGCGCCGAAGATAAGACCAGTAACTAATCGAAGGTGCTTTTCTTGCCGTCGACTGAAATTGAACTAGATCAAGTACGTGCTCATGTTCTCCCGTTTTAGTTTCAGTCAAGTACGTCTTTTATTCTAATGCTCTATCATTGTTCAAAGACTAATATTTTTTTTTGAAAAACACCCTATATATTAATTAATCCAAAGAAATGTTCTTACAATCATTCGTTACAACATACACCACGCAGGGCGGAACAGAATTAAAAAAAATCCCATCGGACCTAGTATCGAGGCTAAACTTAGCAATCTCATGTGCCACCCTATTGGCAATCCAATTTATCTTTGAGATATTAAAATTTTGGATCATCCTGGATATACTCAGAGCCTCATTCATTAGATCAGCCAGAGGGGACCTGTCAATCTTGTTGGGGATATTACCACTGGGCGTAAACCGGCCAGGAGAGGCCGGGTTAACTTCATAAGTAGTTCATCTGTATCTGAAGCCCATGAAGACAGACGGTGACGCTTCATGGAGGCCCAGGGCCCAAAGCTGGTTTAAGGCATGTAGACACAAACCGGCATTGAGATGTAAACATGTGTTGTAAGATATGCGTAGCAGAAACCGAGCCGGACACGATTATGAGCCGGCCTCGGAGTCTGTAAACCGACGGGCGTCAACCCATGTATATAAGGGGACGACCCGGCGGCGGTTCAGGGACAACAAACAACAACTTGAGACTCGGGCAAAGTGTATTCACTCCCTGGTCATTGAAACCCCATCTATTCCATCACAACTAGACGTAGGCTTTTACCTTCATCGAAGGGGCCGAACTAGTATAAAACTCTCTTGCGTCCCTTGTCCGCTTTAACCCCTTCGAGCTAACCCGTAGCGATGGCTCCACGACTAAGTCCTTTCTCTAGGACATCTGCCGTGACAAAATCACGACAGTTGGCGCCCACCGTGGGGCGATCGCACGATGGTTTCAAGTTCTTGGAGGGCAGCTTCGAAGGACTCAAGGGTTACGCTGTGGGCCGGATGACCAAGAGTCGTCGCGGCAAGCTCTACATGGATGATGCAGGCTGGGGCCCCGAGGCCGGCTCAATCGAGTACGGGTGTCGGGTCCCCTTTGGTGGCATACACGTTTTCATTGGCAAGATCGGTGAACCGGGCCCTGAGCCGGACATCTGCACCGACCTCGTCGAAACGGCTCAGCGTGCGAGATTTGCCCGGGTCAAGCCTGTCATGAAGCGTGCCTTCGTGGGAGTTATCCATGGAGGTGAATCTGAGGATATATCGGAATCTGGTGGTGAGACCGTCGTTTATTCCGGCGACGAGTCATCGACTGGAGAGACCGAGTCGTTATATCAGTTACAAGATGGCCGGATTGGGGGCTGTTCCGATGGCGACAGTATTCCGGACCCCTTCGATCTGCCAAACCGGGTGGCGATCTTCATGGCCGGCACGCAACCAGCGCTCCACTCTTCAACCGCAGCGGCGATGATTTCCGGGTCAGCAGCGGCGGCAGCGGCTGGGGCAGGAGGCCCTGTGCGACCGCCAGCTCAGGTTCTACCTGATTTGTTTGATGTGTTGGCAACGCTGATGGCGGAGGTTAACCCGGCGGATCAGGATGCACACAATGTGGAAGTCGCGAAAGTGAAAGATCAGATCACCCAGGCAAAAGCCGACTTAGCATCTGAGGATACCAGGATAGCCGTGGAATGGGCCGCTTTGGATGCACAAGCTTACCGGATTATGCTGGATCAGAGTGCGTCGAACAAAGTCCTGAAGAGGAGGCACCGATCTCGCCTGCCACCGGTTTATGACGCTAGAAATCTCTTTAACACCCCAGGGGCAGGAACCAGCAATCCGCCGGTGGTAAACCGGGCTGAGGCACCCGGAGCAGGGGCGCCGGTTCAGCCACGTTTGGTGGATCCGCCTCGTCGGAACAACGTTGTGGTACCTCATGTTCCCACACCACCGGGTCATTATTCTAACCCAATGGAAAACATTGTCGCTGCCGCTTCACGGCCATCCCCATCGAAGGCAATTCTCCAGCAGCAGTCGAGACGCGTCGGGTTAAGGAGCTTCTTCAGACAACCTTGATTCAACAGGAGGCTTATTCATATAGTCGCGATCGGATTCATTCCACTCCCCGTCCAAGCCGGAGTTACAGCAGGCGTATGGATGAACCGGCAGTGTCAAGCAATGCGCGGAACCGTGATCCGCCCCGTGGCCATAACCCGGCGGGTGGTGCCGGTGATGCTCAGGATGTGGTGGACCGGGCTCGGGCACGCAGAGAGGCTGAGTTAGCAGCGCAGCATGAGGCCCGTCAGCTTACTCCGGTTCGTCCAACCACATCGGTGGAACCAGGAGTTACCTCTAGTTCCTTGGGAGTGCCATGTCTTGTCCAAGCGTTGCGCAATGTGCGCCTGCCCAAAGATTTCAAGGGCCCGCGCAAGGTGCCGAATTACACGGCTGATTTATCCCCTGAAACATGGGTTGAAAGCTATGAGATGGCCATGGAGATGCTGGACGTGGATGATGCGGCATGTGCGAAGTACTTCACCATGATGCTAGAAGGAATGGCCCGCACTTGGCTAAAGAGTTTACCGGCTAATTCTATCAGGTCATGGGCTGAGTTGAGAGCCCGGTTTGTTCATAATTTCAAGGATACATGCAAGCAGCCCATGTCAATTGTGGACTTAGCTGCCTGTGTCCAGGAGGAAGGAGAGTCAACAACCCATTAGGTGCGCCGGGTTTCGGAGATTTTGCATTCATCAGACCGCATCAACGCTGACACCGCAGTTTTAACATTGGAAGGCAATTGCCGGTTTCAGCCCTTGAAGTTGAAGTTGGGACGGCTCAAACGTCATTGTAATGACATGGGAACCCTCATGGCTGCACTGGTGAAGTATGCCGACTCTGATAGTACCAAGGATCCCGAGTCTGACGATGACAAGACAGGGAAGGGAAAGAAGAGCGGCAACGCCAAGGGGCAGCACCACAACCCGACGGGTCATGGAAACGGCGGCAAGCGTAAAGCGGACCACGGTTTAGACTTTGTGGCTAACACTAATACGCATGACAAGGGCCAGCGGCGTAAGGGTAAACCGCCCCGGCGGAATGGAATGCCGAATCCTAATCCGGACCATTTGTCGTATCTGTTGAACCAGCCCTGTCCAAAGCATGGGACGAAGGAGGAACCATCTACACACCTCTGGAAAGATTGTTATATCATGCAAGAGTTCAAAAATTCTGATTCTTTCCGGTATGATCATGGGTCAGGAGGCGGGTCGGGCTCTGGCTCTCATGGGCCGGGTTATGGCGGAGGAAATTCCGGTTCGGGATTCCATGGCAATCAGGGTCGACACAACAATCAAAGTAATGAAGGTAACCAAGGTGTCTATAATCATCAGGGCAATCAGCAGCAGCAACAGCAGTCGGGTTACCAGAGCAACCCGAAGCAGTTGAATAGCGGACAGTATCATGCCTTCACCACTAGCTTGGACAAGCGCGATCAGAAGCTTCATAAGAGGATGGTGAATGCCGTTGAACCGGCGGTGCCCCATTATTTGCGTTGGTCCGAGCAGCCCATTGTGTGGAGTAGAGACGATCATCCACCCCGGGTTGACAATCCGGGTCATCTGGCTCTGGTGGTGGCACCTCAGGTGGGAGGTTATAAGTTCACTAAGGTACTCATGGATGGAGGGAGTAGTATCAATATCCTTTATTATGAAACTTTCCGTCGCATGGGGCTAACAGATAAAAATTTTAAACCGTCCAATACGGTGTTCCATGGTGTGGTGCCTGGTAAGTCGGCATATCCTATTGGTAAGATAGCTCTGGAGGTGGCTTTTGGAGATGAGCATGACTCGAGATCAGAAACCTTGACCTTTGAAGTGGTGAAAATCAGAAGCCCGTATCATGCCCTATTTGGACGGCTAGCTTATGCTAAGTTTATGGCATGACCTTGTTATGTCTATCTACAGCTCAAGATGCCGGGTCACAAGGGAACTATACCGTGCATGGGAGCCGCAAGATTGCCCTGGAATGTGAGGAAGGTGATGCGGCTTATGCTGAATCGGTTTGTGCAACAGAGGAGTTGAAGTTTTACAAAGACAATGTTGATCCAGCAGATATGACCTCATTGAAGAAACCAACTACGGAGCATGATCCGGCCCTGAAGTTTAAATCGGCTGATGAGACTAAACTTGTTGACTTCGTGCCTGGCGATTCGTCCAAGCAGTTTAGCATCAGCGCTAACTTGGATCCGAAATAGGAAAGCGCGCTCATCAAGTTCATCCGTGAGAATCGGGACATCTTTGCATGGAAGCCTTCTGACATGCCTGGTGTACCGAGAGAACTCGCTGAGCACACCCTCAATGTTGATCCTAAGTATAAACCGGTCAAGCAGTTTCTCCGCCGGTTCAATGAAGAAAGACGCAAAGCTATTGGAGAAGAAGTAGCAAGGCTCTTGGCGGCTGGATTTATCGTTGAAGTATTCCATCCTGAGTGGTTGGCTAATCCGGTGCTGGTCCTCAAGAAGAATGGCACTTGGCGTATGTGTGTGGACTACACAGATCTCAACAAAGCTTGTCCAGCAGATCCTTTTGCCCTCCCCCGTATTGATCAGATTATTGATGCTACGGCGGGTTGTGAGCGGTTAAGTTTTTTGGGTGCATATTCTGGTTATCATCAGATCAAGATGCCAGTTAAGGACCAGGAGAAGACGGCCTTCATAACTCCCTTTGGAGCCTTCTGCTATGTGTCCATGCCCTTTGGGCTCAAGAGTGCACAGGCAACTTATCAACGGCGTGTGCAGAATTGTCTTCATAAACAGATCGGCCGCAATGTTCACGCCTATGTGGATGATATTGTGGTGAAATCAAGGAAAAATTAGACATTGATTGATGACTCGAAGGAAACCTTTGATAACCCGCGGGTTTATAAAATGATGCTTAATCCGGCCAAGTGCGTCTTTGGTGTACCTGCAGGCAAGCTCTTGGGTTTTTTGGTGTCTAACAGGGGCATTGAAGCTAATCCGGAAAAGATCAAGGCCATCACCTCCTTGGCTAAACCAAAGTGTATCAATGATGTTCAACGCCTGGCAGGCCAGATTGCCGCGTTGAGCCGGTTTGTCAGTCGTCTTGGTGAGAAGGCCATTCCTTTGTATCAGATGCTGAAGAAAATGGATAACTTCATCTGGAGTGACGCCGCTAATGAAGCATTTGAGGACTTAAAGCGGCAGCTAGCTAATCCGCCGATTCTCGCTGCTCCGGCTGATAAAGAACCGTTGCTGCTATATGTGGTAGCTAACGCTCGGGCTGTTAGTGTGGCTATCGTGGTGGAGCGCAAGGAGGCAGGAAAGGAATATCCGGTTCAGCGGCCGGTTTACTATATTAGTGAGGTACTCATTGAATCCAAGCAGAGGTACCCGCATTGGAAAAAATTGGTGTATGGGGTTTTCATGGCAAGCCGGAAGCTTAAGCAGTATTTCCAAGGTCATCCCATCACGGTGGTCAGCTCTGCTCCTTTGGGGGATATAATCCAGAATAGGGAGGCAACTGGTCGAATTGCTAAGTGGGCTATCGAGCTCGGGCCTCACGGGTTGAAATACATACCCCGAATGGCGATCAAATCTCAGGCACTTGTGGATTTCATCAATGATTGGACAGAGTTACAAGCGCCAGAAGAAAAGCCGGATCACACGTATTGGACTATTCATTTCGATGGGTCCAGGCAATTGGAGGGCTCGGGGGCTGGAGTCGTGTTAACTTCCCCAAAAGGTGATAAGTTTTGTTATGTTCTCCGTTTAATGTTCCCTTGCACTAATAATGCAGCTGAATATGAGGCATTACTCCATGGTCTTCGGATGGCTAAGGAGATGAATCTCAGTCGGGTTAAATGTTTCGGTGACTCGGATTTGGTGGCTCAACAAGTGTCTGGCACTTGGGATTCCAAGGACCCACTAATGGCAGCATATCGTTGTGAGGTGGATATTGTTGCAGGTCACTTCAAAGGTTATCATGTGGATCATGTGGACCGACGGAAGAATGAAGCAGTAGACGCTTTAAGCCGCCTGGGCTCCCAACGTAAACCGGTTCCACCTAATGTCTTCCTGGATGTTTTGCATAATCCGTCCGTCAAGCTCCCTGGTGAAGAGGATTTGGCTATTCCTGATCCGGAGGCTCAGTTGGTGGTGGCTCTACATGTTATCCCGGATTGGACGGTTCCATATCTGGCATATATGAACCGGGGCGAGTTACCAGAGGATGAAGTTTTGGCTAGGCAGATAACCCGGCGGTCCAAGTCCATGATTATTATCAATGGATAGTTGCACCATTGCAGTGTGACAGGGGCGTTTCAACGCTGTGTATCTCCTGATGAAGGCCATGAAATTTTGCGTGAGATCCACGAAGGAGATTGTGGACACCACGCCGGTTCAAAATCTTTGGTGGCCAAGGCGTTTCGTCACGGTTTCTATTGGTTGACAGCTCATGCTGATGCCGAGGACTTGGTTAAAAGATGTGATGGCTGTCAGAAATTCTCACGACGTGCTCATGTACCAGCTCAAGAATTGAGGATGATTCCAATCACCTGGCCATTTGCAACTTGGGGGCTAGATATGGTTGGGCCTTTCAAGAGGTCCAAGGATAAGAAGACCCACCTTTTGGTGGCGGTTGATAAGTTCACGAAGTGGGTGGAGGCAGAGCTGGTTAGTAAGTGTGACGCGGCCACGGTGGTTCAATTCATCAAAAAGGTGATTTTCCGGTTTGGCTTTCCACACAGCATTATAACAGACAACAGTACCAATCTGTCAAAGGGTGCCATGAAGGAGTTCTGTCAACGTGAGCACATCCGGCTTGACGTGTCATCAGTGGCTCATCCCCAGTCCAATGGTCAAGCGGAGAGGGCCAATCAAGAGATCTTGAGAGGAATCAAATGGTTCCTTTGCAACGGACGCCGGGTTGTTGGGTTGAGGAGTTACCTTCAGTATTATGGAGCATCAATACCACACCCAACAGATCGACAGGCTACACGTCGTTCTTCATGGTTTATGGAGCCGAAGCGGTTCTTCCTAGTGACATCCGTCATGACTCACCTCGTGTAGCGGCATATGTTGAAGCGGATAACGAGAAGGCATGGCAGGAAGCTCTTGACCTGTTAGATGAGGAGTGTGACATGGCGGCAGCCCGTTCGGCGATTTATCAGCAAGATCTGCGTCGTTATCATAGCCACCGGGTTAGAACCAGAACCTTTCAAGAAGGAGATTTGGTGCTTCGACTCATCCAGGATCAGACGGATATGCACAAGCTATCCCCCCCTTGGGAAGGGCCTTTTGTGGTCAGCAAGGATTTGCACAATGGGTCGTACTACCTAATCGATGTTCGAGAGTGCAAAGACTCATGTAAATCGGAGGAGGAGACCAACCGGCCGTGGAATATTGCTCATCTTCGGCCCTACTATACTTGAGCTACAGGCTCTGCTTATGTACATATTATGACATTGTATATATTATGATCAATATAATAAACCGGAACCTCAGCTAAAGCGGGGTATCTATTGTTTTCTTACATCATGTGTGGTTACATGGAGCTTACAAAGCGGCGTCCGGTTTACCCCTTGATTTAGCTTCTTAAAGCTTGATTTCAGATCACTTGGGGGCTTGGTCGTATCCGAACCATAGCTACACCTCTTGATCGGCGCAATGCCACAACATCACTTGGGAGCATGGTCGAACCCGAAGCATGACTACGCCTCTTAATCGGCGTAAAGCCACAGAATCACTTGGGGGCTTGGTCGTATCCGAATCATAGCCACGCCTCTTGATCGGCGTAATGCCACAGCATCATTGGGAGCATGGTCGAACTCGAATCATGACTACGCCTCTTGATCGGCGTAAAGCCACAGAATCACTTGGGGGCTTGGTTGAACCCGAACCATAGCAATGCCTTTTGATCGGCGTAATGCCACAACATCACTTGGGGGCTTGGTCGAACCCGAACCATAGCAACACCTCTTGATCAAATTTGGGGCCTGGCAGCCCGTGAAAAGCCTCGACTACAACAGTTTTCTTTGCCTTTTGCTATGTTTCTTTTTCTTTTGCTAAGATTTGTGATGTTTTCAATCCAGTGTTTATCAACCTGGTTGGGCTGTCCACTACAAGTTGTCAGTACATGACCAAGTTATAATCCGGAGACTATCAGCCCGGTCTGGTTTTGACTCATAGTCACCAGTATGGAATAAGCCGGTGTTTATCACAACCCGGAACGGTTTTGTTGTAAACCGGCATTATATAACAGGAGATACTTTTACTCCGGATTAAGGTTATTACCTTCATTTCAAGGTTGGTCAGCCAACACTATGCCTAAAGGTTGCAGGTATCATATATTTCCATACTTGGTTATCTTTTACAACCTTGGTTATAAAACTTGGTCATATATATAGTTGGGTATCATGACCCACCCGGTGGTAAACCGCTAGGGCATTTTAAGCTTTTTATCTGCAGGAACAATTGAAATAAATAGCTATGGATTATGAACATCATATCTCAAAGCGTGGCGGATTAACACGCATCAGTTGTAGATAAATATGCATGAAGGCATAACAGAAGTTTTTTAACTAGCCTATTACAAGGCGTTTCAGTACTCAAAGGAATAATTGTTTCTCAATAAACATTGCAGTATGGAAGGTTAAACCGGCCATCGGGTTATGATCACTGAGCAGCTTGACCTGACGGCTGCGGGTCATCTTGCACCGGTTCTTCTTCTTCGTCCCTACCCAGCGGCTGGAAGTCAACAGTTGTCCAGTCGATCCCGGTTAAAGCTTGAACACAGCTTCGTCGCTTATAAGGGTGGACGGTTCAATATTAGGGCCATAAGTGTGCTTACGGATTGGAGGGATCAGGCTTTGAGTTTCAAGAGCTGGTGCAGCAACCCGCTTGTAATTGATATCATAACTCGCCTGATAATGTGAAAGATCAGCTTCTTCAGCAAGTTGACAAGCCAGTGGACGTACTTCCCGGTTTATGGCGCAGAGATCTTCAGTGCAAAATTCTGATCCGTCCTCTTTCAAGCTTGGGTAGCCCTTAGCCACGTCCGTCGAATCAAGATCAGGCACCCATGCTTTCGCCCGGGTTAGCGCGGTCAGAGCGCCAGCCCTTGCAGCAGACCTCTTCAGCTCTTCTATCCGGGCAGGCAGCATAAATAGCCTGTCTAAGGTATCCTTGATCAACGTCGGGGGTGGCTTATTGTGCGAAGCGATGCAGATAATCCGTTGTGCGCCGGTATAAAGTTGCTCTATCAGCGTGTAGGCAGCTTTCAACTTCTTCTGCACAACTGAGCCCAGATGGCTAATGCGGGTTCCTGTATCATTACAAACATCAGTAAACCGGCAACGCATGAGAGGATATATTGAAAGCATAAAGGAAGGATGCTTACCAAACACAACAGAGGTCATAGCATGCACTTGCCGCTTTACACCAGTCAGCTCGTCAACCACCGGTTTAAGAGCGGCTTCTGCGTTTTCAGCCCTTTTTATCAAAGCGGCTTTTTCAGTCTTCCAATCCGCCCGCTCTTTGTTGAAGCCCTCTTTCAGTTTCTCCATAGCGCCTAGAGCGTGGGTCAACTCTTCCTTCGCTTTGGAGGCTTCAGATTGCTGGGTTTTGATGTTCTCCTGCAGATCAGCGGTTTGGCGTTCCTTCTTGCTCAGCTCTGCCTGTAAAGAGACAGATACCAAATGAGTTGATAGTACATATTTGAAGTACCAAGCACATAACAAGTTATGCCCTTAGTACTTGGGGGCTAATGCATATTTGCATTTACTCAGAAATTTTTACAAAGTCCCAAACACAATAAAAGTATTAAGCTTGGCACTTGGTGTTGGGGAACGTAGCAGAAATTCAAAATTTTCTACGCATGACCAAGATCAATCTATGGAGTAATCTAGCAACGAGGGGAAGGGGAGTGCATCTACATACCATTGTAGATCGCGATGCGGAAGCGTTGCAAGAACGCGGATGAGGGAGTCGTACTCGTAGCGATTCAGATCGCGGTTGATTCCGATCTAAGCACCGAAGAACGGTGCCTCCGCGTTCAACACACGTGCAGCCCGGTGACGTCTCCCACGTCTTGATCCAGCAAGGAGAGAGGGAGAGCGAGGGAGAGGTTGGGGAAGACTCCATCCAGCAGCAGCACAATGGCATGGTGGTGATGGAGGAGCGTGGCAATCCCGCAGGGCTTCGCCAAGCACCGCGGGAGAGGAGGAGGAGGGAGGGGTAGGGCTGCGCTGAAAAGGAGACGTTCTCATGTCTTGGGCAGCCCCAAACCTCAACTATATATAGGGGGGGGAGGGGCTGCGCCCCCTCTAGGGTTTCCACCCCCAAGGGCTGGCGGCCAGCCCTAGATCCCATCTAGGGGGGCGGCCAAGGGGAGGAGAAGGGGGGCGCCACTAGGGTGGGCCTTAAGGCCCATCTGGACCTAGGGTTTGCCCCCTCCCACTCTCCCATGCACTTGGGCCTTGGTGGGGGGGCACACCAGCCCACCTGGGGCTGGTCCCCTCCCACACTTGGCCCACGCAGCCTTCTGGGGCTGGTGGCCCCACTTGGTGGACCCCCGGGACCCTCCCGGTGGTCCCGGTACATTACCGATATCACCCGAAACTTTTCCGGTGACCAAAACAGGACTTCCCATATATAAATCTTTACCTCCGGACCATTCCGGAACTCCTCGTGACGTCCGGGATCTCATCCGGGACTCCGAACAACATTCGGTAACCACGTACATACTTTCCCTATAACCCTAGCGTCATCGAACCTTAAGTGTGTAGACCCTACGGGTTCGGGAACCATGCAGACATGACCGAGACGTTCTTCGGTCAATAACCAACAGCGGGATCTGGATACCCATGTTGGCTCCCACATGTTCCACGATGATCTCATCGGATGAACCACGATGTCGGGGATTCAATCAATCCCGTATACAATTCCCTTTGTCTATCGGTATGTTACTTGCCCGAGATTCGATCGTCGGTATCCCGATACCTTGTTCAATCTCGTTACCGGCAAGTCTCTTTACTCGTTCCGTAACTCACATCATCCCGTGATCAACACCTTGGTCACACTGTGCACATTATGATGATGTCCTACCGAGTGGGCCCAGAGATACCTCTCCGTTTACACGGAGTGACAAATCCCAGTCTCGATTCGTGCCAACCCAACAGACACTTTCGGAGATACCTGTAGTGCACCTTTATAGCCACCCAGTTACGTTGTGACGTTTGGTACACCCAAAGCATTCCTACGGTATCCGGGAGTTGCACAATCTCATGGTCTGAAATGATACTTGACATTAGAAAAGCTCTGAGCAAACGAACTACACGATCTTGTGCTAGGCTTAGGATTGGGTCTTGTCCATCACATCATTCTCCTAATGATGTGATCCCGTTATCAACGACATCCAATGTCCATGGTCAGGAAACCGTAACCATCTATTGATCAACGAGCTAGTCAATCTAGAGGCTTACTAGGGACATGGTGTTGTCTATGTATCCACACATGTATCTGAGTTTCCTATCAATACAATTCTAGCATGGATAATAAACGATTATCATGAACAAGGAAATATGATAATAACCTATTTATTATTGCCTCTAGGGCATATTTCCAACAGTCTCCCACTTGCACTAGAGTCAATAATCTAGTCCACATCACCATGTGATTAACACTCATAGGTCACATCACCATGTGACCAACATCCAAAGAGTTTACTAGAGTCAACAATCTAGTTCACATCACTATGTGATTAACACTCAATGAGTTCTGGTTTGATCATGTTATGCTTGTGAGAGAGGTTATTAGTCAACGGGTCTGAACCTTTCAGATCCGTGTGTGCTTTACGAATATCTATGTCATCTTGTGGATGCTACCACGCGCTATTTGGAGCCATTTCAAATAATTTCTCTACTATACGAATCCGGTTTACTACTCAGAGTCATCCGGATTAGTGTCAAAGTTCGCATCGACGTAACCCTTTACGACGAACTCCTTTTCACCTCCATAATCGAGAAAATTCCTTAGTCCACTAGATACTAAGGATAAGTTCGACCGCTGTCATGTGATCCATTCCCGGATCACTATTGTACCCCTTGACCAACTCATGGCAAGGCACACTACATGTGCGGTACACAGCATAGCATACTATAGAGCCTACGTCTAAAGCATAGGGGACGACCTTCGTCCTTTCTCTCTCTTCTGCTGTGGTCAGGTCTTGAGTCTTACTCAATACTCACACCTTGTAACACAGCCAAGAACTCCTTCTTTGCTGATCTATTTTGAACTCTTTCAAAATCATGTCAAGGTGTGCGTTCTTTGAAAGTATCATCAGGCGTCTTGATCTATCTCTATAGATCTTGATGCCCAACATGTAAGCAGCTTTATCCAGGTCTTCCTTTGAAAAACTCCTTTCAAACAACCCTTTATGCTTTCCAGAAATTTTACATCATTTCGGATCAACAATATGTCATTCACATATACTTATCAGAAATGTTGTAGTGCTCCCACTCACTTTATTGTAAATACAAGTTTCTAACAAACTTTGTATAAACCCAAAAACTTTGATCACTCCATCAAAGCGTATATTCTGACTCCGAGATGCTTGCTCTAGTCCATGGAAGGATCGCTGGAGCTAGCATACCTTTTAGCATCCTTAGGATCGACAAAACTTTTCTGATTGTATCACATACAACCTTTCCTTACGAAAACCGGTAAGGAAACTTGTTTTGACATCCATCTGCCAGATTTCATAAATGTAGCTAATGCTAACATGATTCCGACGGACTTAAGCATCGCTACGGATGAGAAAATCTCATCGTAGTCAACTCCTTGAACTTGTGGAAATACTCTTTGCCACAAGTCGAGCTTCATAGACGGTAACATTACTGTCCACGTCCGTCTTCTTCTTAAAGATCCATTTATCTCGGATTTCATGGCTTCTAACCATTTGTTGGAATATGGGCCCACCATCGCTTCTCCATAGCTCGTAGGTTCAGTATTGTCCAACAACATGATATCTCAGACAGGATCACGTACCACTCTGATGTAGCACGTATCCTCGTCGTCCTACGAGGTTTGGTAGTGACTTGATCCGAAGTTTCATGATCACTATCATAAGCTTCCACTTCAATTGGTGTAGGTGCCACAGGAACAACTTCCTGTGCCCTGCTACACACTAGTTGAAGTGATGGTTCAATAACCTTATCAAGTATCCACCATCCTCCCACTCAATTCTTTTGAGAGAAACTTTTCCTTGAGAAAGGACTCGTTTCTAGAAGCACTTACTTTTGCTTCCAGATCTGAAATAGGAGGTATACCCAACTGTTTTGGGTATTCTATGAAGATGCATTTATCCACTTTGGGTTCGAGCTTATCAGCCTGAAACTTTTTCACATAAGCATCGCAGCCCCAAACTTTTAAGAAACGACAACTTAGGTTTCTCTAAACGGTGTCGTCTCAACGGAATTGCATGGTGCCCCTTTTAAAGTGAATGCGGTTGTCTCCAATGCCTAACCCATAAACGATAGTGGTAATTCGATAAGAGACATCATGGTATGCACCATATCCAATAGGGTGCAGTTATGATGTTCGGACACACCATCACACTATGGTGTTCCAGGCGGTATTACTTGTGAAACACTTTCCACAATGTCTTAATTGTGTGCCAAACTCCTAACTCAGATACTCATCTCTATGATCATATCACAGACATTTTATCCTCTTGTCACGACGATCTTCAACTTCACTCTGAAATTACTTGAACCTTTCAATAATTCAGACTTGTGTTTTATCAAGTAAATACACTCAGCATCTACTCAAATCATCTGTGAAGTAAGAACATAACGATATCCACTGCATGCCTCAGCACTCATTGGACTGCATACATCAAAATGTATTACTTCCAATAAGTTGCTCTCTTGTTCCATCTTACTGAAAACGAGGCCTTTCAGTCATCTTGCCCATGTGGTATGATTTGCATGTCTCAAGTGATTCAAAATCAAGTGAGTCCAAACGATCCATCTGCATGGAGTTTCTTCATGCATATATACCAATAGACATGGTTCGCATGTCTCATTCTTTTCAAAAACAACTGAGTCCAAAGATCCATCTGTTGGGAATCGTAGCATAATTTAAAAATTTTCCTACACTCACCAAGATGCATCTATGGAGTATACTAGCAACGAGGGGAAAGGAGTGCATCTACATACCCTTGTAGATCGCGAGCGGAAGCGTTCCAATGAACATGGATGACGGAGTCGTACTCGCCGTGATCCAAATCACCGATGACCGAGTGCCGAACGGACGACACCTCCGCGTTCAACACACGTACGGTGCAGCGACGTCTCCTCCTTCTTGATCCAGCAAGGGGGAAGGAGAGGTTGATGGAGATCCAGCAGCACGACGGCGTGGTGGTGGATGTAGCGGGTCTCGGCAGGGCTTCGCCGAGCTTCTGCGAGACGGAGAGGTGTAGCAGGGGAGGAGGGAGGCGCCCAAGGCTGTAATGTTGCTGCCCTCCCTCCCCCCTTTATATAGGCCCCCTGGGAGGGGGGGCGCCGGCCAAGTCCCATCTAGGGCAAGGGGCGGCGGCCAGGGGGGTGCCTTGCCCCCCAAGGCAAGTGGGAAGCCCCCCACCCTAGGGTTTCCAACCCTAGGCGCATGGGGGGAGGCCCATGGGGGGGCGCCCAGCCCACTAGGGGCTGGTTCCCTTCCCACTTCAGCCCACGGGGCCCTTCGGGATAGGTGGCCCCACCCGGTGGACCCCCGGGACCCTTCCGGTGGTCCCGGTACAATACCGATAACCCCCGAAACTTTCCCGATGGCCGAAACTGGACTTCCTATATATAATTCTTCACCTCCGGACCATTCCGGAACTCCTCGTGACGTCCGGGATCTCATCCGGGACTCCAAACAACTTTCGGGTTTCCGCATACACATATCTCTATAACCCTAGCGTCACCGAACCTTAAGTGTGTAGACCCTACGTGTTCGAGAGACATGCAGACATGACCGAGACGCCTCTCCGGTCAATAACCAACAGCGGGATCTGGATACCCATGTTGGCTCCCACATGTTCAACGGTGTCGAGGATTCAATCAATCCCGTATGCAATTCCCTTTGTCAATCGGTATGTTACTTGCCCGAGATTCGATCGTCGGTATCCCAATACCTTGTTCAATCTCGTTACCGGCAAGTCTCTTTACTCGTACCGCAATGCATGATCCCGTGACTAATGCCTTAGTCACATTGACCTCATTATGATGATGCATTACCGAGTGGGCCCAGAGATACCTCTCCGTCACATGGAGTGACAAATCCCAGTCTTGATCCGTGCCAACCCAACAGACACTTTCGGAGATACCCATAGTGCACCTTTATAGTCACCCAGTTACGTTGTGACGTTTGGCACACCCAAAGCACTCCTACGGTATCCGGGAGTTGCACGATCTCATGGTCTAAGGAAAAGATACTTGACATTGGAAAAGCTCTAGCAAACGAAACTACACGATCTTTTATGCTATGCTTAGGACTGGGTCTTGTCCATCACATCATTCTCCTAATGATGTGATCCCGTTATCAATGACATCCAATGTCCATAGTCAGGAAACCATGACTATCTGTTGATCAACGAGCTAGTCAACTGAGGCTTACTAGGGACACGTTGTGGTCTATGTATTCACACATGTATTACGATTTCCGGACAATACAACTATAGCATGAACAATAGACAATTACCATGAACAAAGAAATATAATAATAACCATTTATTATTGCCTCTAGGGCATATTTCCAACAGTCTCCCACTTGCACTAGAGTCAATAATCTAGTTACATTGTGATGAATCGAACACCCATTGCGTCCTGGTGTTGATCATGTTTTGCTCTAGGGAGAGGTTTAGTCAACGGATCTGCTACATTCAGGTCCGTATGTACTTTACAAATATCTATGTCTCCATTTTGAACACTTTCACGAATGGAGTTGAAGCGACGCTTGATATGCCTAGTCTTCCTGTGAAACCTAGGCTCCTTCGCAAGGGCAATGGCTCCAGTGTTGTCACAGAAGAGAGTCATCGGGCCCGATGCACTGGGAATCACCCCTAGGTCGGTAATGAACTCCTTCATCCAGACAGCTTCCTGTGCTGCCTCCGAGGCTGCCATGTACTCCGCTTCACATGTAGATCCCGCCACGACGCTTTGCTTGCAACTGCACCAGCTTACTGCTCCTCCATTCAAAATATACACGTATCCGGTTTGTGACTTCGAGTCATCCAGATCTGTGTCGAAGCTAGCGTCGACATAACCCTTTACGACGAGCTCTTCGTCACCTCCATAAACGAGAAACATATCCTTAGTCCTCTTCAAGTACTTCAGGATATTCTTGACCGCTGTCCAGTGTTCCATGTCGGGATTACTTTGGTACCTTCCTACCAAACTTACGGCAAGGTTTACATCAGGTCTGGTACACAGCATGGCATACATAATAGACCCTATGGCCGAGGCATAGGGGATGACACTCATCTTTTCTCTATCTTCTGCCGTGGTCGGGCATTGAGCCGTGCTCAATTGCACACCTTGCAATACAGGCAAGAACCCCTTCTTGGACTGATCCATATTGAACTTCTTCAATATCTTGTCAAGGTATGTACTCTGTGAAAGACCAATGAGGCGTCTTGATCTATCTCTATAGATCTTGATGCCTAATATATAAGCAGCTTCTCCAAGGTCCTTCATTGAAAAACACTTATTCAAATAGGCCTTTATACTTTCCAAGAATTCTATATCATTTCCCATCAATAATATGTCATCCACATATAATAAGAGAAATGCTACAGACCTCCCACTCACTTTCTTGTAAACACAGGCTTCTCCATAAGTCTGTGTAAACCCAAACGCTTTGATCATCTCATCAAAGCGAATGTTCCAACTCCGAGATGCTTGCACCAGCCCATAGATTGAGCGCTGGAGCTTGCATACTTTGTTAGCATTCTTAGGATCGACAAAACCTTCCGGCTGTATCATATACAACTCTTCCTTAAGGAAGCCGTTAAGGAATGCCGTTTTGACGTCCATCTGCCATATCTCATAATCATAGTATGCGGTAATTGCTAACATGATTCGGACTGACTTGAGCTTCGCTACGGGTGAGAAAGTCTCATCGTAGTCAACCCCTTGAACTTGTCGATAACCCTTAGCGACAAGTCGCCTTATAGATGGTCACATTACCATCCGCGTCTGTCTTCTTCTTAAAGATCCATTTGTTTTCTATGGCTCGCCGATTATCGGGCAAGTCAGTCAAAGTCCATACTTCATTTTCATTCATGGATCCTATCTCGGATTTCATGGCTTCTAGCCATTTGTCGGAATCCGGGCCCGCCATCGCTTCTTCATAGTTCGAAGGTTCACCGTTGTCTAACAACATGATTTCCAGGACAGGGTTGCCGTACCACTCTGGTGCGGAACGTGTCCTTGTGGACCTACGAAGTTCAGTAGCAACTTGATCCGAAGCTTCATGATCATCATCATTAACTTCCTCCCCAGTCGGTGTAGGCACCACAGGAACATCTTCCCGCGCTGCGCTACTTTCCGGTTCGGAAGGGGTGACTATCACCTCATCAAGTTCCACTTTCCTCCCACTCAATTCTTTCGAGAGAAACTCCTTCTCCAAAAAGGACCCGTTCTTGGCAACGAAGATCTTGCCTTCGGATCTGAGGTAGAAGGTATACCCAATAGTTTCCTTAGGGTATCCTATGAAGACGCATTTTTCCGACTTGGGTTCGAGCTTTTCAGGTTGAAGTTTCTTGACATAAGCATCGCATCCCCAAACTTTTAGAAACGACAGCTTAGGTTTCTTCCCAAACCATAATTCATACGGTGTCGTCTCAACGGATTTCGACGGAGCCCTATTTAAAGTGAATGCGGCAGTCTCTAAAGCATAGCCCCAAAATGAGAGCGGTAAATTGGTAAGAGACATCATAGATCGCACCATATCCAATAGAGTGCGATTACGACGTTCGGACACACCATTTCTCTGAGGTGTTCCAGGCGGCGTGAGTTGTGAAACTATTCCACATTTCCTTAAGTGTGCACCAAACTCGTGACTTAAATATTCTCCACCACGATCTGATCGTAAGAATATTATTCTCCTGTCACGTTGATTCTCAACCTCACTCTGAAATTCCTTGAACTTTTCAAAGGTTTCAGACTTGTGTTTCATTAGGTAGACATACCCATATCTACTTAAATCATCAGTGAGAGTGAGAACATAACGATATCCTCCGCGAGCCTCAACACTCATTGGACCGCACACATCGGTATGTATGATTTCCAATAAGTTGGTTGCTCGCTCCATTGTTCCGGAGAACGGAGTCTTGGTCATCTTACCCATGAGGCATGGTTCGCACGTGTCAAATGATTCGTAATCAAGAGACTCCAAAAGTCCATCTGCATGGAGCTTCTTCATGCGCTTGACACCAATGTGACCAAGGCGGCAGTGCCACAAGTATGTGGGACTATCGTTATCAACTTTACATCTTTTGGTATTCACACTATGAACATGTGTAACATCACGTTCGAGATTCATCAAAAATAAACCATTGACCAGCGGGGCATGACCATAAAACATATCTCTCAAATAAATAGAACAACCATTATTCTCGGATTTAAATGAGTAGCCATCTCGAATTAAACGAGATCCAGATACAATGTTCATGCTCAAAGCTGGCACTAAATAACAATTATTGAGGTTCAAAACTAATCCCGTGGGTAGATGCAGAGGTAGCGTGCCGATGGCGATCACATCGACCTTGGAACCATTCCCGACGCGCATCGTCACCTCGTCCTTCGCCAGTCTCCGTTTATTCCGTAGTTCCTGTTTTGAGTTACAAATATGAGCAACCGCACCGGTATCAAATACCCAGGAGCTACTACGAGTACTGGTAAGGTACACATCAATTACATGTATATCACATATACCTTTGGTGTTGCCGGCCTTCTTCTTGTCCGCTAAGTATTTGGGGCAGTTCCGCTTCCAGTGACCACTTCCCTTGTAATAAAAGCACTCAGTTTCAGGCTTGGGTCCATTCTTTGACTTCTTCCCGGTAACTGGTTTACCGGGCGCGGTAACTCCCTTGCCGTCCTTCTTGAAGTTCTTCTTACCCTTGCCCTTTTTGAACTTAGTGGTTTTATTCACCATCAACACTTGATGTTCTTTTCTGATCTCTACCTCAGCTGATTTCAGCATTGAATATACCTCAGGAATGGTCTTTTCCATCCCCTGCATATTGAAGTTCATCACAAAGCTCTTGTAGCTTGGTGGAAGCGACTGGAGGATTCTGTCAATGACCGCGTCATCCAGGAGATTGACTCCCAGCTGAGACAAGCGGTTATGCAACCCAGGCATTCTGAGTATGTGCTCACTAACAGAACTGTTCTCCTCCATTTTACAACTGAAGAACTTGTCAGAGACATCATATCTCTCGACCCGGGCATGAGCTTGGAAAACCAATTTCAGCTCCTCGAACATCTCATATGCTCCATGTTTCTCAAAACACTTTTGGAGACCCGGTTCTAAGCTGTAAAGCATGCCGCACTGAACGAGGGAGTAATCATCAGCATGCTGCTGCCAAGCGTTCATAACGTCTTGGTTCTCAGGGATTGGTGCTTCACCTAGCGGTGCTTCTAAGACATAATCTTTCTTGGCTACTATGAGGATGATCCTCAGGTTCCGGACCCAGTCCGTATAGTTGCTACCATCATCTTTCAGCTTGGTTTTCTCTAGGAACGCGTTGAAATTGAGGACAACGTTGGCCATTTGATCTACAGGACATAGTGTAAAGATTTTAGACTAAGTTCATGATAATTAAGTTCATCTAATCAAATTATTTAATGAACTCCCACTCAGATAGACATCCCTCTAGTCATCTATGTGAAACATGATCCGAGTTTAACTAGGTCATGTCCGATCATCACGTGAGACGGACTAGTCAAGATCGGTGAACATCTCCATGTTGATCGTATCTTCTATACGACTCATGCTCGACCTTTCGGTCCTCCGTGTTCCGAGGCCATGTCTGTACATGCTAGGCTCGTCAAGTCAACCTAAGTGTATTGCGTGTGTTCCGAGGCCATGTCTGTACATGCTAGGCTCGTCAACACCCGTTGTATTCGAACGTTAGAATCTATCACACCCGATCATCACGTGGTGCTTCCAAACAACGAACCTTCGCAACGGTGCACAGTTAGGGGGAACACTTTTCTTGAAATTATCATAAGGGATCATCTTACTTACTACCGTCGTTCTAAGCAAATAAGATGCAAAAACATGATAAACATCACATGCAATCAAATAGTGACATGATATGGCCAATATCATTATGCTCCTTTGATCTCCATCTTCGGGGCACCATGATCATCTTCGTCACCGACATGACACCATGATCTCCATCATCATGATCTCCATCATTGTGTCTTCATGAAGTCGTCACGCCAACGATTACTTCTACTTCTATGGCTAACGTGTTTAGCAACAAAGTAAAGTAAATTACATGGCGTTATTCAATGACACGCAGGTCATACAAAATAATAAAGACAACTCCTATGGCTCCTGCCGGTTGTCATACTCATCGACATGCAAGTCGTGATTCCTATTACAAGAATATGATCAATCTCATACATCACATATATCATTCATCACATCTTCTGGCCATATCACATCACATAGCACTTGTTGCAAAAACAAGTTAGACGTCCTCTAATTGTTGTTGCAAGTTTTTACGTGGTTTGTAGGTTTCTAGCAAGAACGTTTTCTTACCTACGTATGACCACAACGTGATTTGCCAATTTCTATTTACCCTTCATAAGGACCCTTTTCATCGAATCCGTTCCGACTAAAGTAGGAGAGACAGACACCCGCTAGCCACCTTATGCAACTAGTGCATGTCAGTCGGTGGAACCTGTCTCACGTAAGCGTACGTGTAAGGTCGGTCCGGGCCGCTTCATCCTACAATGCCGCCGAAACAAGAAACGACTAGTAGTGGCAAGAAGAATTGGCAAACTCAACGCCCACAACTGCTTTGTGTTCTACTCGTGCATAGTAACTACGCATAGACCTGGCTCATGATGCCACTGTTGGGAATCGTAGCATAATTTAAAAAATTTCCTACGCTCACCAAGATGCATCTATGGAGTATACATACCGAGTGCATCTACATACCCTTGTAGATCGCGAGCGGAAGCGTTCCAATGAACGTGGATGACGGAGTCGTACTCGCCGTGATCCAAATCACCGATGACCGAGTGCCGAACGGACGGCACCTCCGCGTTCAACACACGTACGGTGCAGCGACGTCTCCTCCTTCTTGATCCAGCAAGGGGGAAGGAGAGGTTGATGGAGATCCAGCAGCACGACGGCGTGGTGGTGGATGTAGCGGGTCTCGGCAGGGCTTCGCCGAGCTTCTGCGAGACGGAGAGGTGTAGCAGGGGAGGAGGGAGGCGCCCAAGGCTGTAATGTTGCTGCCCTCCCTCCCCCTTTATATAGGCCCCCTGGGAGGGGGGGGGCGCCGGCCAAGTCCCATCTAGGGCAAGGGGCGGCGGCCAGGGGGGTGCCTTGCCCCCCAAGGCAAGTGGGAAGCCCCCCACCCTAGGGTTTCCAACCCTAGGCGCATGGGGGAGGCCCATGGGGGGGCGCCCAGCCCACTAGGGGCTGGTTCCCTTCCCACTTCAGCCCACGGGGCCCTCCGGGATAGGTGGCCCCACCCGGTGGACCCCCGGGACCCTTCCGGTGGTCCCGATACAATACCGATAACCCCCGAAACTTTCCCGGTGGCCGAAACTGGACTTCCTATATATAATTCTTCCGGAACTCCTCGTGACGTCCGGGATCTCATCCGGGACTCCGAACAACTTTCGGGTTTCTGCATACACATATCTCTACAACCCTAGCGTCACCGAACCTTAAGTGTGTAGACCTTACGGGTTCGGGAGACATGCAGACATGACCGAGACGCCTCTCCGGTCAATAACCAACAGCGGGATCTGGATACCCATGTTGGCTCCCACATGTTCCACGATGATCTCATCGGATGAACCACGGTGTCGAGGATTCAATCAATCCCGTATGCAATTCCCTTTGTCAATCGGTATGTTACTTGCCCGAGATTCGATCGTCGGTATCCCAATACCTTGTTCAATCTCGTTACTGGCAAGTCTCTTTACTCGTACCGCAATGCATGATCCCGTGACTAACGCCTTAGTCACATTGACCTTATTATGATGATGCATTACCGAGTGGGCCCAGAGATACCTCTCCGTCACACGGAGTGACAAATCCCAGTCTCGATCCGTGCCAACCCAACAGACACTTTCGGCGATACCCGTAGTGCACCTTTATAGTCACCCAGTTACGTTGTGACGTTTGGCACACCCAAAGCACTCCTACGGTATCCGGGAGTTGCACGATCTCATGGTCTAAGGAAAAGATACTTGACATTGGAAAAGCTCTAGCAAACGAAACTACACGATCTTTTATGCTATGCTTAGGATTGGGTCTTGTCCATCACATCATTCTCCTAATGATGTGGTCCCGTTATCAATGACATCCAATGTCCATAGTCAGGAAACCATGACTATCTATTGATCAACGAGCTAGTCAACTGAGGCTTACTAGGGACACGTTGTGGTCTATGTATTCACACATGTATTACGATTTCCGGACAATACAATTATAGCATGAACAATAGACAATTACCATGAACAAAGAAATATAATAATAACCATTTATTATTGCCTCTAGGGCATATTTCCAACACCATCTACATGGAGCTTCTTCATGCGTTCTATACCAATATGACTCAAGTGGCAGTGCCACAAGTATGTGGTACTATCATTACTATATTATATTTTTGGCATGAACATGTGTATCACTACGATCGAGATTCATTTTAGGTGCAAGACCATTGAAGGTATTATTCAAATAAACAGAGTAACCATTATTCTCCTTAAATGAATAACCGTATTGCGATAAACATAATCCAATCATGTTTGTGCTCAACGCAAACACCAATCTCGATGGTAGAGGGAGCATGAGATGCTTGATCACATCAACCTTGGAAACACTTCCAACACATATCGTCATCTCACCTTTAGCCAGTCTCCATTTATTCCGCAGCTTTTATTTCGAGTTACTAACACTTAGCAACCGAACCGGTATCCAATACCCTGGTGCTGCTAGGAGTACTAGTAAAGTACACATTCATATAATATATATATCCAATATACTTCTGTCGATCTTGCCTGCCTTCTCATCTACCAAGTATCTAGGGTAGTCCCGCTTCAGTGACCGTTCCCCTCATTACAGAAGCACTTAGTCTCGGGTTTGGGTTCAACCTTGGGATTCTTCACTAGAGCAGCAAATGATTTGATGTTTCATGAAGTGTCCCTTTTGCCCTTGCCCTTCTAGAAACTAGTGGTTTTACTAACCATCAACAATTGATGCTCCTTCTTGATTTCTAATTTCGCAGTGTCAAACATCGCGAGTTGCTCAAGGATCATCATCTATCCTTGATATTTATAGTTCATCATGAAGCTCTAATAGCTTGGTGGCAGTGACTATGGAGAACCATCACTATCTCATCTGGAAGATTAACTCCCACTCGATT
The DNA here is from genome assembly GCF_018294505.1 of Triticum aestivum. Classification (NCBI taxonomy): domain Eukaryota; kingdom Viridiplantae; phylum Streptophyta; class Magnoliopsida; order Poales; family Poaceae; genus Triticum; species Triticum aestivum. The sequence goes on from NC_057802.1 coordinate 92,369,825, forward strand.
CAAGTGATTGTAGTACTCAGACAATCTGAGCACATGCTCAACGATTGAGCTTTTCTCCCTTAGTTTGCAGGCTTAAGAAACTTGTCAGAGGTCTCATACCTCTTGACGTGGGCACTAGTCTGAAATCCCAATTTCAGTCTTCGGAACATCTCACATGTTCTGCGACGTTTCAAAAACGTCTTTGGTGCCACAATTCTAAACCGTTTGCATTACGCACTGAACTATCACGTAGTCATCAAAACGTGTATGTCAGATGTTCCGCAACATCTACAGACGACGCTGAGGTTCAGCACACCGAGCGGTGCATTAAGGACATAAGCCTTCTGTGCAGCAATGAGGACAATCCTCAGTTTACGGACCCAGTCCGCATAATTGCTACTACCAACTTTCAACTAAATTTTCTCTAGGAACATATCTTAAACAGTAGAACTAAAGCGTATGACATAATTTGCAAAGACCTTTTGACTATGTTCATGATAATTGAGTTCATCTGATTAATGAACTCCCACTCAGATAGAAATCCCTCTAGTCATCTAAGTGATACATGATCCGAGTCAAACTAGGCCGTGTCCGATCATCACGTGAGACGGACTAGTCATCATCGGTGAACATCTCCATGTTGATCGTATCTTCTATACGACTCATGCTCGACCTTTCGGTCCTCTGTGTTCCGAGGCCATGTCTGTACATGCAAGGCTCGTCAAGTCAACCTAAGTGTATTGCGTGTGTTCCAAGGCCATGTCTGTACATGCTAGGCTCGTCAACACCCGTTGTATTCGAACGTTAGAATCTATCACACCCGATCATCACGTGGTGCTTCAAAACAACGAACCTTCGCAACGGTGCACAGTTAGGGGGAACACGTCTCTTGAAATTTTAGTGAGGGATCATCTTACTTACTACCGTCGTTCTAAGCAAATAAGATGCATAACATGATAAACATCACATGTAATCAAATAGTGACATGATATGGCCAATATCATTTTGCTCCTTTGATCTCCATCTTCGGGGCACCATGATCGTCTTTGTCACCGGCATGACACCATGATCTCCATCATCATGATCTCCATCATTGTGTCTTCATGAAGTTGTCGCGCCAACGATTACTTCTACTTCTATGGCTAACGCGCTTAGCAATAAAGTAAAGTAAAGTAATTTACATGGCGTTATTCAATGACACGCAGGTCATACAAAAAATAAAGACAACTCCTATGGCTCCTGCCGGTTGTCATACTCACCGACATGCAAGTCGTGATTCCTATTACAAGAATATGATCAATCTCATACATCACATATATCATTCATCACATCTTCTGGCCATATCACATCACATAGCACATGCTGCAAAAACAAGTTAGACGTCCTCTAATTGTTGTTGCAAGTTTTTACGTGGCTTGTATAGCTTTCTAGCAAGAACGTTTCTTACCTACGTAAAACCACAACGTGATATGCCAATTTCTATTTACCCTTCATAAGGAACCTTTGCATCGAATCCGTTCCGACTAAAGTGGGAGAGACAGACACCCGCTAGCCACCTTATGCAACTAGTGCATGTCAGTCGGTGGAACCTGTCTCACGTAAGCATACGTGTAAGGTCGGTCTGGGCCGCTTCATCCCACAATGCCGCCGAAACAAGATAAGACTAGTAGCGGCAAGAAGAATTGGCAACATCTACGCCCACAACTACTTTGTGTTCTACTCGTGCATAGAAACTACGCATAGACCTAGCTCATGATGCCACTGTTGGGGAACGTAGCAGAAATTCAAAATTTTCTACGCATGACCAAGATCAATCTATGGAGTAATCTAGCAACGAGGGGAAGGGGAGTGCATCTACATACCATTGTAGATCGCGATGCGGAAGCGTTGCAAGAACGCGGATGTGGGAGTCGTACTCGTAGCGATTCAGATCGCGGTTGATTCCGATCTAAGCACCGAAGAACGGTGCCTCCGCGTTCAACACACGTGCAGCCCGGTGACGTCTCCCACGCCTTGATCCAGCAAGGAGAGAGGGAGAGGTTGGGGAAGACTTCGTCCAGCAGCAGCACAACGGCATGGTGGTGATGGAGGAGCGTGGCAATCCCGCAGGGCTTCGCCAAGCACCGCGGGAGAGGAGGAGGAGGGAGAGGGGTAGGGCTGCGGTGAAAAGGAGACGTTCTCATGTCTTGGGCAGCCCCAAACCTCAACTATATATAGGGGGGGGAGGGGCTGCGCCCCCTCTAGGGTTTCCACCCCCAAGGGCTGGCGGCCAGCCCTAGATCCCATCTAGGGGAGCGGCCAAGGGGAGGAGAAGGGGGGGCGTCACTAGGGTGGGCCTTAAGGCCCATCTGGACCTAGGGTTTGCCCCCTCCCACTCTCCCATGCGCTTGGGCCTTGGTGGGGGGGCGCACCAGCCCACCTGGGGCTGGTCCCCTCCCACACTTGGCCCACGCAGCCTTCTGGGGCTGGTGGCCCCACTTGGTGGACCCCCGGGACCCTCCCGGTGGTCCCGGTACATTACCGATATCACCCGAAACTTTTCCGGTGACCAAAACAGGACTTCCCATATATAAATCTTTACCTCCGGACCATTCCGAAACTCCTCGTGACGTCCGGCATCTCATCCGGGACTCCTAACAACATTCGGTAACCACGTACATACTTTCCCTATAACCCTAGCGTCATCGAACCTTAAGTGTGTAGACCCTACGGGTTCGGGAACCATGCAGACATGACCGAGACGTTCTTCGGTCAATAACCAAAAGCGGGATCTGGATACCCATGTTGGCTCCCACATGTTCCACGATGATCTCATCGGATGAACCACGATGTCGGGGATTCAATCAATCCCATATACAATTCCCTTTGTCTATCGGTATGTTACTTGCCCGAGATTCGATCGTCGGTATCCCGATACCTTGTTCAATCTCGTTACCGGCAAGTCTCTTTACTCGTTCCGTAACTCACATCATCCCGTGATCAACACCTTGGTCACACTGTGCACATTATGATGATGTCCTACCGAGTGGGCCCAGAGATACCTCTCCGTTTACACGGAGTGACAAATCCCAGTCTCGATTCGTGCCAACCCAACAGACACTTTCGGAGATACCTGTAGTGCACCTTTATAGCCACCCAGTTACGTTGTGACGTTTGGTACACCCAAAGCATTCCTACGGTATCCGGGAGTTGCACAATCTCATGGTCTAAGGAAATGATACTTGACATTAGAAAAGCTCTGAGCAAACGAACTACACGATCTTGTGCTAGGCTTAGGATTGGGTCTTGTCCATCACATCATTCTCCTAATGATGTGATCCCGTTATCAACGACATCCAATGTCCATGGTCAGGAAACCGTAACCATCTATTGATCAACGAGCTAGTCAATCTAGAGGCTTACTAGGGACATGGTGTTGTCTATGTATCCACACATGTATCTGAGTTTCCTATCAATACAATTCTAGCATGGATAATAAACGATTATCATGAACAAGGAAATATGATAATAACCTATTTATTATTGCCTCTAGGGCATATTTCCAACACTTGGGGGCTAATGTGTGTTTGAAAAGCTGTTGATATGGGAATTCTTCTACAGTCCCGGTTCATCTTTATAAAGTTAAACCGGCCCTTGGGGACTATACCGACGAAAGAACAGTATGGCAAATTTTAAGGAACCGGTTCATCTTAACGAGGTAATCCGGTCTCTGGAGGCAAAATATGCAAAGATAAGTTGTGACAAAAGTCCCGGTTCAGATCGGTATCATAAACCGTCACTTGGGGGCTACTAGGAATTGATAAACTACAATTGGACAAAAGAGAAAAATGGTAGTTACCTCATATCGCTCCTTCATCAAGTTTACTAAACTAGCTTCATAGTCACGGCTAGTATACAGATGGTTCAAGAAGCCAGAATGAATATCTTGAACATTGAGGTTGGCAAAGCTTGATAAATCGGCATTCCATTTGCCTTTGCCGATAGCAGAGAGATCATCCTTGGCAGTATGCTTTGACAAAGCTACAGGGTTGCCTGGAGTGGAGTGGCCAGTGCCAGTAATCATAACATCATCGTCTTGTTCATCAGCAGCTCTTGCCGGAGTTGGCGGTTTATCAGTGTCCTTCGCTGGACTGACCGGTTTGTCACCAGTTCGGACAGGACTGGTTGGCCGGTCTGCATGACTTGTAGTATCAACTTGCACTTGTTCAGCAAGGAAATCATGGTCTTGAAGCGGCGGATCATGAAGCATGGCGTCAGCATCGGTTTCTTCTAGATCTGGAGTTGTTTCCGATTCAGCAGCTACATTTTCATCAGCCGGTTTGTTTAACCGAGCTTTCTTGCTGTCTTGGCTTGGCGCCGTGAAAAGATAAGACATAAGGATCAGTACAGTATGAAAAGATAACATATCAAGAATAAAGACATGTGCATAACTCACCCAGGAACTGTTGAGGTGGAACCGTGTGGCCGAAGACTCGCCAGAGGATGAGTGAGAAGTACCCTGATAATTTGAATCAGACGGGTTAAGAGGCTGGCGAAAACAACCTGCTTTTGGGCATGAAGTATCAATGGGATAAGAGACCTCTGATCGGCGTTTCCGAACCGGACTGTTCGGTAAACCGGCGGAGGTAACTACCTGGCCGGTGTGCCGGGTTGTACGGCGAGCTTCGTGCTGCTGCGTCTTCAAAAGAAAGTTTGGATCCAAATAAGCAAGAGGGTGAGAAAATTTTACTTTCCGGTTTGCTTGGTGGATTTTTTATGTTGGCAGAGGATCTGAAATGGAGGAAAGAATAGTTACCTCTATGTCCTCAGCGTGACTGCCTTCAGCGTCGTCCTGATAATAATCATTGTCAATGAGATGTACGAAAAATAAACCAAGAGAGTCAAGTTCTACCTCTGATTCCGGATTACGCACATTGTCATCAGCTGGTAGATTGGAGGATGCAGTGGCTTGGCAGGTTTCTTGACAACCTTGGTCTTTGGGCGAACTGGCTTGACCGGTTTGTCTTGCGGTTTTGCCGGTTTATCTTGTGATGGTTTCTTGTTCCAGAACGGATCATCACCCTGTCAGAAAAATAATCACACTTTCAGAGAATATTTGGACAGAAGCAAATTCCGACACAAAGGATTATATGATTCTTACAGCTGGTGGTTTACTGAAGGTGCAGAAAGGGAGTAGCCCGGTTTGGGCACAGACGGCCTCCGGTTCATTCAGTATTTTCTTTACAGCCTCAGTGACTTCGTCATCTGTAAGCTGAATGTCAATGTGCCGCTGAGCATCCTTCAAACTCCCCGTGTACTCACACATCAAACCGGGGCACCGGCTTAAGGGCAGAATGCTCCAGCTTATCCAGCAACTAGCAAGATCGACTCCTGTCAAACCGTTCGCCATAAAGGCTCTAAGCTTCGAAAGTTGGGGAGCATAGTAGGCCCGTTCTCTTGCTGTCAGCCTCTGAGGAAACGAGTGTGTGTTGCTCAGGCGTTCAGGGCGGAAACCCGGCAGGGGGTTTTTGTCAGATGGAGAGGTATCCATGCAGTAAAACCAAGTTTGGTTCCACTCTTTGGGGTGACTGTGGAGTTTGGGATGGGGGAAGGTGACTTCTTTTCTCTTCTAAACCGCCATTCCGCCCAGTTCCGTATTGGGTCCATCTGAGAACTCGGTGCGACGGTTTAAATGAAAGAAATCCCTAAACAATTCGACTGTAGGTTCATCTTGCAGATAAGCTTCACAAAATACTTGGAAGTGGCAGATATTGGTAACAGAGTTGGGACCGATGTCTTGAGGGCGCAGCTGAAAATTGGCTAGCACATCTCGGAAAAATTTCTAACCGGGAGGGCTAAAACCTCGTCCGAGATGATCAGCAAACACGACTACTTCTCCATCTTTGGGTGTAGGAGGATTTTTCGGGCCAGGGACCCTCCAGTGGATGACATCTTTCTTGGCTAAAGCGCCCATCTTAACAAGGTTGTTTAATTGCTCCTCGGTTACTCGAGAGGGAGCCCAATTGCACTCATAAACTTGTTTAGCCATGAAAAGAAAAATCTGAAACATGAGTATTACCGGTTTAAGATTTATAGTGGACTTGTTTATTCAAGTCGCAAATCTGTGTCTCTTGCGGAAACAAAACAAAAAACACATTTTTTCTCTTTCCGAGAGGCACAATTGCCTCCACCAGAAGCAAATATATGCCTCGTGCGGAACAAAAAGGACGCGTATTTTTTTTCTTTCCGACAGGCGCAACTTGTGGAAGCACACCTACCCCTCCACGAGAAGCAAATTTGTGCCTCTCCCAGAAGAAAAATAAATATGTTTTTCTCTTTTTGAGAGGCACAACTCGCGGAAGAAAAAATAAACATTTTTTTCAAGTTGCGCCTCCCGTGGAAGAAAAAAACGCGCTTCTTCGCGCAATTTTTTTGTGAATATTTTTGTCCAAAATCTAGGGAAAACCAGTCAAAAACAAAAGGAGCCACAAAAACATCTAAAACCCATAAACATGTACAGAAAAATAAAAATAGAAACAAAATTTCGAGGAAGCACCCAGCACGCGACACATGACAGCAGCTGAGAGCGCGCCAAGTTTCGCATTCTCAGCTCACCAAAAATGACTCCTGCAAGGGGTACCCTTGATTAGTTGCTCTCCATTTTAATTTTAAAGAAAAAAACAGAATTATTTCTGATATATTGGCCAAAAACAGCCCAAAAGCCCTCAAAATAGCTTAAATTGGCCAAAAACGCGTAGACCGATGGCACGCGTGTTAGTGCATTTAGGGTGTGTTTGGTAGCATGTATGGACTTAGCCTAATTGTTCTTCTCTCATCCACGTGAGTGTAGACATGCTGAGTCCATGCAGTTGCCCTTGTTTGGCAGTGATGTATGCGCTGAGACATGCTGAGCTGAGACTTTGTTTGGCAGCCTGCATGTGTTTAGACATGCTGAACATTTTTAGAAAAATTGAAATTCTGAACATTTTTAAAATTTTGAAATCCAGTTTTTTTTAAAAAAAATAACCAAAATTTGAATATTTTATAAAATTAAAACAAAATTTGAAATTCTGAATTTTTTTGAAAAATTAAATATTTTTTGAAAATTTACTTTTTTGAAATTTTAAACATTTTTTGAAAATTTAAACAACATTTGAATTTCTGAACATTTTTTGAAAATTTAAACAATTTTGAAATTCTAAAAAATTTCAAAAAATTAAACATTTTTTAAAAATTTGAACAAATTTTGGTATTCTGAATATTTTTTTGAAAATTTAAACAAATTTTGAAACTTGTGAACATTTTTTTGAAAATTTTAACATATCTGGACTTGGTCTGGTGGGTGGGGACGAGGGTCAGGGCCAGCATGGCTGCCTTCATGCACCCTGTCTAGGGTGCATGAGATGGGCATGGCTGAGGCCCTTTTATGCATCAGAGGGGCATAGCTCAGGTGAGCTCATGCACCCTACCAAACAAGCAAAAGTGGGCCGGATTGGGAACTTTTGCCCTAATGCACCCTACCAAACAAGCAAAAGTAGGTCGGATTGGGCATAGTTCATGTGTCGTGCCTCGAGGCGAGGCACACTGCTGGACCAGCACGACGCACTTACATATGGGTCTCAACATGTCGTGTCATGCCCGGCCCGTTTAGGGCTGGGTCGTGCCGGCACGTTGGCCAGGTCTAATAAGGCATACGGGTCTTGAAGCATGGAGAATAGACACGTCAGCTATATGGACTGTTTGCTGAAACTAGACTCGTCGCGAACGCAATCCCATAACCCACTCTCCTATCCAGCCCCACCCCCTCATTGGCCACTATTGACTCCATTTCTCCCCACCATCTCCGATCCCTAAATTCCCATGTGAATCCGCCTCCACCACCAAGGCTCGCTTGCCAGGCCGCGCGCACCTTGTCGCCCTCCTTCTCCTCGCGCTCTTAGTCGCGTCGGCCACGTCCCACTTCGCCCGACAGACAACCACCTCATGGCCTCCTGCACCACGACCCTAGTCTTCTTCAGAGATAGATGCCGCTTCGCTCTGGTACACCGGCTGCGCCTCCACGCGCCTTCGCTCAAGGCCCCACCCTCCCTGTCATCGCCCTCGGAGCACCTACGTCGCCCTCAGCTCCCTCTTAACTTGGAATGTGTTTGGGCCCTAAGTGCAAGGGTTTGTAACAAAAAAACAATTCCCCCCAAAATGGATGACCTTAAGGTTTATCGAACCGGTAGGAGTTTACTAAGCAGCCAATGATAAGTACCTACACACAAATGCAAAACTAACTTGCCCCCCAACGAAACTAGCGATGGGTGTCAGTATCACTAGCATTACTAGTTACAAGGATTAAATGCAAGTGTGAATGAAAGATTGATTGCAACCGAAAAGTAAAAGCAAGAAAATGTAAAAGAGAGTGTTGATTGAGGTTGGAAGAAATGGAAAAAAGAATGGACCGAGATCCATAGGTTCTCTTGTGGTTTCTCTCCAAAAGATAGCATGGTGTGTTGAACAAATTACGGTTGCATATCGATTAAATTGTAGTTTTTACGACTATAATTATACATGGCATAACTACATATGAGCATCACGTCCAAACATCTATAGACCTTTATCCAACCACATCTATAGCTAATACTCCACCCAAGACCGCTATCCAGTATGCATCTTAAAGTATTAAGTATTAAAACAAATTACTGCATTAAGTTTGATGGCATTAAGTAGATGATATATTATCTTCACCCTGCGTTCAAAGGACAACTACACAATCATCTTTTTATCCCTAAGAATCATGCTTTTCCAGGAGTCCCAAATTCAAACTTCCATGTGCAGATGACCTTACCATGAGTCATTCAACAAAGACATGTTCCATACTTTACCTTCATCACCACTGCACATGCCATGCTGAATCCCAGAGAAGTACAAGTACAATCAGGCATGGTGAACTAGCTAAGAAGTTGCTATCCTTGAAGAGGCAGAGAGACAAAGAACTAGAAGAGAAGAAACAAGCTTTGATATGAACAAAGAGAGGAGCAAGACCTAAGAAAACGAAGATGCTGCTAGGAAGTGACATGAGCAACCAGAGAGAAAACACAAGATGCGGAGAGGAAGAGGCGGGAAACTACTGAGAAGAGGAAGAGGAAGAAGAAGCAATCAACAAGAAATCACAATCAGGAACCAAACATATAATACTAGAGACAAAAAAGGTTATAGCTATCGAGAAGAAGAAAAAGCAAGATGATCAGAGAAAGATTGAGAGAGACAAGTTGCTGCAGCACGAAGGGAAGCAGAGCAGAGACAAAGCTAGAATAAACTTTGATGGGGTCATATCAATGGTAGTGGGGTCATCTTCCATAATTGAATAGTGATTAGTACTAAGATAGTGAAGGATTTCATAATTTCATTGGTTCAACTGGCCCCAACTCCTACAAGGCAACTCCATCCATAAAGCGGAGAGACAAGTTGTTGCTGCAAAAAGGTCAACAGAGAGAAAAATTGCTGCTGCAAAGAAGGAAGATATGAGAAGGGAAGCAAAGAGACATGCCGAGAGTGAGAAACCATCAAGTGATGTCATAGTGCAGCAAAAATAATGGCCATGAAAACATCCATGTTTGATATCTTTAGAGACAAGGAGTACATGCGGTTGTGATCAGTGGCGAGTCTACACAGAAAATGAAGGGTGGGCTCAAATTTTATGCAAGCCTGTATCGTGTGAACATGTGTTGGGCTGGGTTGACAAGTGACGACTGGGCTGAACTTTGAGATTAGTGGTTAAAGTTATTTTGCAGCGCTGGAGGGAGGGGGGGGGGGGGGGGGGGGGGGGGCTTAAGCATGGTTAAAGCCACCCCCCACGGCAGGGGGGCTTAAGCATGTTAAAGCCATCCCCCACGCCACTGGATTCGCCACTGGTTGTGATGTTGAGCTTTGTTCCCCTGTCAACTGTCATGCTTTGGATGCTTCGAATGGTTACAATTTATCCATATTGTTTTGGTGTCGTTGCATGAACAAAAACAGCCAAGTCCGTGTTTTGTGATGTCAAGTGCTTGTATGAATGAATGATGGCCTGTAAAATATGGTTCTGTTACAACAATGGCTAAATTTCTCTTTCACAGATTCTAGTACTATTACAGTTTCTCTTTTGTTATGAAGATGATGATGCATCATGCATTTTCTGCCTGATTATGCTAGTACTGTTACAACATGCATTTGGTCATAATATTGTGCACCTGATTATGCTTTGTTGTCTTCCATCTTTCACAGCATTTACTTGTTCATGCACCTGATGATGCTACGATGGATGGGCTTAACATTCAGTAAAAATGTGCAATTTTCTTCCATTTTATACAGTCACAACATCATCAACATAGGCAAGCCATTCAACATCAATAAACCTTTGCCGAAACAGTGAACTTGTTGTTTCATGAGCATAGTGGTCAAACTATCAAAGTAGAGACATTCATCAGTATGGATGGTATCAGGGTAGACTTGTTGAACAGTTACTGATATCCCAAGTTCCTGACTTGAACCAACTAAAACAATGGACGCAGCAGAGGCAGTAATCTTGTTATGTGAACTGTATAAGTTCGTGATGACGGAGGGATGCACCTTCTCAAGATAACTTTGCTTTCCAATTTTCCCCACAACTCTCTAACAAAAGAATCTTGAAAAAGGAAACCTTCAGGTGTAAACACTGGCGCCTGTCAGCAACAACCAGTAGAAACGAATCATCAGAATAAAATCCATTATATTTCAAATATCACACGTAAAATGGTACTAGCTACAACTGAATATTTCCCCACTGATATGTCTTAACTGGCCTGTAAGATCTCCTGCACAAAGTGCACAATAAGTTCCTAACTTGCCTGGACACAAGCACTTGTAAGACTCCTTAAGCAGGGACAACGCGTACTCAGTATCAGCATATATGCAAAACTAATAGTTCTTTGGAATAACATACTGGTTCATTTTAAAAGTAACTAGATGAACATACACAGAACACAAATGATTCGTTTCATAATTGCTGAGAAGGACCTTGAAAACAGGCCTGGTTTATTACTGACAGGACCTTAAAATAGGCACGAGTCAGTTATGTGCCATTTAGGCAGCTAATTCCCAGAAAGCCCTCGCTATTTTGCATCCGGGACATCGTGTTGCAAGTATTTAGTACAATATTTCGCAAGCACAAAAGACATGATTATTACTTATTTACAATGAATAAATGATTGTGTCCACAAAATTTAGAGTTGACTTTGGGCTAATGGTCCGAGACAACTGCTACTCTTGTTTTAGGGTTCACGCAATATGATTAAATTTCTACAGTTCTCATTGAACTTGTATGGAGAATTGGAGATCGATGTGCTACATGACGGGATTTATTTTCATTACTTTGTACCAGCTAGTTGATCATACATGTATAGAAAAACAACAAAGCCTTTTAGCCCCAAATAAGTTGGGGTAGGATATAGTTGAAACTCATAAGATCTCCAAACCTAGTCATGGTTCTGGCACGTGGACATATTCAATGATTCATTACCTAACCCTATATGATATATGAACTCCCTCCATTCACAAATATAAGATGTTTTGGATATTTCAATATGGACTACATAAGGACTAAAATGAGTGAACAAAAACACTAAAACGTGTCTCCATACATCCGATTCAGAAAACAGTTAGAACATCTTATATTTGTGAACCGAGGAAGTAATAGTACTAATCATCAAAAATAGTGATGATAATAAATTGGAAAAGCGATATTGTAACGCCTAAAAAAATTTAGAATCTGTTTTAGGATCATTCAAAACATTATGCTAGTACCTTAGGAAAGAGATAATAATTTGACATAAAGATGTAGGGACATACGAATGAAACAATTCAGAGTAGGATATAACAAAGCTAGTTGAGGCACTTTATATTCATTGGTAAGCCTCCTTAATTGTTAATATATCACGTACCGAACCATCCAAGAGCAACAAAAGGAATTCGATCTAGAGTTAAGTATAAATATTTGGTTTGGCCTCCATAATGAGCATAAAAGGCTAAGCATTTAAGCGTGTTTTAGCAACACTACAAGTTCTAGACATTATATTAGTACACTTTAAACAAGGCAGTACTCGGTTAAGCGTGCTCCTTGAAAACAACCATAGCAATCTTATCCTACTGAACGGATAGGTTTATACCCGAAACATCTATATAAAAGTAGAAATATTCTAAAATAGCCATTACTTAATAGGATCATGCAGCCTAAGTGCATAGTTACACAAGAACATGATCACTTGTGCCGATTACAAAGGTCTAACTGGCCAACTACAGAACATGAATAGATACCCAAAACATAAAGCAGATAAAATAATGTATATATATTCTATATTAGAAATTTTCACTAACCTCAAGCAAGTGATGGTTGAATCCAAACTGGGGGTGGCCAGTTCAATCTTGAATTTGAACTAGGGGGCGATAACTCGATGAAACTACCATCTTCCATATTAAAAATAACAACCTGCCTAAGACTAAATCTGTGACAGTAGATATAATCAAGCAAGTCATCCGTGTGGTAGATGCTATTGGGAACCAATGCAGGAAAGTCTTTCACTGGGAGAAGGAACGAGTTGTTGAAACCAATGAACATTGCATGATCTTGGAGGTTATTTGTTTCGATTATCTTTTGTCCAACAAAATCAATCTTGTACACAAAAAATTTGTCGGCAACCCATTCTGTTCTCCCATTCTCCTTATTATATTTATCATGTCTCCATATCTGGAAAAAATCTCCCCATGGTGCTTGAACAATATATCTACTATGTGCTTGGTAAGATATGATTGACTTTAAAATGACTTTTACTTCAGCAGAAATTCCATTAAGGTTAATAGAATCTACCTGACCCTCACCACGAACACCATAAAACAAACCATCATTGTTGTTATAAAGAATGTCTTGATATTCCCAGCAGTTTCCTTTTCCACCAATCCAAGTCCATTTGGTGTCCCCAACCCTAGTATAAGAGAGTTGACTATTGGGCAATTGTATTCGGAGCACCATGCAGTTTCCTTGGGAGGGGTCGCAAGAAAGAACAACCCTCTCATAAAAGAAGAAGCGGGCTTCTTCAAGTGTAAGATGGTATGGCTCCGTTTCTGTGTCAAAATCCGAAGATAAGAGATCCATGTAAAGAACATCATATCCATCTAGCACACCCTTTTCAGTGTAGCGCAGTCTAACATTGTTCATGGTTTCAGGTGGAGGCATAGCTATCTGAGCTCCGGTAGCAGGGTTCACTAGTATGAGATTTGACCGCTCATCCGCAGTGATGAGCCAGCCGTACGAGGAGCCCATGACATGGCGTGTGCGGAAGGCAGGCTCCGTAGAGTGACGTGGTAAAGCTTGTTGGTGGACATGTTATGCAGAGTGACCGTGTCAGCATCACGGTCGCCAGATGAGTAAACAAGGCAGGGGCTCTGTTTCGGCGAGCACAGGCGGAAACGACGGGCCTCTAGATAAATGAGGTGCCAGGATCGACAGACCGCACCTGAGCTGAAGAGATCTGGGATCTCAAGAGTGCCAAAGATCCGGAGGAGCATGTCGGCCTGAAGCTGGGACCAATCACAATCGGTGCTCCAATCTGGTGAATCATTGGGAACAGAAGCTTTGTCCATCGATTTTTGCAGAAACCACAATTGTGTGTAGTATATGATATAGGGACAAGGGTAGCTCCGAACCCAACTGGAAGGTGGAATCAGACTGCAAAAGGACTTTCAGAAATACTGTGCACGAGGACTTTCAGAAGAAACAACTCGGCGGAGAGGAATGAATCGGGCGCTCGCGTCTAGCTGGGAGCAAAACCCTAGGGCCCCGGGAATTCGGACGCACAAGGGTCGAGGCAGAACTGGGTAGCAGGAATTAATAAGCGGAGCCGGGCGGGAGCTGAACCCTAATAAGAGAGGGGTTGTGCGGGTGCGTACGCCTCGCCACGGCGCAGGAGTGGCTGACGGTGGTGGGCTTGTGCGCCGTGACGAGTTTCACGTGCTCACCTCCGCCGGCCGCCGCTGACCGCTGTCGCCGCCGGAGGAGCACGAGGGTTGTGAGCTCTGAGCGGTGGAGGTGGTAGCAGAGGGGCGATGCGCTTCGCTTCCCTTCGCAAGAGCTTTTTTTTAGAAGACCTTCGCAAGAGCTATGTCTCGCCCGTGGCGAGACGTAGCTCAGTCTCGTCTCTGACGAGCACGCTGCTGGCCCAGTCCATTACTAGCGCTGCGACGCGCGAGATTTTTCCCCCTCTGGTTTTCCTTATCGTTTTTTTCACTGTTGCAGAGGTTTTCATTGGTTTTCCTTTTTTAATAAACAAATTATTTTTCCAAATTATGTCAACATTTAAAAAAAAATTAAAGAACATACTTTTGAAACTCGTAACATCTTTTAAAATGCAATGTACATATGAATGGTACAAAATATTTTTTTAACTAAACAAACATTTTTTACATAGAATAAAACTTTTCAAAAATGTCCTGTGAATTTTTTTTAGACTCATGAACTTTTTTAAATATAATTTTTTTGTTTTAATGCTATCAAAACTTTTCTAAATTACGCTAACATTTTTTTTACTTTATGCTAACATTTTTTCAAATTCATGGTTAACATTTTACAAAATTATTTTTTAAAAAATATATGTACTTAGGATATTTAATTTGTATGCATGTTTTTTTTACTGGGTTGTATGCATGTTTTTTCATTTGCTATTAACTTAGTCATGCGCGTATATGTATGATCTTAAGTCTATAAAATTAATATTGTTGTTTAATGTATATGAACAGGGCAGACACACATCGTTGATGTTGTGACCTAATAGTGTACTGCACAAAACAAGTGGTAAGCAAGTCAAAAGAAGACTGTTTTAAGTATCTATATTACTATTAAAAGAGCAAACATGAATTAGTCTAAACCCACCAAACTTAGTGTACACAAGAAAACCAGCACCTTTGAATCTAACGCACTTAATTATATCTAAGAGCCCGTATTACTTCGGTGGTCTGCCATCGAAACGAATGGGGATGTTCTGCCAGTCTGCCACCAACGTACGTTCCCACGCATGCCCGGTAATCCGCTCACGATGTCGTACCCCCGAACCAACATCACGTTTCAGTTGAAAAAAAAACATCACGTCTCCGACTCCTCCCCTCCCCCAGCCACCACAGAACTCCTCCCTGTTCCCATTGCCGCCGCCCGCTGCTCCTCCTCTCCTCTGCTACCCCGGTCGCGAGGAACCAACCTCCCGAAGCAACCGGAGCGGCAAGCGGCAGAAGAATGGAGAGATGGCATCTGCGGCGACGGTGAACAAGATGGGTCGGGCGTCCTACATCTGGATCAAGCACGAGGAGGAGCGGCGCGAGGCTTCCTGGAAGGAGCCCGAGGGTCGGGTCTTCTCCACCACCACACGCACCGATGTCGCCGCGCTCCTCGGCGAGCCCCGCGACCAGATCCTCGCCGGTCGTGCCTCCTTCGCCGACCTCGCCGCACATCACTCCGGCTGCTGGGGACTGAAACGTGCGTAGATGAGATTCTCCAGATCATTTTCTTCTTCTCTCTCCATACCAATCCTTCTTGCTTCCCCTCTTGTGTCTCTCGATGCTATTATATCTATATGCAGGTTTTGACATGCCTTTGGTTTGTGTTGGCAGGAACTCCAGTTCACGCTCTGTTTTGGTGGATCTCACTACGCTCATGCCAGAGAAAAACTAGAGATGAGACACATGTTCAGTTTTCTTTTCAGGCAACGAATGCCTTTCTCTCTTTTGCTCTGGCCAGCAACATAGTGAATTGCAGAAAACATCGACATTGAAGGCTAGGGTTGCAGAAATCACGGTTCTACAGTTTTGTGCCAAAAATCACTAATTCTGAGGCTAATTTTTTGCAAAAAACACTAGTCACCGTCTTAGGACGTTTTGAGCACTATTATGACAGGTGGGTCCCACTGGATAGAGTGACGTGGCAAAGGAAAAGGCAAATTACACCCTAATACATTTATGATTTGCAAAAAGACCCTTGAAAAGAAAGCAATCGGGTCCTCTGTGACGTTCACCTCGCACCGGTTCAGTGGTGGACGCCGGCGGCCACTCCCTCTCCGGGTGGCTACCGTTGAGAGCCGGGGGGAAGGTGGCCTGAGGCCGCCCCTGTGGAAAGAGCAAGAAGGGGCGGATCCTACCGGATCCAGTGCCTGGCGGGGACGAGGCGGCTGTCGGGTTCGCTGGCGGCCAGCCCCCAACATTGAAGGTCAATGGGCGGCGGCGGCTCGATTCCCGGCCGAATCCCGCCGGTTCTGGTGCAGCACCGACGTCGTGGGTATTCGCGACCGTGCAGAGCAGCACCCGGCATGCGGGGATGAGGTTGAGGCCGGCCCTTAATTCGAACTACAGGCCTTGGGGAACTCGCGGGCGAGGTGGCCGGCCGCGGTTTCTCGCGGCGGGGGGCGGAGCTCCGGAGGCGACCCGAGGAGTTGGCCGTGAGCAACACAGGCAGGGGTGAGCTGCTCGTGGAGAGAGAGAGAGAGAGAGAGAGAGAGAGAGAGAGAGAGAGAGAGAGAGAGGAGAAGGGATGTAGGGGAGGCGGGGTGGGGCGTCCGCCGGACGGCGGGCTCGCCGGCGAACTTGGGCGTCCATGCCCAGGCGGTGGAGTGAGCTCGCCGGCTGGGCAGCGGGAGGCCGAGGCAGACCTTGTCCTCTTTTTTTCACAGCACCAACCTTATCCTCTTAGTTCCTTTTTACAGTTTGGTCCATGCAATTTTGTCTATTTGTGATCTGTTATATCGTGTCACCGCCACCCTGTTAAGCGGGACCCGTCTGTCATAATTGGACTTGAAACGAGCAAACCGGACGACTAGTTTTTTTTGCAAAAAATTAGCCTCGGAATTAGTGATTTTTGGCACAAAACTGTAGAAGTGTGGTTTCTGCAACCCTAGCCTTCAATGTCGATGTTTTCTGCAATTCACTCCCAGCAACATAGCCGGCTCCCTCTCTTTTGTGTGCAGTTACACAAACACACACATGTACGCATGTAGCCATGCTCAGACATCCTCAGCGCACACACACGTCGCTACAGTGCAGGGACACACACAGCGGCCTACTGTCAAGTGTCAACTCCGCATGCCACTACACACGAGCATGGTCTATACAGTGTCTAGATTGCAACAACGATTACATTAACAGTTTGAACCGGGCTTGATTTGTTTGGTTAAGATTCAATGATGGTTTGGTGTTACTCTATTTTTACTATTGTTTCCTAATAAATATTTCACTTATGTGGTAGAAAAACATTTATCTATTACGTACTTCTTCGTTGAGAGCCGAATGTGCTGTTTGAACTGTTTTCCCTAGATGAAGGAAGTACAGTTTGCATGTACTAAACTTTTACTGTTAGTTTCAGATTATCCCATTTCTTGTGTGCATTTACTAGATGCTTAAATTAATATATGGATCATCTTCGGTCCGGCAAAATCTATTTAGCAAATTAAAATTTCTCATCCAGTGTTCAGTTATTTTTCTCAATTTATTTGCTGCTCGTCTATGTGTTAACCTGTATTGAGATTGTTTATTATATATATTCACGCATCAAGTGTCTATGTGTTCAATTTATTTGCTGCTCGTCTATGTGTTCAGTTATTTTTCTCAATTTAAAATTTCTCATCCAGTGTCCAGCTTCTGTAATGTGATGCATCTATTTAAAGAATCTGGCTAAAATTTACTACACTTGATATACATTCAAAAATTAGGTACTTAATAAGGATCCTTGAATTTAGAAAGTCATTACAGCGGGGAAGAGATTAGGGAAGTAATTCTAGGTAACACACCTGACTTGGATCAGCTCAAAATTGCTATTATGAATATAGTTTATTTCACATAGATAATAAACTATTTGATGCAGTTCTTGTCCCTGGAGATTTGTCAAGATCAACTAACGGGTATCTTGAACCATCAACATCGCCTCCAGCTGACACCACCCTGTGCTCTGGGGAGTACACCGGGCCGCCGACAGCTGCTTAGGTGATGGCAGCGGCCGGGGCTGGTCTTCTTCTTGGCGCACGTGCGTTACCTCTCCAAGATCTACGAGCTTGGTGGCAGGTTGCTCATCCTCTGATGCTCGCTTGCTCACCCTGCTCGGCGTCTACCACCATGCCATCATCATTGTCATGCTACCTCTGGCTCGCCACTGGGATGGAGTTCTCATGTGGAGTTGTTTGGATGTGCGTGCAGGTGCAAGAAATTCAGGAAGTTGGGCAAAGAAGGGTCGTTCTGGAGGCCATCACTGTTGCGCATCGCCGTCCGGGCCAAAATCTTGTCAGATTATGCGTGGACATCAGCAACCTCGAAGCATGCTACCTTGTTGGAAATTGTAAGAACAATTGGCACAATTATTAATCATGTTCCCTTTCTTTCCTTTGTGCTTAGCGAATGTAACTGGTTGATCTTTCTATTGTTTTTGCTGTGTCAATAGATCCGATTGTATTTTTGGGGAGCCGGGAGGCAGGAGGAATGCTGGTGATGACCGCGACGGTGGGTGACACCGCCGGGAGGCAATGCACTCCCTGGGTGTCGTTCAATTAATCGGCATTGGTGCCACCAAGGACGATCACAACAGATGATATTTTTCCTTCGTTTTTCTTTCTGACGGTGGTGGATTGTTTGCTCCTTGATGCGTGGATTTTCAAATGTAGGCTGCTGGTGAGGAAACAAAGTTGGTGAAAATATCAAAGCTGGACAAAATAATAGAAACATTAAGCGCAGAATGTGCTGTACCTAAATTAGCTGCCTGGAAACATAGGGCCTGTGCTAAATGACTGAAGGGTGGGCAACAACTTCGAGCCGAGAAGTGGAGACCGGCGAGATAGGGTTCGGCCATAGCGTACTGCCTGGAAAGGAAGGCATTGCACTGGAGGGTGGCGCAGGTGGTAATGGAGGAGGCGGAGATGAGTATTGCGTCAGGCGGCAATCGGATTTAAGCATGGAAGATATGGGCATCGATATGAGAGAGGGCGAGAGCCATAGGAAAAGGGATCTGGTGAAGAAAGAACATGAGAGATGGGTGTGGGTCAGTGGGTGTTATCGGCCTGGCTAGGCCAACGTGGTACATGCGAACTTTTTTTCTTTTCTGAGTTGTACTAGGCTAAATCTCACTATATTTGTACGTGTTCATATGTGATTTCTTTTTCAAAACAAAATAAATAATGAAAATGTACAATAATGTAAAATCAAAATAAGCATGTTCATGAATTCAAACTCATTAACTCTTTTATTTTTTGTTACATATATATCCTTGTCATTTTGATGGTAAAAAAACTAATAGACAAACCACTGTTTTGGTATTATTACACATTCTTTATTTGTACTCACATATGCACTTATGAAGACGTGCGTTGCACGTGCACGCTTTACTAGTGTGAAGGAACAAGTGTAAAAGTTTCTGGTTGTAAGGGACAATGTATGTCCAAGAAGATGCAACCTCACTCACGGATGCTGGAACCAGACAGCGGAGAAGTTGTGACCGGCCGAGCGAGAAGCTGTAACTTTAGTTGGCGATGCTGGAACCCGCTGGGCGAGAAGTTGCAACCCTGGTTGGTAGTGTTGGGACCAGCCAACAGAGAAGATGCAACCTCACTCACCGATGCTGGAACCATACGACAAAGAACTTGTGACCAGGAGAAGTTGTAACCTTAGTCGTTGGTGCTAGAACCTGCTAGCACAAAAGCTGCAACCGGATGTAAGAAGCTGCAACTGTCGCTAGTGCTGGAACCAGATGACAAAGAAGTTACAACCAAACGAGGTGAGAAGCTACAACCTTAGGCATCGGTGCTGGAACTGGCTGGCGCAAAAGCTGCAACCCTGATGGAAGAAGCTGCAACTGTCGCCAGTGCTGGAACCAGATGACAGAGAAGTTGCGACCAACCGGGGCGAGAAGCTGCAACCTTAGGAATCGGTGCTGGAACCGGCCGGCACAAAAGCTGCAACACCGATGGAAGAAGCTGCAACCGTTAATGGTTGTGTTGCAACCGTCAGTGACCAAACGGCGAGGGCACAAGCTAGCAATGTGGCGAGGCTTTGACGGTGCTGCAACTGGAACGTGACGGGATGGCAAGGCGACTGGCGTGCGCATAGGGCATGTGGCAGCCGCGAGGGGGGGGGGGGGGAGACAGGGAAGACGATCTAATCAGGTGGTGATGCTAGGGCGCATCAGCCAGTGCGGGAGGTGGCCGATCTGAGCCTCCGCCGATCGCCAGCGCCCAGCGCTGCCCATTGTTGAAGTTACGTCTCGACTCGGTTGTTAATTCTAACAAAATGCTTCTCACACAAACAATAATACCCTCTAGTACTCACGTCCTGTTTTTGATATGCAATTTGGCAGAATTACGGCAGCGACCGCAGTCCGCAGAAGAAACATGCCCTCTCGTTAATTTATCACGACTAAACAACGAATTACCTAGAATACCAACTCGTATGGATAGCTATAATATTTCTCTCATAATACTCAGAAAAGTTGTGGACTTGGACTCGTATATCCTACTCCCTCCGTCCTATAATATAAGAGCGTTTTGACACCATAATTCATGATCCCCCTTCCTCTCATAAGTCATAAATAATAACAGGAAAATCGTATCAGAAAGTTCTAAAGAAGTTTTCTGGAACGAGCAAGTTCTGAAGAACTAGCAGTAAGTCATATATGAATGACTTCCTCGGGAGCTTCCCTTTTGCAGCGAGCATTCTTCTTGGGCAGAAAGACGTCAGTCAGCATGGTCTTGGACGTGAGCGAAGCAGCGAGTATCCCCAGTGCCTGCATTCCGAAAAGCAAAATTCAGTCAAGTGCACAGTGATTCCAAACCCAAAAGGAAAATCAGACCACGCACGGACGCACCTCTTCCTTGCCGACCTTCACCGTCCTCTCCTGCAGGGTGCTCAGGTCCTTGACGCCGCACCGCGCGAGCAGGGTGATGCCCGACACCACGTTGGACGCCGGAGCCACGGAGAGGTCGTCCCCGACAGTGTATGTCGGCTGCAGCGGAGTCGTCGTGGCCGCGGACCCCTTGGCTTCCACAAGTATGTGCCCCCCACACGTGTTCATCGGCCGCGAGCAGCTGGGGCAGACGCCGCCGCTGGCCGCCGAGAAGAATTTTGAGCAGACGTCAGTGCCACTGTCCGCCAAGAATGTGCTTGGGGGTATGGCGCAGAGAGTGGGGTCCATTGTTCTACCTTGGAACGCCAAGTAGCCCGGGGGAGCTTGCTTTTTACCTTCACAAGTGTATAAATAGGTGACGCCGTCGGTGTTGTTGTTGTTGGCGTTGCCGAGCTGCACACCCAGCAGCTGCTGCAGGCGGGAGAGCGCGGCGGGGGCGACCGCCGGGCTGAGGGGCAGCTCGCTGCTCTTGTAGCTTGCGTCCAGCTTCTCCATGCTGCCGAGCACGTTGCCGATGCTGCCCGACATGCGCTCCTTGGTCAGGAGGGTGGTGACGGTGCCTAGCGGTAGGGACAGGAGGCCGGTGAGGAACTCGACGAACTCGCTGCCGGCCTCGGCGAAGCACACCTTCTGAGACTTGCCTTCGATCAGGAGCTTCATCGATAACTCGTTGCTGGTGGCCATGCTATTGATTGAGATTCCCAAGGTTTCCTGTTACCTGTGTGGTTCCTGCTACCTGCCACGAGTAAGATGAAGCCAGGTAGATTTTCAGACTTTATAGCTATTGCTGTTCATTTTCTTACAAAATGGCAACACTTGGGAAAAAATTGTGCATATCAATCAATAGATTTTTGTAGACTTTACCCACCACCAAAGAGATCTCCATATGGTCAACTTGAAGGGTTAACCAAAAGCTAGCAAAAGAACTTTTTTCGAAACGTGCAAACCAACCTCATGTTTGTGATAAATATGCTCCCTCCCTTTCTTCATTTTGATTATTCAATTTTATCCGGTACACAACAAGGAACGCCACGTGCATAATATATGGAAATAGTACATGCATTTCTCTATAGTCGAAGTTAATTATTTTTCCCGCGTATTCAGCTCAACCAGTGTCTTTGAATGTATAAAGAATGAAAATGTTTTAGTAGCAATTTTTTTAATATACATTAGTGATTATTTTAAACAATATGGGTAACTGAAAAAAGACAGATGCAGTAGAGTAAGAGATCGATGCACAAGCGTTGAAGCATCTGGATATAAGACATTTAGCTGGAAAAAATATCCAATGACGAGAAGAATGGATAGAAAGAGACCACAATGTCCATGTTTAGCTAATTGTTGGCAGGAGGAGGATTAATTCAATCAAAGAGAGAAAAACGAAGGTTAGTACTACTCATCCGTTCGTAAATATAAGTCTTTTTAGAGATTCCACCATGAACTCTAAAATATGTCTATATATATTTGTAAGTAGTTTATAGTGAAATTTTTAAAAGACTTATATTTAAGAACGTAGGAAGTACGAAAGTTTATGGCTTTGCATGGCGGGCGTACACCTCAATGCCATGAATGATCCTTTGACACACCAAAGTCTTTACTGATAGACTGAGATATTTTCGGGAAGAAATATCTCAAAGCCCAGCCAAATCTGTTCTTTCACTATATGTACATTTCATATGTATAATTTTTTTATATACTCCAAATGACATGTCAGTGTCAATGTAGCGGAGGATTAAAATTGAACATGGTAACAAACACCAAGTATCACAATATGTTGATTAGTGAATCTAACAGGGCAAATGCATGAGCGAACCACTCAGATAGTGGTAAATTAAAAGCTAGGACAACACGTTTTCATGTGACCAAATCTGCTGGTTAATTTTGTTAGAACATCTCTAGTCGATCCCCTAAAACCGGTAGAATAGTAAAAATTTGGTTTTACTCTTTTAACCAGGAACTTACAGTGGAACATATATTTTACTCCGAGCCAAGCTGAGCGACTAAACTTACTCGACAACTCGGTCGCGGAGTAAAAGCACACCATGCCTCTGCCACCGCCCCCTCCCCAAATCCCCCGCCGCCCCCTACTTCCGCACCCCACCCATGCTCTCATGGCCTGATCCTATGGCCATCACTCTCCGTCACCCATCCGCAGCGTGGATCCGAGTTGCCACAAGCGTAACACCGGCCCATCTACCTCCTGCCGTTGTGCGACTCTTCCTCAAGCGTGTCCCCATCTGCTTCCCGTGGCAGGCTCACCGGCTTCCCTAAGCTCCCTGCTGCAGCTGCCATAGAGGTCGTACATCGGCGTGCAACAGCGGGCATGGGGACGTGGGTGACCGAGATAACGGACCAGCACACCCACAAGAAGCTTTGGCTTGGATCCTTCCACTCCACCGAGCATGCCGCCAAAGAATACGTCATTTGGTCGGTCAGTCCGGACGGCGCCGACGCCCACCGAAACTTTGAGTTTGTTGAGATGTTGTCGACCCGCGAGTGGTCACTGTATGGGAGGCAAGTGAGGAACGAGAGGTGAGGAAAAGCTTGGGGGAGGAGGCCTCCGATGAGGACAACGGAGGCAAGAGAGGTAGTGGAAGTGAAGGCAACAACAGAGGCAGCGGAAGTGGAGGCGGCAACGACCACGACTCTAGGACCGAATTTAGAAGAATCTTCTGTAACTACCCAGACAACGGCACATGCCCCAACCCCATGATCGGTGGGATGTCCAGGGATGTCTCTCATGATACAGATTAGTAAGTTTTAGTTTCGGTTAATTTAGTAGACCAAGTTTTGGTTAATTGCAATGTGAAATATTATTACTATCTGTTGAATTTTGGTTAAGTAAGTTTGCTTCGATCGAATTTATGTTCATCATATTCGAATTTGTTTTCTACTCCGTTATATTTATGGATCGGCTAGAAACGAGCAAAATTTAGACGAGTAAAATTACTCCACTAAGTTTACTCGACGATTTACTTGCAAATCCGGCCCCTCAAATGCCCGTGGACGCGACCAGCGCATCCGTGAACAGTGACCGGTTATGTCTCAAATTAGCCACTCTGCATTCAAGTTTCTCATATTTCAACCCCTAGATCCATACAAAGAATGCAAAAGAAATTCTACGTACTACATACTATGTATTACCCTAGCTAATCTTCATAGTCGAAGAAGTCCACCACGACGGTGCCGGGCGCCGGCTAGACGGGCGGGTAGGAGGGCTCCGGCTCATCCTCCTCCTGCTCGACCTCATCCATGTAGGCGAGCATCTCTGCTTTCTCCGCGGCCTCCATCTCCTGCCGGCGACGGCGTCTGGCCTCCGCAGCCGACTCTGAGCGGAGGGAATTGAGGACGGCATGCTGCTTCGCGTCGCCAGCGTCCCCACACCCTCCTTCTCCTCCGGCTCATCCTCGTCCTGCTCCTCGTCCTCGTCCTCCTCCACCACCTCCTCCTCCAACTCCTCCGGATCCACTGCATCTGGAGGTAGCCTCACGGCGATCCGGGCATCGCTCCTTGCCCGGATCTGCTCAAGGAGCTCGAGTCGGCGCTCCGGCGTTAGAAATGAGTGGCTCCTCACCCGGCGGCGTGGGCGCATGGCTACTAAGCGGACGGGGGGAGTGGAAAGTGGCGGCGGCGGCGGACAGACGGAGAAAAATGTGGATGATAGGGTTTCGGTGCCGCCGGTTGACTTAAATAGTCGGGCTAGGCACTACACGGCCCACCGGTGTGGCGTCACCCGGCGACATCGGTCGGACGGAGGAGACGAGCTTCGGACCGCCGGGTTTCCGGGCGTTTCCGCGTGAAACCCCGCCGTCAGTCCGACGTGGCGGGCGTGCCCAGGGCGCACCATATCTGCCCCATATTTTGGCTCGATATGAGGGGTGCCGGTCACCCCGGGCGTTTGAGGCCCGTTTAAGACATCCGTCTGGGTCAAATTTTCGTGACCCGTCACTAATCGGGTGGGCCGTCCGGGCGTTTGAACCCGGTTTGAGGCGCTCGGATATAGATGCTCTTATGTTCCTATCTTACAAGACATGAGCCAGAATTAATTATGATGACATCAACCATTAACAGATTAACATCCCTGTAGATCCACCTAGCTCACACCCGAACCCAACGCCTAGCCGGCCGCTACCTCCACAAACCACCCAAAGCATAGCGATCCTAGCGGATCACGACTTACGCGGAGATACTTACCAACGGCGTCGACCAAACAGCAGAATCGGTTAGGGCAGATTTTAACCATGGCGAGTACGATGATCTAAAATGAAGTTAGAGAAGTAGGTGTATACAGAGGATTTCGCTCACAGTGTTGCCGTCGTTGGTCCCGCCGGTGCCGCCTGCCGGCGACCGAGGAGGAAATTTAGCGATCGATCAGGGCGACGACTCCACGAGGGTTTTGCGGCTGCATTGCACTTCAATGGGCTGACCAGTTGGTTGGGCTATATATATGGGAGGGGAACTTTGGGGTTATATACATCCTATATGGAAAAATAATAATTAGTAATTAAATAAAAAGTCAAAAAATTCTGAAAATATTTTTAAAATAAACTTGACTGTACTTGTGAAAATAATTCACAAAAAGAAAAATATTTGATCAAAATAGTGTGAATGGTGACCTATAATAGCAAATAAATTTTGCTTTTTTGCCCTGAAGTCAACGCTGGGTTTTTGTCCGTAAAAATTTATATACTAGTGCATAAGAAAGTCAAATTTATTAAAAAATCTAAACTTTTTTGTATTTATTTCTCATATGGGATGTATAAACGCCAAGGAACCAAAGGGTATTTCCTCTCAGATCAGCTACTTCCGGTTGTAGATGCTCGAAGACGAAAACTATATGGAAACCGCAGTTCAAGGCATGTTGACGGCCCAGGATAGTTCGGGTCATGAAGTCCGGGCTTTTTGTACACCAAAATCATCAGTACTGCAACTCGACAGTAATGCCATATATGAGAAAAACAATTAAAAATTGCAAAAAGAAAAAAATGTTTAGAAGTTTCTTTTCAAAATAAACTTGACTTTCTCTTACACTAGCATATAAATTTTCACAAATAAAAACCCAGCATTGACTTTAGCGCAAAAAAATTATTTGCTATTACAAGTCACTATTCACACTATTTTGTTTGATTTTTTTTAAAGAAGTCAAAGGGAATTTTCTTTTGGTAGAATTTTTTACACAAGTACAATGAAAGATCAGGTTTATTTCTGAAATATTTTCAGAATTTTTTGATTTTTTATTCAATTACTATTTTTTATATAGAGTGTACATACACCCATAGACCAGTTCCTCTCCCTAATCTGAGCCCCTATACGCCCGCAGACGCTCCCGCGGACAGTGACCCGGTGGGTCTCAAATAGTGGCATCTACGACCACAACCCTTGTTTTCAAAATACCAAATCCATGCAAACACATGCACATCGATCATTTTGGCCAAACATTGTTTTGTGCACATGAATATAAATTGTCCATACTTAATAATACAAAATCCGAGGCATAAATATTATTCATAGTGCATAACTGATAAATTAAAAGCAAAGGTTATTGATTTTCAATGTGGAACCACATGTGCTCCACAAGAACATCCAGAAGTTGCATATGCACCTCTTGGTCTCGCAGTTGTCGATGCATCCCCAGAAAATTGGCAATGCTCTCTGCCTCTTGTTCTGGGAGGCGGAGTTGAACACCGAGCCTCTCGAAATCATCCTTGCGCGCTGCTCCTTCACCCTCATCCCCGGCAATCATGTTGCGCAAGATTACACAACATGTCATGAGCTGCCAAAGTGTCTCCGCTTCCCAGATCATCACAGCTCCACGAATAATACCCCAACGAGCTTGGAGATTCCAAATGCCATCTCCACATCCTTCTTAGCTGCCTCTTGCATTGTTGTAAAGCGGGTTTGTTTGTTGCCTTTGGGATCAGACATGGTCTTCACAAACGCCGTCCACTTAGGATAGATACCATCGGCAAGGTAATACCCCATGTTGTAGTTGTGCCCTTTTACAATATAGTTGCACGGTGCTGCTTCCCCATCATAGAATATCTTAAACAAAGGAGATCGTTGCAACATATTAATGTCATTGCATGAACCTAACGTGCCAAATAAAAGCATGTCAAATCCACAAATCCTGCGATGCCACTACTTCAAGTATGATGGTGGCTTCCTTGATGTGACCTTGGTATTACCCATGCAAATCTTTTGAGCAGTTCTTTCATTGTCAGTGCATGCAATCAATTGAACCTAACATATGTAGGAATCCTCTTGCTGATCCAATTGCCAATAATTTTTCCGTGTCCTCCACACTTGGCTCTCTCAGGTACTCTGGTCCGAACACCTTCACCATAGTGCGTTTCTACATCAATTGCATCAGCTGCTTTACCATAAGCAAGCATTCTCAGAGCACCCGTGCATTTCTGCTGAGGAGAGAAGGAAAGATGTTTGGAACAATACTTCCTCAATGTGAAGTTGTCACCTGCAGCCTTCTCCACGCCATCCACTATCCGCAAGAACAAGTTTCTGCTCATCCGCTAGCTACGACAAAAGAAAGTTTCATGAAATGTTGGGACCACTGTGAAGTAGTCTGTGTACAGAAAGCGTGCACCGACAATCCTATCACGAGGAATAATTCTCTGGCTCTTGATGGAACCCCTGAAGTTAAGGACGTGCACCTCTGCCTTCTCCAACTCCTCTTGGATGCTCATCATCATCATATCATCATCCTCATTGTCTGAATCCAACAAAGCGATGAAGTCGTTGAATATGAACTCATCAAGCTCATCGTTTACATAGCCATGATTCTACAACGAATCGGTTGGTGACCTACAAGTAATGACCGAAAGAATAGAACCGGCTCAGACATTTCATCGAACATGAGAGTGCGAGATGAAAATATGGAGGAGTTTGACGTACTGGGGCGGCGGCGGGTGGCAGCGGTGTGGTTGGGGGGTTCGGTGATGAAGCCATGGGTTGAGGATGGCGGTGGAGCACCGATAGCGGTGGAAGTCCGATGGTGGCTGCGTGGGCTGGACGGACAAAGAAGAGGAGATTGCTGCTCGGGCAAGAGGGGGAGGCGATGAGCGAATTGGCGCGAGCCCAAGCGGTCAGTCCGACATGGCGGGCACATCCGGGCGTGCCCATATCTACCCCAAATTTGCGCCGGATATGAGGAGTGCCAGTCAGTCTGGGCGTTTGGGCCAAAAAATGGGGCACCCGGTTGGGTGTCGTTTTTTCATCCAGACACTGACTGGGTAGCCTGTCCGGACATTTGGGGTGGGTAGGGGGGGGGGAGTCCGGTTGTACATGCTCTTACGAGAACTCACTACAGTCTCATTTTAAAGGTTGCTTTTTTGTGGGTTCATTTTAAGGGTTCCTAATAAAGAAAAGGATTCATTCTAAAGTATATTTTCAGTTTTTAGGAACACTCTGTTTTGGAAAAAAATACTTTTAAATGCTTAGTCTTAATTTTTTCCTACTTAAAAATACGTAAGTTTCGGTCGTCCACCTCATCCTTAATCCAACATCCTTCCTTTTCGTCTTTTATTCACGTAGCAAGTAAAATTTATATTTTTTGGTAGACAATAAATTTTTACCAAATAAGGGCATGATTTGCTAGATAATTATTTAGACAATCACACTAATGCGGTAGGCAATCATGGACTAACATACTATAGAATATTTACACCCGTTGCAACACACATGCAATTATCTAGTCTTCCTACTTAAAAAGAATGTAAGGTTCTATCGTCCACCTCGTCCTTCGTCCAACATCCTTCCTACATTTTTATCTTTTATTGAGGTACCAAGTAAAATTTATATTTTTTTGATAAGACAATAAATTCTTACCAAATAAGTGATCAGCAAATAACTTCCAAATTTTATTTTGGTGCGTAAATCACGGGCACGATTTGATAAATAATTATTTAGACATTGAGGTACCAAGTAAAATTTATGTTATTAAGGTAAGACAATAAATTCTTACCAAATAAATGATTAGAAAATAAAATAAATGATTAGAAAATAAAATCCTAAATTTTAGTTTGGTAGGTAAAAATCACGGACATGATTTGATAAATAATTGTTTAGACAATCACACTAATTTGAAAGTAATCATGTGCTAACATACTATAGAATATTTACACCGGTTGCAACGCATGTGCAATTATCTACTCCCTCCGTTCATAAATACGTCTTTTTAGAGATTCTAATATGGACTACATAGAAAGCAAAATCACTGAATCTACACTCTAAAACATGTCTATATACATTCGTATGTAGTCCATATTGAAATCTTTACAAAGACTCATATTTATGAACGGAGGGAGTAGTCAAATAAAAAAGATAATAGTTTAGAGTAATTTTAACATGCTCCCTCTTACCCCATCTTTTCACATGAGTGGTACGAAGGTAAGAGTTAATCTGACCATTATTTAATCAAATCAATGGCTCAGACCTATTATGAACTCTTCCATCTCATGTAAAAAAAGAGGGGGGGGGGGGGGCAAGAGGGAGCGTGCTAAAATTTGCCAATAGTTTAACAAAATGTGGTATTTCAGATGCAATGGTAGCCTTTTTTTCTTAAAAAAATATGTATTGTGGTAACTTTGGGGTCCTGTAATATGTCGTGGTGGCTTTGGAGTACTAAAATAGGAAAATGTTCAAATTCTGATGTCAGATTTTTAGTGTTTGATGACGAACTCGCAGATTTGCCATGCGAAAACAGGTCATGGTGTTGTGTAAGATTTGTCATGTTTCAAAGTGAAAATTGCCATGTAATGGAAAAGGATATTTAAAAAATTGCCAGGGATCCGATGTACCTGAGGGTGTTAGAATTTTACCCTTTAAAACACGACGTCAATGTATATTGGGGTTCTAAAAATATTGCGGTAACTGGGCGCGCTAAAAAGATTAGAATTGTTCGTTGAAGAGGGTATACCCGTGCGTCCCCGTGTTTATCTTTTTTTAACATAGTACAGAGGCAAGCACTCATACATACACACATACATCCATCCCTATGAACGCACACATGCACACCCTACCCCTATGATCTTGGTTGGCCTTCTGGTGTTTCATAACTGTTGAAAAAGCAAATTTATCCTGGTTGGTCTTCCGGTGTTTCAGAATTGTCAAAATTACCAGAAGGTTGGGTGGGATAGTGACTTTCTACCACACCCATATCCATAACTACGTACCACAAATACCGACGGCATATATTAGCTCCAAGGAATTAATAGAACAAAGATTCATACACAAGGCTAACATTTTGCATTGATATCAATAATAATTTGGCCTACTTTGCTTTGTAGTAGATTTTGCATACCACCAGCTCTCCCTCCTTCTCGTTCTCGTCGTCACCGAGGTGATACTATTGCATTACCCGCTTGGTCTTCTCTCGCTTGTCAACGTACCCAGTGTATAGAACCAAGATCTTTCTCCGGCCTGTCTGCCAACCATCAATTTTAAGCGCGGGTGTATTACTGCTTCCTCTCAAGTAGGAAGATGTTTGACCCCCAAGTCCAAGGTTTGTAGCAAGCATTTTTTTTCTCAAATGGGTGACCTTAAGGCTTGTCGAACCAGTATGAGTTTCCTAAGCAGCCAATCATCTGTACCTGCATGAACAAATACAAGCTGCCATGGCCCTAAAAAAACTAGTAAGATTGTCGGTCTTGCAAGCCTTGCTAGCTACAAGGATTAACCGTAAGAATTAAAAGCAATAATTGATTGATTGCAAGGAAAAGAATTAAAAGCAAGAATTGTAAAGAGTTGATTGATTATGGAACCAATAGGAAGAAGAATGGACCAGTATCCATAGGTCCTCTAGTGGTTTCTATAAAATTAATAGCAAGGTGTGGTGAACAAATTACAGTTTTACATCGATTAATTTACAGTTTTTATCACTATGTTTATACATGGCATAATTGCATATGAACATCACGTCCAAACAACTATAAAACGTTATCCAACTACATCTATAGCTATTTTTCCAGCCTTAGACCGCTATCCAACATGCATCTCAAAGTATAAACAACAAAACAGAGTATTTCATTAAGTATGATGACAAGAACTAGATGATGCGAAGTAATACTTAATAACCGACGTAACCCCCCCCCCCCCCCCCCCCCCCCCGCGGTGATAGTAAGGCCAATCAGTTGGATAACTCACTCTTGATGCCGGTTGTGACGTACTTTGAACACATTCCCATTTCATCGGGTTGTGAGAAAATCCTAACAGGTGTCTTCCATGACTATGTTTATTATCAACATGAGAACCCATGCACAAGCACAATGTTGTGAGAGTAAGACCTCATACACATGCCTATTTTTGTATCATTGTTTACATCCAAAAAGGTTTTAAAGGTCCGGTTAAAAATTGAAATTTAAATTGAGAATTATAACTTGTTTGGCTCTTTGCTGTAGTGCACATCCTCTCATGGGATTTGATACCCAGGGTCACTCTTTGGAAAAAAGGTAAAGGAACCTTCTACTATTCAGGTCCCAAAGGGCACCCTTTGTCACACCTGCACAAGTCATAATCACATGCAGTGATTAAAAATCAAAGCGAAAATTATCATGCTTGTAGGAAGCAAGTAATTTTTACTTGTGCCTAACCTAAAAGGCTCTCGAGATGGGTGTAGCATATGCCTTCTTTGACAGATATGTTTGGTATGAAACAATCAATCAGATGGTCAAATCTTGCCCCATTGTCCCTAACTTTGGCTTCGAGGTGCTCCATTAGCTCCTTAACCTTGTGATCAAACCTCTAGTCAGGGGGCAACAACGACCAACACCCTTGGCAGTACACATTGGTTTCTTCCATTATAGATCTGTTTAGTGCATTAAATCCATGCATGTAATAAAGATAATGCACGTTCCAGCTAAAATAGAAAGAACGAGCACAAAAAACCCAGCAACAATCGAATTACCTCTATTGATTACAAGACCCCATAAATACTCAAAGACATCGCACGGATATTTACCTGGTTGGACATCGATGGTTTATTTCTCCATGACAACTGCTTCGGCTGATGGCTTATTGAGATCTAGTCCCTTCGCTTCACTCTTTCGAGCAGGATCCACAAAGAACCCAAGCAAGCAGGCTAGGTTGTCGGCCATGACGAGCTGATGCAGTGGATACAAATGTGGAGGCGATGCTTACTTTGCCCGTCTGGAAGATGTGGGGGTTTAGTCAGGTGTTTGCATGACAAGGGAAGCTACTTCTTGTGTGAATGGAGACATTGCTTATTGTATTGCACTTCGAGACAGTTGCTCTTGATCCGTACACGATGACCTAGCACAGGATGGGTCACATGGCCGGCTGTGTTGGGTTGGTATTTTTTGAGTGTTGACTGGAGGGTGCTCGGCATAGGCTGTTTGCCGAGTACGCTGCAGCCAACACTCGCCAACACATAGGCCACATTGCACCCTGTCGTGCAGTGGTGTTTGCCGATCACCCGTAAGTGACACTCGGCAAACCGAGGTGGCACGGGGCTTCACCCTCTCAATTGAATGGCCATCAAGGCACTTTATTATTATGGTGAGTACCCTATCTCGACACTCATCAAAGGCTTTGTCGAGTGCCACGACACTTAGAGCATCTCCAGCCGTTGGCCCCCCAGGACGCATAAAAATCGCTCCCTGGGGGCGAGCCGGCGATTCGTTCAGTGCTGGAGGCGGTTTTGCGCCCAGTCGTCGCCCCCAGCTCGCCCCCGGTCGCCGATTTTGGCCCACTTTTGAAGCCCCATTTCAGCGAAAAAGGCCCATATGGGCGAGAATAGGCCCATATTCGGCGTGGTTCGCCGTGGCTCGGCGTTCAATTATCAACATAAATATTTTTTATCACATATTTCATTACAGAAAATTCAAATACTTCAACAAAATAGTTCAACAACAAATAGTTCAATACAAATTATATAGTTCAACAAATAAAAACTCATATTTCATCACACGTCGCGCCCGGTGTCGCCCTTGAGCCTCCATAGGCGCTCTATCAGATCTTGCTGCATTTGATGATGCACCTGTGGGTCTCGGATCTCCTGACGCATACTGAGGTAGGCAGTCCAGGTTGCCGGTAGCTGGTGATCAACTTGGGCAAGAGGACCCTGCCTGTGGTATGGTTCAGTGTCAAACACTGGCTCTTCCTGCTCGCTCTCAATGATCATGTTGTGCAAGATGACACAGCAGGTCATGATCTCTCACATTTGATCTTTCGACTAGGTCTGAGCGGGGTACCGGACAACAGCAAATCAAGATTGGAGCACACCAAATGCCCGCTCGACATCCTTCTTGCAAGCCTCCTGAATCTTCGCAAACCAGGCGTTCTTGCCTCCAGGCACATGGTTTTTGATGGTCTTCATAAATGTCGACCATCTCGGATAGATGCCATAAGCTAGATAGTACCCATTGTTGTAGTGCCGCCCATTGATCTCGAAGTTCACCGGAGGAGAATGACCTTCAACAAGCTTGGCAAAGACAGGAGAGCACTGCAGCACGTTGATGTCATTGTGAGTTCCTGGCATACCAAAGAAGGAGTGCCAAATCCAGAGGTCCTGTGTGGCCACCGCCTCAAGTACCACACTGCAACCGCCTTTGGCGCCTTTGTACATCCCCTGCCAAGCAAATGGGCAATTCTTCCATTTCCAATGCATGCAGTCAATGCTTCCAAGCATCCCAGGAAATCCTCTTGCTGCATTCTGTGCTAGGATCCGAGCAGTGTCTTCCGCATTGGGTGCTCTCAAGTATTGCGGTCCAACACTGCCACCACTGCCCGACAGAACTTGTAGAAACACTCTATGCTGGTGGACTCGGCCATGCGCCCATAGTCGTCCTGTGAGTCACCGGGAGCTCCGTATGCAAGCATCCTCATCGCTGTCGTGCATTTCTGGATGGAGGTGAATCCAAGTTTGCCGGTGCAATCCATCTTGCATTTGAAGTAGTTGTCGAACTCCCGGATGGAATTCACAATCCTGAGGAAAAGCTTTCTGCTCATCCGAGAACGGCGCCGAAATGTGCTGTCGCCGTGAAGTGGAGCATCGGCGAAGTAGTCGGAGTAGAGCATGCAGTAGCCTTCGAGACGATGCCGGTTCTTTGCTTTCACCCGCCCCGGCGCCGAGCCACCTCGCCGCAGCTTTTCATTGCTCGCCAGCAGCTGGGCGAGGGCGGCGAGCACCATGAGATGCTCTTCTTCCTGGACGTCGGCCTCGGCTTCCTCCTCCAGCAGCGTGGCGAGCACTTCCTCGTCATCCAAGTCCATCGCCGAGGCAGGCAAATCGCCGAACACCTTGCACGCGGTGGGCGTGCACCCGCCGCTAAACTGCCCCTCCGCGGCCGGAAACGCCCAGCTGGTGTCGGAGGGGCTGCCGCGGCGAACCTCTGCTCTTCCGGCGGGGAATGGCTATCTACCGGTGAAGGGCGGCGGGGCGGCGCCGGGATATACCTAGTGGCGGCCGAGAGCGCGCGGGGGGTGGGAGGCGAGTCGGGGAAGAAAATCTTGACTTTTCACCTGACGGCGTGGGCCAGCCGCGCTTTTCCCTTGCGCCGGAGCCCCCAAGCGCGCCGGGTTCGGCCTGCGGCCGCCGGGCGGAAAAAAGGGCCGAACTGGCGCTTTTTGTCGTCCTGGGGGTGCGACCGGGCCATTTTTTTGACACCGGCGTCGAAAAAGTCGCCTGGGGGGCCTGTTGGGGGCGCGGCTGGAGATGCTCTTACACTCAACATATACCACCTTGTCAAAAGGGTGCATGTCGAGCAATGTTTGTCGAGTGTGACACTCAGTGACTCCTTTGCTCTGCTGATTTCGCCATTCATAGAGTATTTTGCATACTACGCAAATGTCATGTTTCTTGTAGTACTCCGTGCATTTTTCTGATCATCATCCTAGCTCAACATACAATAGCACTGGATTGTAATGATGGAAATGGAAATCCACATACTAAATCATTGTCCATAAAAAGAACACAAGTACAACAAATTGTTCAATCAATTTTACTTTAAAAAGTACTGGCAATCTGGAAAGGATACATGCCACGTCGCACAAACACAGAAGTGTGTTCTTCAGGCAATAGTGCACAACATCAGCGAATTGAACAACCAAACCAAATGTTTAGAAATGTAAAAATGACAAAGTAACGGATAGGGTACTGGATCCGGAGGATGGACCGTCTCAGTTGAATCCAGTGAGGTCCGTCCTCGGACGTCAGGAAATCCCCAGAGGCCATCTAGACGATGTTGATGTTGTCCAGATCATCGATGCCACCGGCGCTTGTGCGGCCCGTCTCGCTGCAGTAGTAGCTGCCACCAAGACCGAGACTCTTGAGTAACGAGGACAGGTTCACATTCGCGCATGCATCCTGCCCCTGTAGGCGCTGGCTAAACATTTGCTGAGATGCCGGCGGTGGTCCATAGTGCAGCAGGTTGTTGGGCGGGAAGGACGGGGAGGAGTTGTATCGCTGCTGCATCTCACCGCTGTAGGTATTGAGTTCTGGCAGCAGCGAGCTCAAGTTCATGGTCGCTCCCTGGGACGATGATCCAGGCGCATTGCCTGGGTGGAGGTACGTACCCATCCCGGGTAGGCTGGAGACGGCCAGCATTGCAGAGGCACTTGGAACGACCTGGCCGCCACTCCCGAGGCCGGGCGGCGGAGCGGATGACTGCGATGGTGATGCCACGCTCTTGTCACCCGCGGTTGTGCTGCGGATATACTCCTCGAGGAGGGAGAACCGACGCTTCCTGAACCGACCCTTCGATGTTAGGCCCCGCTTTGTCCCGTACCAATGATTCTTGATGGAGTTCTCCGATCGACCGAAGAGGCGTTTTGCGATCTTTGACCAACTGTTCCCTAAGGTCTTGTGCTCCTCGATCAGCTTCCTGTCCTCCTCCTCGGTCCACGGGGCTTGATTCTGGAATATGATTATGTGAAGCAAAGTTAATTAATGCTTCCATATAATTGGAACAAACAAGTGTACCTGAATATCAAACTGGAAATATTAAATATTGCCATCCAGAAAAGGTTGTTGAACTGTTGGACAGGCTAGCCCAAATTTGCCATCTAACATTTTTTTGAAGAATTTCTGACAATGAAAAAACCAAAAACAATGGATGCAATTTGGCACGAGTATGATGCATAAAAAATTTCTATTCCAAAAAATAAAATGTTAAAACAAAAATTCTTATAAAATTGCCAGGACTCTAAAGTGCCATCTAAAAAACCCTTAAACAAAATACTTAAAGTTGGCATGGCCAAAAAATTGGGTTATCATAGTGATATACTAAAATAAAATACCATGTCAATACATATAGTCACAAAAAACACCATGTCAATAAAATACTTAAAATGGTATGGCGTGGTATTTTTAGTATTTCACAAACCTAGAATACCATATCAACACATATAGTCACAAAAAATATTTGTCATCTCAAACAATAAAGGTCAAGGATATTTTTTTGTTTTCTAAAAACAAGCATGCTATTCATATAAGAAAACTTCTCTAAGGAATATTCATTATATGTAGCAATAAGCATGCTAGTCATATAAGAGAGAACTTGCCATGAACATCTAGATAGTACTTTCAGCATGGACATGTTTGAAAAAGCCATTCTATGCAACTATAGGTTGCGAGAAAATAGAACAAAATGAAGTTGCCATGCTATGTAAAAAATATTGCCATGCTATGTACAAATCATGTGACATGCTATATACAAAGGATTTGCCATGCCCCGCATAGATAAAAGTCTGGTTTTACCCCCACCTATCCCCATATCCGAAAATTTGACGTCGATATGAAAGAAAGATGAATCATGTGCTACTAATTAAAGTTGCATCCTAAATAACATTTTAAAAATAGTTAACGGGTAAAATAACATCATATTCAAATTGTACTCATTTTTAAATCAAATTCCTTATATAATATGTTAAAATTAGAGTTAGGGTTTAAAAGACATGGTTATTTTTTAGAAGTATTTATTCTACAAGGATTGCGGGTTGATTAACCAAATATCGGGGGGGGGGGGGGGTTGTACAAATTCAGAAACATGACTCGTTTTTTGATGATTTAAAGTAGGATTGCAATTTAATTAGCAGAAAGGAGGGATTTTTTTTTTGTAAAAATGCAAAAAAGATACGTTTTTCTTGTGACTTAAAGATGAACCGCAGGTTTATTACTAGAAAAGGCAGGGGTTTTTCTGTAAATCATGTGAGAGACGGGCAGAAGCACTTCTCCCTTCATTAGTAGGTATAGATATATAGGCATCTCAAACTTAGCTAAACTAAAATGGCCTTACTAAAACTTGACTAGTACGCAATTGTGGCAAATATTTACTAGAAATTGAATGATTTTTCAGAACCTCTTCAGATGGCAAGGTGCTCCAACAATTCACATGCTATATATGTATTAATTATCTGTACAACAAAAACAGAGCTAAATCCCCATATATATAGTGAGGATATATATGCAAGTTCCTCAAACTTGGAGGGGGCCATGGCTCCCCCTCAGCCACCCCTAGCTCTGCCACTACCGAAGACTCCAGAAACTCATGTTATCGAAATAAGGAAGAAAGTAATAATTAACATCTATAAACGACGGGGGACATTAATTGGCCGTACCATCTATTAATTTTTCTCCAAATATACGAGTAGAGGCTGGAGATTCGCAACCTCGATCGGTACTTAATTATTCTTATTTTTACAATCATAATATAACAAAAACAAAGAGCGCATATGGCATGTGCCACTAGAATTTCTAATCCTTTAGTCTAAATTGTTTTAGTTAGAACATAGTAAAAACTTAACTAAAACAAATTAGACATCCAAATCATATATAGATCCATGCAAGATTTCCCCTAATTAAAATGAAGATTATAAATCTCTATGCATGAATGACCAAATAGACCTTGAGGTTGGGCTGCAGGTGATTTGTCCAGCGCTCACGGCACTGCTTCCCAATCCGTCCTGGGAGGTGTTTTGAAATCTCCTCCCATCTCCGATTCCCATAATGAGCCACCAATCCCTTGAGAAGTCTGCAAGCAAGAAAGTACATTAATCAACGAAATTAAGCAGAAAAACATGCATGTCGTGAGATCAAGCTACTCAAAAAACAAAACAGATTTAGCTATTTCACGTACTCGTCCTCTTCCGGCGTCCACGCTCCTTTGGAAGGCACCACCGCTTTACTGTTCTCCGTGGAATGCTTCTTTTGCCAGACCGCGGGGATCTCCACCGGGACCACACCAGTGCCATAACCAGCAACCGAAAAGGGACCCTCCGGCATGTCGAAGGTGAAGGGGGACACGCCGAAGTCGGAAATGGGCGATCCCATGTCAGGAACTCCGATCGGGGCGGTGCCAGCTTGCTGGAAGTGCAAAAAACCATGGCTGGAGCTCGGGAAGTACCTTTCAGCCCTCCCTTCCGCCTCAGTCATCACGGCCGCCGCCACCGCCGGCTCTTGGTTGAAAAGCATGTCCACCGGCGACGCCATGGGCTCGATCGAAGGTTGGAAGCAAGCCAGGAACTACGAAGGGGGTGGGATTTGAGGGATCGGGCGAGAGAAAGAGGGGGAGTATGACAGATGTAAAAAGGCAAGTCAATGTCGAGATCTAGGATGCGCATAATATAGAGGGGGAGCTGCCGCTTTAGCCGTTCATCTCTGGCCCCACTTTCATCGGATGGCACAAAACCGTCCAATGTATAACGTTCCAAATACACACATTTTGTGAATCGTTCACGAGAGAGGTGAAGGTCGGCCGTCGGATCCCATCACTGTCCAACTCTGTCTCTGTGGTCCGTGTACATGAGGTGCAGCCAGTTGTCTTAGAGGAGGCCAACTATTGCACAGTGGGTTCTAGCTAGCCATCGGTACAACTCACTAGAGCAAGAGCAATCTGGGTGACAAATTTGTTACAGCTGACTGAGAGGCTTTGGTCCACACAAATTTCCAACTCTTTGTGTGTTTGTGTGCGCATAATAGGCTCTTGCAAGTGGAATCCCTATGGTAAATTGCTCTGACTACTGATCTTTGCTTCCTATCAAATAAGTCAAAAGTCCTACAATTAGAAGCAAATTGGTCATCCAATCTGGCACGAAAGCCATGCAGCTAGCATGTCAGTTTTCTTCTTGACCACATGTTTTTAGTAACTGCTTCCGTTTATCACGCCAGCCATACGGGATACATTTTGTTTCCTAAAATCACTTCCACACATGATGAGATGTAGCGGCCAACCTTAGTGGAGGCCAACCTGAGCCATCACCCCTAGCCCATGAGATTTGTTCAGATTATCCTAAGTAAATGGCCCATATAATCAATGAAATCCAACTCAAGCCTGGTGTCTAGCTCATTGACTCTCCTAAGATGTGGCATAATGTAACAACCCGAGACCGATGCTCGAGATGCCTTCCATATATTCCATTATCGCCGTGTTAATTATTTGTTTGTTGCATTCATCATCATATCATCCGCATTGCATCGGCACTCCATTGTCGTCAATTTTTTAGAACTTGCATCTGTTTGTAGTTGTCTGTTCTCCCCGTTGTCTTCGTTGACCGTTCTGAGACCACCACCCTTGCACGTGACTGGCCTGCACAGCAAGACCCCCCTTCACAACCTCGCCCGAAAACTGTCCCAGACCCGAACCGGACGGTCGTGACCAGTGGGTCCGAATCAACCCCGAACATCCCCAAACATCTTCAACTTCTTATTTGGACTCCCCTAGCCTATTTATCTCAAGAAACCGATCTAAATCGGAGGGTCCAAACCTAGTCCTATTTCCCATATATAGACCACGTACTTCGCTAACCCTAAAATCCAAGGAGCTATCCCATCCTTCCCACCAGACCCACCGCCGCCACTCCACCTCATTTTCTCCACCCATTCAATCCACCTCCCCCAGTCCTTTCCCAACCAACCACCTTGATACGTCTCCAACATATCTATAAATTTTTATTGTTCCTATTATAGTATCAATCTTGGATGTTTATTATGTAATTATATATCATTTTTGGGACTAACCTATTAACCTAGTGCCTAGTGCCAGTTGCTATTTTTTGCTTGTTTTTGGCTTTTCAAAAAATCAGTACCAAACGGAGTCCAAACCTACAAAACTTTTTCACGATTTTTTCTGGACCAGAATGGACCCTAGAAGCTTCGCGAGAAGACCTAAAGTGCCATGAGGCAGCGACAAGCCTGCCAGACATGCCCCCTAAGCTTGTGGGCCACTCGTGGCACCTCTTAACCTAATTACAGCTCTATAAATTACCAAATATTACCCGTACATCAGAGAGCCAGCCCAAATACTTCTTTCGCCAACGCAAGTTTCTATTCTTCGGAGATCCCATCTGGAGACCTTTTCCTATACTCCGCCGGAGGGGGAGTCGATCACGAAGGGCCTCTACATCAACCTTGCTGCCCTTCCGATGATGTGTGACTAGTTTACCGCAGAGCTAGGAGTGTTGGGTTCTACGGTAGGGTGCGTCGACTGCAAATCAAAATTTTCCTACGCGCAAAACAACTAAGAACATGCTACGGGAGATGGATCACAAATCGTTACCACTAGATGCGCAGTGCTGTGCAGCGGAAGAAGAGTTGGGGCAGCGCGTCCACGTGGATCGTCTCCTCCTCGTTTGATCTCCCTCGAACAACTAGTCGTTGGTTCCCACGTAAAGGTTTGCCGGAGCGGCGCAAGTGCACCGCCTCTAATGGTATCCGCGCGTGCAGGAGGAACACCGTGCGGCGGACTGCTAGGTCCGATCACACAGTCAACGGTCGAGTGGAGGTGGCTATTCGCAACACATGCAAACCCTAGTGATAGCGCCGAAGCGATCAACCCCATGAGTGTGTGGCACCTCCACTTTATATAGGCGTCTGTCGCGGGCTCAACACTTGGGCCTCGCACGGACCCTAAAGCCCATAAGTCTACTCGGCCACAATTCGAATACAGCTCGGATCACATCCGAACAGTGTCCTCGGATTCGACCTCGTAGGTCCCTTCCCTTAAGCGCGCGACCCCTTAGGTTCAAGTCGGCTTGGTCGCAATTCGGATCACCTCCGAACTGCACAATTGGTAGCGGCCCCTAGCAAGGCATACCGAACACCAAGCAGATGGTTAGGTGAACCCGTACATCATACTTCTGTTCCCTTTGCCACACGATATATGTTTTCGGGCTCAAGGCGGGTCTGTCATCCTTGTGCTAGCCCGACCTCTTTCTCGTTCCAGTGATGTCGACCACAAACCGGATTATCTCATAATCCTAATTGCATGGCCTTGCTTATCTTGGTCGGATCACACGAGGGGCCCAGAGTATATCTCTCCTGATCGGAGGGGAAAATCCCATCTTGCTCGACCATGTCTCGCAGCATGGGTCTGGACAAGCCCGAAACCTACCTTCGTAACTACCCAGTCACGGAGTAGCGTTTGGTTGGCCCAAAGCAAGTCTGTCACCATCCCGAGTACATGCGCCAGCTCAGGTCTTAGGACATACTCCATCCGTTTTAGAATATAAGGTGTATTGATTTCCATGCAAGTCAACCATTTGAATGTTTGACCAATATTATCGAATAAAGTAACAACATCTACAATACGTAATAGATATAATATGAAACTACTTTTTATGATGGGTCAAATGGTATAAATTTTGTATTGTGCATATTGATATATTTTCCTAGAAACTCGGTCAGACATGCCCTCGTTTGACTTTTGAAAAAACAAATACACCGTATATAAAGGAACAGAGGGAGTAGAACGTATGTTGTACTAGAGACTCACGGATGACATGTCGCTGCATCTCATAGTTGGGTCTGTCCGACTCGGACCTTATCTCAACTCGGATCTGACTACGTCGATTCCGACATGATCCTTCCGAGTCCATATTATCTGGTTAGCATCCAATGCTCCATGGCTAGTGAGACCAAGCCATCGACCGTGTCATATGCTAGTCTAGTTGGCTGCGCGTCCACACAACCCTTTCGACTAGGGACCTTTTAGGATGTTCATCATACAATGCATAGTCCCACAAACAAGTCATGTACTTGCTGATACACATCATTGATAATGTCCAAGGACTATCTTTATTCATAAACACATAGGAAGTATCATCATACATGATTGCCTCTAGGGCATATCTCCAACAACGAGTCCATAGCTACTACCTAGATGACTTCTTCTCTATCTTTAATCTTCAATACAATGTTCTCCTCGATGTTCTTGGAGATCTATTCAATGTAATCCTTTTTTGCGGCGTGTTTGTTGGGATCCGATGAATTGTGCGTTTATGATCAGATTATCCACAAATATTATTTGAGTCTCCTCTAAACTATTTTATGCATGATGGTTATAGCTTTGTATTTCTCTCCGATCTATCTGTTTGGTTTGGCTAACTAGATTGATTTATCTTGCAATGGGGCGGGTGCTTTATGATGGGTTCGATCTTGCGTTTCTCAATCTCAGTGTCAGAAAGGGACATGACATGTACTTGTATCGTTGCCACTAAGGATAAAAAGATGGGGTTTATTCATATTAATTGGGTTTACTTTGTCTACATCATGTCATCTTGCTTAAGGCGTTTCTCCGTTCTTTATGAACTTAATGCTTTAGATGCATGCTGGATAGCGGTCGATGTGTGGAGTAATATTAGTAGATGCAGGCAGGAGTTGGTCTACTTGTCTTGGACGTGATGTCTATATACATGATCGTTGCCTTGGATATCATCATAATATGTTCCTTTTCTATCAATTGCCCAACAGTAATCTGTTTACCCACCGTATGCTATGTTCAAGAGAGAAACCTCTAGTGAAAACTATGGCTCCTAGGTCTATTTTCATCATATATTAAAATCTAATAATACCTTGCAGTTTATTTACTTTTATTTCATTTTTTTGTTTATATATCTATCACTATGACATTTGATCCTTGCAATTAACTGCCAAGGGACTGACAACCCCTTGTTTGCATTGGGTGCAAGTATTTGTTATTTTGAGTGTAGGTGCTGTTAACGAGGTGTTATGTGGTTCTCTGACTAGATTGATAACCTTGGTTCTTAACTGAGGGAAATATATATCTCTACTATACTGCATCATCCTCTCCTCTTTGAGGAAATCCTAATGCAGTTCACAAGTAGCACATCTCCTTTGTTTCCCCTCAGGATCTCCTCGAACCAAATCCTGTAGCCACCTCCTCGCTTTCCCTCTGCCTCGACCGGAGTAAGGCTCCACCTGCCCATGGTGTCGAGGCCGTGCCCTCTCTCCCTTTTGTCTGGTGTTTTGTTCCACTCCTACCGCCCTAATTTCCATAATACAAGTGTTATGTTCCTTGATGAGCTCTCCTAACACGTTTGGGGTGTTATGGGCCCCCCTTGAGAATCCGTATTTGAATATAAAAATCTTCCAGCAAGGCCCAACCTTGGTGTTAAAATTTTCCAACATAATAATACTGATAATTTATTAACGCATAGGGAACCAGCGCTACCCGCAGACTAATTCAACATAATACAGGTGGGCCAGTGCTGATGGTGCTGGTCCAAAACGGGCAGCCTGCGGGGCCACCACGGGGAAACTCGAGGTCTAGTTTTACTTGTAGCTTGTCCCATCCAATCATGGCCTAATATCGAGATACGGACGGCTCCTATCGGGGTGTCGACACATCAGGAGGGCTTGCTAGATTTGTTTTACCTTAGTCGAATGTCTTGTGCACCAGGATTCCGAGGATACTTCGGGCTATCCCGAGGTTGAGGTCTTTCAACGCAGGTTCTGGTCATTAATGATGGACCAATCGGAGCACCCCTGCAGGGTTATATTTTTTGGAAAGCCATGCCCGCGGTTATGTGGCGACTTGGAAATATATAATATCCGGTTGTAGCAAACTTGACACTATACTTCAAATAAAATACACCAACCATGTGCGTTACCGTGATCGTCTCTTTTCGAGGGAGTTCAGGAAGCGAACATGGTGGGGTTATGTATGACTTGTAAGTAGGTGTTCAGGATCACTTATTGATCATTACTAGTTCACGATCGATTATGCATAGTCTAATCTTCTTAATCTTGTACACAGTCTAATCTTTTTAATCTTGTACTCGTAAGTTAGCCATATATAAATGCTTAGTGCTTGCTGCAAACTCACCACTTAACCATTCCATACCAATTAAGCTTTGCAAGTTTCGATACCCTTGGTCATGAGATTGCTGAGTCCGCGTGGCTCACATATTACTATAACAACAGGTGTAGGTAAAGGTAAAGTGATGCTTTGACGTGAGAGCAATGCTTGTTCTATTTGGAGTTCTTCTTCTGCTTCTTCTTCTTCTTCTTCTTCTTCTTCTTCTTCGATCATAGGATGGGTTCCCGGTTGGCAACTTGGGTTTAGCGGGGTGGATGTCATTCTTATTTTGTTTGATTTCATCTGTAGTCGGATCCTGCTCTTTTGTATGATGATTGCTATGTTATGATGTACTCCCTCTTATATTTCTTTACGGAGGGAGTATTGATGTATTCATGTTGTAGCTTGTGGCGAGTGTAAGCCT
Source organism: Triticum aestivum (assembly GCF_018294505.1). Classification (NCBI taxonomy): domain Eukaryota; kingdom Viridiplantae; phylum Streptophyta; class Magnoliopsida; order Poales; family Poaceae; genus Triticum; species Triticum aestivum. Next base: position 92,414,190 of record NC_057802.1, read on the forward strand.
TTATCTGGTATTCTCATCTATTGAGTACTTGGTATGTGTAATGGTATCCCTTTCACCCCTACCACAAGTCATCCCCGTATTTTTCCACAACCTTGCCCGAAAACTGCCACAGACCCGAACCGGATCACTACTGCAAGATGGTCCAAACGTGACAGTCGAATCAGAGACCCTTCGACGAAACTGTGTGCGATGCATCAATCACAAATGGTGATGTAATAAAACCGTCAAAAAAGACGCAAAACGTTTGCGATGGCGGTGTAATCAAACACGGTTCATATTAGATTTGCGTGTGCGATGAGTGGCAAACGGTTAATCCAGAAGAACTGTTTGCGGTGATGCAGAACAACAGAAACGAGCAGCCAGATGAGAGTGTGTGCGATATACGACATACAGTTCACTGGGATGAACTGTGTGTGATTAGGCAACACAATGAAAACGGTTCAACTGAACAAGATGTGTGTGATACGCGGCAAATAGGTCCGTAATCAGAAATGTGCGCGAAGACAAATAATAACACAGACGATTGCTGCTAATAAGCCGTGTGATTTGCTCTATATATAGAAGAATAACATGTATATATATATAAAACTGAAATAAACATCCAATTACATAAGTGACTATACAGATCATTCGTACACACCTCAATAAACAATTGCATGCATTCTAAAGTAGGATAAACGATCATCTAGTCATCTAATTCTTGTGACGCTCCCGCCACTTCTCTGTGGCTTGATCCCTCATCTGGGGTAGGAAGAAGACACTTCCTCATGTCAACGATCCACCTGTACATCTCGTAGCTTGTGTACGCGTCCTTGGCCACGTACTTGACGTGTTGTTCATCCAGTCTCTCATGCCAAACACTGTGCCAGACGTTCTTGTCCTTCTTGCTCTCATCCTTCATCTTCATGTAGTAGGAGTCAATGATGGCCGAGGCAAGGTCAACCAGGAAGTTTAGTTTGTTGTTGTCGCTGCCCCAGGCCTTGTAGTGGTCCTGGATGTTGACAAGATTCCAGCATTTCAAGCCCGAAACCTCGAGCGCTTTTAGATTGTTGGTGGTGTCCACCGTAGCGAAACTGTAGTCGGAGCTGTTCATAAAGCTGGAGAAATGCTCGCAAGGCCTTGTGGCCAGGTGGTAGTGGTAGACGAGGACGTCATGTCGCACGCACAACTGGGCGACGACAACCTTCTGATCGTGCCCGGCATGACCGATGGTGTACTCGAGGTCGAAGCCGACCACTTGGTACTTGTCCCCGGCAAGGAACTGCTCCATAGTTTGGATGGAGCCTCCACCGAGACCGGATCGTTCGTGTACACCACCGAGAGGGCCTTCCCCCTCATGTGGGTGTCCTCTATGTGATGCGTGGTGAACTGCCCGCCGTTGTCGTCGTCGGCCGCTAGGAGCGCCATTGGAGCCACCGGGAGCGCCATTGGAACCGCTGGATGTCCTCTCTGTATGTGTCATCGTGGGTGTGCTTACTGTGTTGTGTGACATGAGAGATGAAGGTAAATGGCCGCAGGAATAAATGGGGGCCGGGTGGCCTGGATTCTCGGCGCGTCCGCATAGCAGTTTTTTGCAGTGGGTAACTGCATCGTCGTGCCGCGCCCGGCGCAACCGCATGCACACGAACGTGCGTGATCATGCGCCAGCCCCAAAAACTGGCAACGCGCGTGGAGGGACGAGGGTAGAGCACCCGGAGGGACGCGAGAGCAGAGCGCGCGCGGCGGGACGCGAGCAGAGCGCGCAGCGGCTGCCTCAACCGCAAGCAACCACACACATAGAGCAGTTGAACACGCAGGAAATGGTTGCCTACAAGCTGACCGACAGTTGCGTCGCTGCGTAGAGGGCAGCTGTGTGCTACTACCTCCGTCTTGGTCTATAGTCCCCTTTATATTCTGTGCCATACTTTGCCCTTAAATTTAACCAAGAAAATGTTAATGCATGCTATAAAAACTATATAATTGGAAACTATGTTCAAATACGAATCCAACTATATAATCTTTGGCGACATGCATTCACATTTTATTAGTTTATCCTACTTATAAACCAGGACGTGGGTATAGTAGGTAATTAAATTGCAAACGTTTTTTACTTAACCGTATGTGTACGTGGCCTTTCGTCCTCCTCTCGCACGTCTTGTCACCTCGCTGCCGCAGACGGCTTACAACACAAGCTTGCACAGCGGGCGGAGGCGTCCTTTTGGCCAAACACTGGCTCGAAGTGGCGCCAATGAATCGTTGGTGAGCCCGTTACCGCGCAACCTCGCAGGTTCCCGCGCAAGCTTCCTGCCCGACTCAGTGAAATCCCCCAAAATCCCAATGCTTACTGGCCTGCTATATAAACCCTCACGGCCGGAGAGTCCTGCGTCGCATTTTCCCCTCCCTCCCTGCAGCTTATCTCGTCTGCTTCTCCCACAATCGCTAATGGCACCGTCGTCGTCGTCCCTCAGCCACTACGCCGTGATCAAAGGACAGCTCTAGCTGGGAGGCTACACCGTGGTGGCGGCGCTGTCCCCGACATAGTGTAGTGTGCGTGGCATCCCTGTTGGGTGTGCACGGAACACCAACCACACGCTCCACCACGCTGCCCATCGACAGCTGTTGCCGGCCGCCGTTGCCGCCACACCACCGTCGAAAGCCAGGGTCATCGCCCGCTCCACCGCTGCGGCCCGAAGGCGGGAGGTGGCCGTCGTGGCCGCCACCCACTACCGGCCACCGCAGCCATCACCCACTCCGCCACAGCGGCCCGAAGGCGGGAGGTGGTGGTCGTGGCCGCCACCCCATCGTCGGCCCCCGTGGTCGCCAGCCCACCGTCGACCGCCGGGGTCAACACCGGCTCCGCCACCGCCGCCCGAAGGCAGGAGGCGGAGGTGCAGGCCCGCATGTGCGTAAGCGACCTTGAGCGCTACACCGAGTTCCTGCGGGAGGAGGAGTGCCTCGTCGAGCACGCAAAGAGCCTTACCGCCGCCGTGGCCGCGGCACACACCGCCTCAGAGGCGAGGAATCAGGAGATCTACGAGGAGAACCACCGCTTCCAGAGGGGTCATCTGGAGCAGCAGAGGGCGTTCGAGGTGAGCGTCGCTGAAGGTGCAGCTGCTGCATGCACCGTATTGCAGTTGTCCAGCTCGTCGGTAGGCTCCTCCTCCTCTGCCTCCTACTGAGCGCGCTCGGCAGAGGAGAGGCTGCCGGAAGTAGTACAAAGCCCCTCCGTAGTAGTAGTATTTAGGGGCTATTTTGTTCAGTTCATCTGACTATAGATGTGGTGGAACTATACAACGTACTTAAAATTAGTTAGTATATATAGTTGAACCAGCTATTTTAGTACGTGGTTGGCAACAATTGGGGAAAAGTTTGATCGGTTCAGCTGTTGAGTTGAACTGTTTGTATAAAGAACGACTACTTAATCTATGAATGAAATCTATGCTTAATTACTGAATTTTAGTTGCAAAAATTAGATAGTGCTAGTGATTTTTAGCTGCATATTTTGACAAATCGTAGTGTTACAAGGTTGACAAATGGCAATGTTACTAGATCAACAAATGTCAATCTTTCCAGTTTGACAAATGGCAACATACCCAATATGACAGATGCAAATCTTACCAATTTGTTTGTACGTGGTTGCACATGGGTCATCCAAAACAACCATTTGCGTTGAAGGGATGCACAAATCCTGCTCGGCACATTTTCTCTTGGCTTAGCGCTGAAGTCTGGAGTTGCATACCGTATTCAATCTGAACAGTTTGCGTTGAAGAGATGCACAAATCCAGCGCTGTGAATTTTCCCTTGACTTAAGGGGGAATACCATAGCTCTCACTTGCATACAGGTGTTCTACTTAAAATGTTTGTGATCAAGAGCTGCACAAATCCTGCTCGGCACATTTTCCCTTGGCTTCCTGGGGAAGCTGTCGGTTTGCATATGGGTGTTCTAACAAAAACATTTGCGATGAGTGTCTTATATTTAAAAACCATTGACGTTTTTTTCAAAAGAAAATCGTTTGATAAATCTGTACATTAAGGGATAAAAACGCAAGTCCGTTCAAACCATATCTGTCATTCAGTCATACTGCGAATTTATATTCATATGATCAAAATACAGTATTAAACCCCAAAATAACTATTTCCGGCGGCGGAGGCAGCGTGTGATACGTCTCCAACGTATCTATAATTTTTGATTGTTCCATGCTGTTATATTATCAATCTTGGATGTTTTATAATCATTTTATAGTCATTTTATATCATTTTGTGGTACTAACCTATTGACATAGTGCCAAGTGCCAGTTCTTGTTTTTTCTGTGTTTTTTACATCGCAGAAAATCAATATCAGACGGAGTCCAAATGCCACGAAACTTCACGGAGATTTTTTATGGGCCAAAAGGAACACAACAGGCCCTGGATGCGCCTGGGGGGTGCCCTGAGGGGGGCACAACCCACCAGGGCGCGCCTGGGCCTCCTCGGGTGCCCCCCGGACCGCCTCTTTGCTCTATAAATACCCCAAAAATACCAGAACCCTAGGGGAGTGGACGAAATATTCATCCAGACGCCGCAGAGTCTAGAACCACCAGATCCAATCTCGACACCATCAATGATGGGGTTCACCACCTCCATTGGTGCCTCTCCGATGATGCGTGAGTAGTTCTTTGTAGACCTTCGGATCCGTAGTTAGTAGCTAGATGGCTTCATCTCTCTCCCTTGATTCTCAATACAATGGTATCTTGGACATCCATATGATGTAATTCTTTTGCGGTGTGTTTGTTGGGATCGATGAACTTTGAGTTTATGATCAGATCCATCTTTTTATATCCATGAAAGTATTTGAGTTCCTTTGATCTCTTTTATGCATGATCTATTATAGCCTCGTATTTCTTCTCCGATATTTGGGTTTTGTTTGGCCAACTTGATCTATTTATCTTGCAATGGGAAGAGGTGCCCGGTAGTGGGTTCGATCTTACGGTGCTTGATCCCAGTGACAAAAAGGGAACCGACACGTATGTATCGTTGCTACTAAGGATAAAACAATGGGGTCTATATCTACATAGATAGATCTTGTCTACATCATGTCATCGTTCTTATTGCATTACTCCGTTTTCCATGAACTTAATACACTAGATGCATGCTGGATAGCGGTCGATGTGTGGAGTAATAGTAGTAGATGCAGGCAGGAGTCGGTCTACTAATCTTGGACGTGATGCCTATGAAATGATCATTGCCTGGATATCGTCATAATTATTTGGAGTTCTATCAATTGCCCAACAGTAATTTGTTCACCCACCGTTTGCTATTTTTCTCGAGAGAAGCCACTAGTGAAACCTACGGCCCCCGGGTCTCTTTCTCATATATTTGCCTTTGCGATCTATTTTTATTTGCTTTTATTTTCAGATCTATTAATCCAAAAATACAAAAATACTTTGCTACACTTTATTTTATTTGCGATCTATTTATCCAATCTGTTACAACTTTCTCCTGCCACACACCAATTTCTGGCACCGTTACCCGAAAGGGATTGACAACCCCTTTAACACGTCGGGTTGCGAGGATTTGTTATCTGTGTGCAGGGGCTGTTTACATTGTGTTGCTTGGTTCTCCTACTGGTTCGATAACCTTGGTTTGATATCTGAGGGAAATACCTACCGCCGCTGTGCTGCATCATCCCTTCCTCTTTGGGGGAAATACCGACGTAGCTTCAAGCGACATCAAAAGGAATTTCTGGCGCCGTTGCCGGGGAGGATCTTCAACATATACCAGGTTCCTAATCACAAATCTCATCTCCTCGCAATTTACATTATTTTCCATTTGCCTCTCGTTTTCCTCTCCCCCACTTCACAAAAAATTGTTGTTTTATTCGCATCTCTTTTTCCGTTCGCCGTTTTCTCGCCATGTCCGATCTTAAAAGAGCTAAGGGTTTTCTCCCTAGTCTTAATACTTTGGATAGCCACTCTGTCCTCTCTAAGCTCATAAACAATGATGCTATGGAAGGATCTACCCGGGTTGTTAAGGAAAATCTTAACCATTGTGATGAAGATGATCCCGGAATTTTTCGTTATTTACTTGATGAACCTTTGAAATATGCTTGGGATAGGTTGTTGAGAATTCGAGCTAGCTTTGTGCCCCAATATCAGATAGAGATATACTTGAAAAGTTTTTATGATGGTTTACCTTCTTCCTTCAACCAAGTTTTAGACTCTATATTTGAAAACGGTTTTCTTGAAGGGGATGCCGTTGATACTTATGAGAAGATGAAAGCCATATTTGGGCACCCCAAAGGTGAAAATATTGAATCAACTACTCTTATGTGCTTTTTATCAAAATGAAATAATTAAAGAGATGAAGGCTAGTTTAGATACGATTTTTCACAACATGCTTAATCTTTCTTCTGCTATCAATGGCCATGTGCTTTCACAAAATAGAAAATTAAATGCCATTGATAGAAAATTTTCCCTTTTCTTTCCAAAGAACAAGGATGACAAAATTTAGATCCTTGCTTTATGCCTAGCTAAGGGCATAAAACTATAGCGCTTGTTGGGAGGCAACCCAATGAATAAATTTAATTTTTGCTTTTTGTTTCCTGTTCTTGAGTGCTAGCACAATTATGCTACTATTATGATTGTGTTTTTATGTTTTAATTAGTGTTTGTTGCAAGTAAAGCCTTTAGGATCTTCTTGGGTGATAGGTGTTTGATCTTGCTGAAAAATCAGAAAATTTTGCGCTCACGAAAACAATTATCATTTTTTACCAGAGAGCGATAAAATACCCATTCCAATTGCAGTAGATCAATATACAAATTGCTCAGGTTGTCCTAATTTTTCAGAATTTTTGGAGTTACAGAAGTATTCAAAATAGTCAGATTGCTACAGACTGTTCTGTTTTGACAGATTCTGTTTTCTTTGTGTTGTGTGCTTATTTTGATGGCTCTATGGTTTTCTTTGATGAGTTTTTGCCATAGAAAAGTTGGAATACAATAGATATAATGAAAGAACAAAATAAGAATTGGTTTGATACAACACTTATAGTAGTGATTTATTATTCTTATACTAACGGATCTCACGAAGGTTTTGTTGAGTTTTGTGTGATTGAAGTTTTCAAGTTTTGGGTTATCTTACGATGGATGAAGGAAGGATAGAAGAGCCTAAGCTTGGGGATGCCCCGGCATCCCATGCTATTATCCAAAAATGAGCAACCAACTAAGCTTGGGGATGCCCCCGAGTGGCATCCCTGCTTTCTTCCAACAACTATCGGTATTTTACTCGAAACTATATTTTTATTCGTCACATGATATGTGTTTTGCTTGGAGCGTCTTGTATGATATGAGTATTTGCTTGTTTTCTTTAGTGTTTTAAGTCACCAATCCTTGCTGGACACACTTATTTGAGAGAGCCAAAATTATGTCATGACTTGTTAGAATTGCTCTCTATGCTTCACTTAAATTTTTACGAGCTATGGACTTGCTCTAGTGCTTCACTTATATCTTTTTGAGCACGGTGTGTTTAGTATTTTTGAAGATATGCTCTCTTGATTCACTTAGATTTATTTGAGAGTTAGTAAAATTTTCAAGAAGTTCTCTCTTGCTTCACTTAAATTATTTTGAGAGAATGAAGAAAAATTATGCTCATGATCTTCACTTATATTTGTTTGAGCTTTTGAAAAGCAACACATGAAAATTAGTCCCAAAGTGATAGATATCCAAGAAGGATATAATAAAAAATTTCATGAAGATCATTGGACAAAATAAACTTGGTTCTTAGTAATAGTTGTTGAGATATGATGATGTGATATGTGAGTTATCTTGATGAGTAATTATGCTTTAGTAAGAATATTGGTGTTAAGGTTTGTGATTCCCTATGCAAGTACGAAAGTCAATAGTCATGCAATGAGATTATATCCTACTTGCACTACTAGGAAAATGCTTATAGGTAGACATTTAGTAGTAGCGTTGGTTAAAGACCCCACGCTACTGCTATTTAGCAGTAGCGCCGAACAACACCAGCGCTGCAAGCGCATGTTAGCAGTAGCGCGGGATTTCCCGGCCAGCGCTGCTGTTGATGGGCCACGCTCTCGGCCCCCTGTTGCAGCTTTAGCTATAGTGCTGGGCCTCCTCCCCCGTGCTGCTGCTAAGCCCACCTCTGCTTCCTCCCGCGCCGGCCCGCGCGCCCCTCCCCTCTCACTCACTCACACTCACACGCTCACACTCACAGAATCCCTCAATCCCCGATCCGGCCGCCGCCCCCGCGTCCTACTCCTGCCGCCCTCCCCCGTGCGGGCCCTCTTCCCCCGTCGGCCGCCCTTCCCCGCGCCGGCCCTCCTCCACCGAGAGGTACTCCTCCCGCCTTCGTCCTCCTCCCTCCCTAGTTATAGTTATTAGAGAGTAGTTATTTTGAATCCTATATAGTAGAAAAAATGTAGGTTCTTCGAATAATGTAGGTCATGATCGAACCCTAGCTAGGACAGATTAGGTAGTATGAACCCTAGTTAATTCGTATGAACCCTAGGTTTTTAAATTTAGCTAGGTTTTAAAGTTAGGATAGAAATTTAGCTAGGTTTTTAATTAGGTGTAGTTAATAGAATTTAGGTGTTTTAGGTGTATTTAACAGAATTTTAGGTGTAATTAACAGAATTCTAGATATTTTTTAGTTAAAGCAATTGTTGTTATTTTTTTAGTTAAAGCAATTTTTCCTATTATATGCAAATTTGCAGTGGACATGCCATATTTTGAACATGTCACATTTTGGACATGTCATATTTCTCCGAGTGGCCTATTTTTTGCCAGAAATGTTGATTCGTTTACATTCTGGCAAATTTCAGGCGCTCGATATGTCCTGCTTTTAGCAAAGGTCATGTCAAATTTTGCTAAGTGTTTATTAATTTTATTTTCATAATTAAGAATTTTGTTCTCGATGTCGACGATGCCTATCCCGCATCCTCGTCGTCGACTCGGCGAAGGAGGCCTGCTTGAGCAGAGGGGCCATGTCCGGGACTGGGCTCCGCCGAGCTGGTACTAGGTTGTGCTACCTTCTGGTGAGCGCAACTTAGTGAGGAGCCAGCCCGTCGTCGACCCGAAGTGTCTTTGGTGGCGGTCACGTGGGCCTGCATCGGTGTAGAGGCTTGAGTCCCCTGCGCAAGTGGTACAGCACCGTGTCACGGAGGAGGTGATGTCTACTACACAACCTTCTTCTTGTAGACGTTGTTGGGCCTCCAAGTGCAGAGGTTTGTAGGACAGTAGCAAATTTCCCTCAAGTGGATGACCTAAGGTTTATCAATCCGTGGGAGGCGTAGGTTGAAGATGGTCTCTCTCAAACAACCCTGCAACCAAATAACAAAGAGTCTCTTGTGTCCCCAACACACCCAATACAATGGTAAATTGTATAGGTGCACTAGTTCGGCGAAGAGATGGTGATACAAGTGCAATATGGATGGTAGATATAGGTTTTTGTAATCTGAAAATATAAAAACAGCAAGGTAACAAGTAATAAAAGTGAGCATAAACGGTATTGCAATGCGTTAAAACAAGGCCTAGGGTTCATACTTTCACTAGTGCAAGTTCTCTCAACAATAATAACATAATTGGATCATATAACTATCCCTCAACATGCAACAAAGAGTCACTCCAAAGTAACTAATGGCGGAGAACAAACGAAGATATTATGGTAGGGTACGAAACCACCTCAAAGTTATCCTTTCTGATCGATCTATCATAGAGTTCATACTAGAATAACACCTTAAGACACAAATCAACCAAAACCCTAATGTCACCTAGATACTCCAATGTCACCTCAAGTATCCGTGGGTATGATTATACGATATGCATCACACAATCTCCGATTCATCTATTCAACCAACACAAAGTACTTCAAAGAGTGCCCCAAAGTTTGTACCGGAGAGTCAAGACGAAAACATGTGCCAACCCCTATGCATAGGTTCATGGGCGGAACCCGCAAGTTGATCACCAAAACATACATCAAGTGGATCAATAGAATACCCCATTGTCACCACGGGTATCCCACGCAAGACATACATCAAGTGTTCTCAAATCCTTAAAGACTCAATCCGATAAGATAACTTCAAAGGGAAAACTCAATCCATTACAAGAGAGTAGAGGGGGAGAAACATCATAAGATCCAACTAGAATAGGAAAGCTCGCGACACATCAAGATCGTATCACCTCAAGAACACAAGAGAGAGAGAGATCAAACACATAGCTACTGGTACATACCCTCAGCTCCGAGGGTGAACTACTCCCTCCTCGTCATGGAGAGCGCCGGGATGATGAAGATGGCCACCGTTGAGGGATTCCCCCTCCGACAGGGTGCCGGAACAGGGTCCCGATTGGTTTTTGGTGGCTACAGAGGCTTGCGGCGGCGGAACTCCCGATTTATTCTGTTCCCCGAAGGTTTTAGGGTATATTGGTATATATAGGAGGAAGAAATACGTCAGGGGGGCCACGAGGGGCCCACGAGGGTGGAGGGCGCGCCCAGGTGGTGGGCGCGCCCCCTGCGTCGTGCTCTCCTCGTTGATCCCCTGACGTGCACTCCAAGTCTCCCGTATTGCTTTCATTCCAAAAATAACTTTTCTGAAGGTTTCATTCCGTTTGGACTCTGTTTGATATTCCTTTTCTGCGAAACACTGAAACAAGGGAAAAAACAGAAACTGGCACTGGGCTCTGGGTTAATAGGTTAGTCCCAAAAATCATATAAAAGGGCTTAGTAAAGCCCATTAACGTCCAAAACAGATAATATAATAGCATGAATACTTCATAAATTATAGATACGTTGGAGACGTATCAGGAGGACGCGCACGTCCATCGCTACATGGTTGCGTTGGCGGATGGCAGGTTCTCCAATACCTGGCAGAGTCTTCAAGGATCTCACTGGAGCTATGATCCCGTGATGGTTCCTTCTCTTTGGGTGTCCACCGCGGCCCACTGAACCTAGAGGAGCTATTATTCGAGATGTATTAGTGATATTATATGATGATCTTTGCTACAAACTACTATATATTTATTCGATGATGGATTATTAATTACCTATTAGTTATTTGCTTATTGAATGCATGCTAATTTGAATGGAGTACTTTGTTTTATCTCTATTATGATTTTAGTTTTGCTTATTGAATGCACGTCTGTTTCAACAATAAACATATAGGAAATGTCTAACGACGAAAGGGAATTCGCTATGTGCGAGTACTGCGAAGATGAGCGCGGTCTGTGCGATAGGCCTCACCTGGTAGAAGGTCGGCGCTTCAGCATCAAGCTCCATGAGACCTTCGATGTTGAAACGGTACGCAAGGACGACAAGTGTTTTTTGTTATTTTTTGCACGACTTCTCTGCTTCTTCAACATGTAATTTCTGTCTTTTACAATTCGACTAGCTTATCCCATGCCATGCAAGACGCTATGTTTTGGAGAAGATGGGTTTTGAAGATCATGAAAGCATGGAGACAAAGATAATTCAACTAAGGACCCATCATGGTTATGATTTTGCTGTAAATCTATACAATTATGTGAACTCATCCAATTTTGGTTGCCTGAATTGGGAAGCACTTTGCAAGGCGTATGATTTTCATGAGGGTATGCTTCTCACCTTCGATCTTGGTGATCCTGACATCGACGAAAAGAATATGACCATTTGGGTCCTTGTTGACATGCTTCCAGTTCTACCGCTGTGTGAGTTTCTCAAACATATTTATTAAGTAATTTATATTGTTTATTTCGAAATAGTTGATAGCTTATTTCCATTGACAACTTATTTTCATTCTTCAAAAAATGTACGGAAGATGGTAGACAGAACCTACTACTACAATGATGAAGCACAATTAACTTATAAGGAAAGATGGTCTTATCACATTTTTACTGATCTTGAGAATTACAATAGCTATTATCAAACTCCTCCACATTATGGTCAATACGTGCCACTAGTGCACGTGTTGAACTACAGTAACATCAATGGAGATAACATGGTAAGATTTTCTACTATTACGACATCCGTGCACCTTTTGCATAAATTCTTCTAAAACTAAACTACATTGCTAACTACAAAGTTATTACTATGTTTTTGAACAGAAAATCCCGATGGATTGTGTGCCTCATGTGATGTTGCCGGGAGGTCGCGTTGATGTTATGAGCTTACGGCCACCACGGCCAGGTCAGCCGCAGTATCCAGATCACTCCTGTCCATACCAGATTTCTAAAAGCGAGGAAGCCATGATAATAAATGATTTGAAAAAATGTTTCGACCATCGTAGGGAGCTACTTGGAAGCAACATTGTGCGTAGGCCAAGACTTGGAGACAGGATGATCTCCGTTCTTTATTATGGAGAGTCCATTTTCCTTAATGGAGAGTCAATGCCTATCTTGTTTTATGATATTTTATCTAAGAGAGGGTAGAGTAGGTCCTATGAGAGGAGTAGGTCCTAGCTAGAATGTGTTATTATGTGCTACAATGTGTTAGAGTTGATGATGATGATGATGAGGAGGAGGAGTTGTGATTATGACTAGTGACCAACTTGTTATATGATGTCTCATTGACGAACATTGTTTGGTGGTGATGACTAGTGGTAATGAATATGCTATTTAAACATACTAGTTCATGATGAGTTGTTATTGTATAAAAGATATATCTGTTTAAACATGTACATCGCCAAAATGCGAAAAACATAAATTTTAGCAATGGCGCGGGCCAAAATATTACCAGCAGCACTCATTTACCAGTAGCGCTTTCCAGTGGCGCGCTACTAGTATATGAACATACCAGTAGCGCTGGCCTAAACAAGCGCTACTGCTACAAAATAGCTATAGCGCCGTAGCAGTAGCGCGGGCGCCCGCGCTACTGGTAGCTCAAAAACCAGCGCTACTGGTAAGGTTTTCCCTAGTAGTGTTGTGGTGCATTATTCAGTGTTATTTAAGCTTAATGCTTGCTTATGAGATTATCCGTTTCTTGGTTGGTCGCTTCCCAATATTTTGCTAGTCTTCATTTTGCACCAAGTATGATTTCTACTTGTGCATCCAAAATCCTTCAAACCAGTTTTGCCACATGAGTCCACTATATCTACCTATATGCGGTATTATTTTGCTGTTCTAAGTAAATTTGCATGTGCCATCTCTAATTTTCAAAATAAACTTCTCTTTTGTGTGTTTGTTTCGCTCGCGGAGCGGTGAGGGGTGGCTAATATTTTCCATGCTGGATGTGTTATTCACAAGATGAGTGTTTCTTCACTTGTCATTGCACGAGAGCAAGGCAAAGGTCTTAGGGATGCCCAGTCCCGAAATGCAAAAAAGAAACGAATTTACTTTATGTTGTCAAACAATAAATTCCTTGGAAAGTGTTGGTATGGAGGGCACCCGTGGATATGGTTAGGCATGGAAAGTGAAAGTGTGGTGGAAAAAGGAATAAACTTTATTTTCCGTTTGGGAACCGCCTATGGCATATCTAGCATGGAAAGTGTTGGGAACTCTAAGTCATTTTCGTTGGTGGGATGGATACACCTCCCAAAATGTTTTTATCTCTTATTTTTTTGCTTTGAGCTCTGGCACCTCTACAAATCCCTACTTCCTCTGTGAAGGGCCTTTCTTTTACTTTATGCAAATTTTATTTTGAGTCTCCATCTTCTCTCATAAAAAGCACCAACTAGGAGGCAATATGATCGTACTTAAGTATTGTGTGTAGCTAATATTCGAGTGTGTTTCATGAATGGATCAATGTTTGAGCATGATGGGCTAGGGATAACTTATTTTAGCATTGATATTTTGAAAGACATGGTTGCTTGTTGATATGCTTGAGTATCTAAATTATTATGTCAAAACTAGACTATTGCTTTGAATCACATAAAAGTTCAATTGTCCATGCTATAAAGAAAAGAAATATGATATGACATGATAGGCAGCATTCCACATCAAAAATTCTGTTTTTATCACTTCCCTACTCGAGGACGAGTAGGAGTTAAGCTTGGGGATGCTAACCCGTCTCCAATGTATCTATAATTTTTGATTGTTCCATGCTGTTATATTATCAATCTTGGATGTTTTATAATTATTTTATAGTCATTTTATATCATTTTTTGGTACTAACCTATTGACATAGTGCCAAGTGCCAGTTCCTGTTTTTTCCGTGTTTTTTACATCGCAGAAAATCAATATCCGACGGAGTCCAAATGCCACGAAACTTCAGGAGATTTTTTATGGGACAAAAGGAACACAACGGGCCCTAGCTGCGCCTGGGGGTGCCCCGAGGGGGGCACAACCCACCAGGGCGCGCTAGGAGGCCCAGGCGCGCCCTGGTGGGTTGTGCCCACCTCGGGTGCCCCTGGACCGCCTCTTTGCTCTATAAATACCCCAAAAATACCAGAACCCTAGGGGAGTCGATGAAATATTCATCCAGCCACCGCAGAGTCCAGAACCACCAGATCCAATCTAGACACCATCTCGGATGGGGTTCACCACCTCCATTGGTACCTCTCCCATGATGCGTGAGTAGTTCTTTGTAGACCTTCGGGTCTGTAGTTAGTTGCTAGATGGCTTCATCTCTCTCTCTCTCTTGATTCTCAATACAATGGTCTCTTGGAGATCCATATGATGTAATTCTTTTGCGGTGTATTTGTTGGGATCGGTGAACTTTGAGTTTATGATCTGATCTATCTTTTTATATCCATGAAAGTATTTGAGTTTCTTTGATCTCTTTTATGCATTATCTATTATAGCCTCGTATTTCTTCTGCGATATTTGGGTTTTGTTTGGCCAACTTGATCTATTTATCTTGCAATGGGAAGAGGTGCCCGGTAGTGGGTTCGATCTTACGGTGCTTGATCCTAGTGACAGAAAGGGAACCGACACGTATGTATCGTTGCTACTAAGGATAAAACGACGGGGTCTATCTCTACATAGATGGATCTTGTCTACATCATGTCATCGTTCTTATTGCATTACTCCGTTTTTCCATGAACTTAATACACTAGATGCATGCTGGATAGCGGTCGATGTGTGGAGTACTAGTAGTAGATGCAGGCAGGAGTCCGTCTACTAATCTTGGACGTGATGCCTATGTAATGATCATTGCCTGGATATCATCATAATTATTTGGACTTCTATCAATTGCCCAATAGTAATTTTTCACCCACCGTTTTCTATTTTTCTCGAGGGAAGCCACTAGTGAAACCTACGGCCCCCGGGTCTCTTTCTCATATATTTGCCTTTGCGATCTATTTTTATTTGCTTTTATTTTCAGATCCATTAATCCAAATACCCAAAAATACTTTGCTGCGCTTTACTTTATTTGCGGTCTATTTATCCAATCTATTACAACTTTCTCCCATCACGCACCAATTTCTGGCACCGTTACCCGAAAGGGATTGACAACCCCTTTAACACGTCGGGTTGCGAGGATTTGTTATCTGTGTGCAGGGGCTGTTTACGTTGTGTTGCTTGGTTCTCCTACTGGTTCGATAACCTTAGTGTCATATCTGAGGGAAATACCTACCGCCACTGTGCTGCATCATCCCTTCCTCTTTGGGGAAATATGGACGTAGCTTCAAGCAACATCAGCGTGCAGCACCGTCGTTGTCGTCCTCCGGGACACCGTTGTTGAAGTCTTCAAGGCAGCACATAATGTTCTTCACTTGTAAATCAAACATCATGTCGTCGCGCGATCGACGGGCGAGGCGTGGGAGGACGGCAACTGGCAGCACTGAGAGGTAGCGGTCGACAGCGGCGCCCCATGCCGCTGAGGGGGGCGCGCATGGGCAGGGGCGTGGCGGGTGCAGCCAAATGCACGGGGACCGGCACCGCGGTGGGTGGAGGGGCGCGCACGGACACGGGCGCTGGCTCTGGCATGTACATGAGCTCTCGCGGGTCCGCAGAGACCTCGCTGACGCCCGCGGCTTCCAGCTCTGCGATAGTGCTCAGTGACCAGCCCATCAATGCTACGGGGATGGTCGCTGGCGCGGGCGCGGGGATGGGAGCTGGGACGGGAGTGGGGGCAGCAACTGCTGCGATCAGCTCGTTCAGGGCCATGTCCATGAGGCCCCATTTCTCCTTATTTTCTATCTCCTCCGGCTCGGGGTCGACTTCACCAAACTTGAAGACTAGTGCTAGATGATCCTTCTACGCCATGGCGTTGGTGGAGGTCTGCGGGAGGGAGGGGAATGGGAGGCGAACAGTAAGGCCGCCCATATTAAACAACAGCTCAGGTGCCATTAATGGAGAGGAAGACGGGCGGCCATGGAAGTCAAAGGGCTTGCTTCCCAGTGAGCCTGCGCAGCTTACATGTCGCACGCTTTCCGGTGAGCCTGTGCATTGGAGGACAGCTTGCACGCCTCTTAGTCAGCCTGCACATCGGAGTACGCTCGCACGCCTCCCGTTCAGTCAAGCAGTTGTCCGCACGCCACCTCCTATAGCCATTAAAACTAAGACACGTGGCGTCACGTGAATGGTTAACAGAACACACGTGAATTGAATTATACAAACATTTGAGATATTAAAGTGGCAGCTATTTTTTCAAAATGCCTTTGTTGGCTGTTATTCGAGTGCGCCTTCTCGCAAAATGGACACAAAAAATACCACAACATGTCAGGTGCCATTCCATGATAGCATGCCAAGTTTCATGAATTTCAGACGAGTTTTGGATTTACTAGAATTTAAAAACAAAGTATCTCAATGTTTTGCCGGCAATCAAGAGTGCCCTGGTGTTTGAAATTCATTCCCATTTCTTGCATGGGACCTAAGCATGCACCCAAGGACACAGATTTGATTTTTCAACCAATTTATATGCATTGGAGCATGTGCATGTAGTTCAAATTGAATTATGCACATAAAATGCCTAGAAAACCCAGTTAATGTACAAAAATGTCCAAACGAACCCCGAAAAATTCCAAAATTTAACACAACACTCATGTTGTTCTACGTTGACACTAGAATTTTTTTGAAATTAATAAGAGGCAATGGATATCGTTTCGTCCCCAAAGGTGGGATGTTCCCTACCAAAACCATCAGGCTTGTTGTGAGAAGCTCTGGTTTGTGAGAAGCTTATACCCAAACTTGCCCCAAATGGGACAAAATTTTTACCACGGCATGTTGATGTTGCTCCATGATAGCATGCCAAGTTTCATGAATTTCAGATGAGTTTTGGATTTACTAGAATTTAAAAATGAGGTATCTCAATGTTTGTGGCCGGGTGACACGGCAGGGTGTTTGACATTCATTCCCATTTCTTGCAAGGGACCTAAGCATGCAACCAAGGACACAAATTTGAATTTTCAACCAATTTATATGCATTAGAGCATGTGCCTATAGTTCAAATTTGAATTATGCACATAAATGCATATAAAACTCAGTTAATGTATAAAAATGTCCAAACGAGCCCTGAAAAATTCCTAAAATTAGCACAACACTCATGTTGTTCTATGTTGACACTAGAAAAAAATTGAAATCAAGAAGAGGCAGCAGATATCATTTCGTCCAGAAAGGTGAAACGTTCCCTACCATAACCATGAGGCTTGTTGTGAGAAGCTCTGGTTTGTGAGAAGCTTATATACCCCAACCTTCCCTAAATGGGACAATATTTTTACCACTGCATGTTGATGCCGTTCCATGCCAGCATGTCAAGTTTCATAAATTTCAGACACGTTTTCGATTTACTAGAATTTAAGAATCATGTATCTCAATGTTAGCGGCTGAGCGACGGTGGCAAGGTGTTTGACATTCATTCTCATTTCTTGCATGGGACTTAAGCAGGTAACCAAGGACACACATTCCAATTTTGAACCAATTTATATGAACTGGAGCATATGCATGTAGTTTAAATTTGAATTATGCACATGAATGCATAGAAAACTCAGTTAATGTATAAAAACGTCCAAGCGAACCCCGAAAAATCCCAAAAATTGACACAACACTCGTGTTGTTCTATGTTGACACGAGAAATTTTTTGGAAGTAAGAAGAGGCAACAGATATCGTTTCGTCCCCCAAGGTGGCATGTTCCCTACCGAAACCATTAGGATTGTTGTGAGAGAAGCTCTGGTTTGCGAGAAGCTTATACCCAAACCTGCCCCAAATGGGACAATATTTTTACCACGGCATGTCGATGCCGTTCCATGATATCGTGTCAAGTTTCATGAATTTCAGATGAGTTTTCGATTTACTAGAATTTTAAAACCATGTATCTCAATGTTAGCGGTCGAGCGACAGTGTCAAGGTGTTTGACATTCATTCTCATTTCTTGCATGTGACCTAAGCTTGCAACCAAGGACAAACATTTGATTTTGCAACCCGTTTTTATGGACTGGAGCATGTGCATAAATGCCTAGAAAACTCAGTTAACGTATAAAAATGTCCAAACGATCCCCAATTTTTTTTGAATTATGCACGTAAATGCCTAGAAAACTCAGTTAACGTATAAAAATGTCAAAAGATCACCGAAAAAATCCAAAATTTAACATGACACTCCTGTTGTTCTATGTTGACACCAGGAAAAAAATTGGAAGGAAGAAGAGGCAACGAATATCGTTTTGTCCACAAAGGTGACATGTTTCCCTAACAGAACCACGAGGCTTCTTCTAAGAAGCTCTGGTTTGTGAGAAGCTTATACCATAACCTGCCCCAAATGGGACAATATTTTTTACCCCAGCATGTTGATGCCATTCCATGATAGCATGCCAAAGTTCATGAATTTCAGACGGGTTTTGGATTTACTAGAATTACAAAAAGCAAGTACCTCAATGTTTGCCGGAGAGCCACGGTACCATGTTGTTCGAAATTCATCCCCATTTCTTGCATGGGACATAAGCATAAACCCATAGACACATATATGATTTTACAACCCATGTTGGTGCACCGGAGCATGTGCATGTAGTTTAATTTTGAATTGTGCACCTGAAATGGCTAGAAAACCAATTTAATGTATAAAACGTCCAAACGAAACCTGAATAATTTCCATTTTTTATGACACACATATAGTTGCATGTTCACTGCAGATAAAAGTTCTAACAATTCAAACACCATCCATTGCCGCTGTGACCCCATTATGTAATTCAAATCAAGATATAAAATCAAGTAGATCCCACACAGTTTATTATCACCAACCATGTGAGATGCAGTACAAAATATCCTGGAGCACTGCCGGTGTATAGTACGCCTATGGCTTACGCGAGAAGGTGTATCGACTACAGTCCATAGCCGACGTGTCAAGCACACTGGCTCGCTCCCCAAATATCATTTCACTATTCAATCGTCGCCGGTGAAAGATGGAGACGTGGACCCGCGTCATCAGGGCAACTTCGGCGGCCCACTCCGGCAGGAGCGCGGCCGCAGCCGCCATGCACGTGCTAACAAGGTGCATGAGCGCAGCCGCTATCTGTGACCGGGCGGCCAATGAATCCCAAACTGCCGTTATTGCTTCTCAGGTGGCGGCAGCAACATCTGCCTCGGGGATAGCAACTGGCGGGAGCGGCACAACAGCTGTCCGTTCCGCAGCAGCGGCCTTAGCCCTGATGGAGGCCTCCCACAAGCATGTCAAGGCCGCCCATGCCCAGCTCGTGGCGGTCACCGCACAAATCGAACGAAGCTTCTGCGACAACGGTCGGCAACCCACGGCCGAAGAGTTGGCAATCGCCGAGAGCGGCCGTCTGTTCCTCCGCCGCATACCTTGCCACGACGGATCCCGACCAAACCCAGATCGCGGCCGCCCACGCCCAGCTTGCCGAGTATGGTGCGATGGATGCCATGGAGCCCCTTCCCCAGGAGACCGTTGGGTGCGAGCTGGACATGGAGGAGGCGGCGGAGATCTCGACGAGCACCAGTCGTAGTAGTACTTTTTGTTTTGTTTAATTAAGAGCGTCGGTCTTTAATTTGTTAGAGTAATGTTTAGGTCAGCTAGATGTGTTTTATTGCTGAACTTGCTCGATTA
Source organism: Triticum aestivum (assembly GCF_018294505.1). Classification (NCBI taxonomy): domain Eukaryota; kingdom Viridiplantae; phylum Streptophyta; class Magnoliopsida; order Poales; family Poaceae; genus Triticum; species Triticum aestivum. Next base: position 92,434,068 of record NC_057802.1, read on the forward strand.
AGAAGTGTGGGTGTGTTGTAGTATCCTTTGAGTAACCAAATTATGAAATGACGTGGATGACCACTGTAACCAGGGAGATTCAGACCAATATTTTTGACATTCAAACTCATCACACATGGGTTAAGCTATCTGAATCATTTGTGATGTTCACATATCGTACACAGTTCCGAATAAGGGACCATGTCTGATGACACTTTGCGCGCCAGTTTTTTCGCTGAACCGATTCAAATTTTTTGGCTTCCGCAGAAATATCTACCTCCCCGCCCCCTCCCCCTTACCAAAAGCCACATTTCTCCTGTTTCCGCCTACCTTTCCAAGTGGAAACCTTCACTCCTTGCTTGCAGCGCCGCCTCCTCGCCGGTGACCCTCCTTCACACTGCTCGGCCTCGTCTATCCAGGCAGGTAATCCACACCCGACCCCCATCCTCCTCTTCCTTCCACATCCCACATGCCCCGACTGCCGGCACAACACCTTCCACCCAAATCACCGACCCCTCCACCAAATAAGCGCCACCCTAAGCCATGGTGCACACAGTATAGCCAGGAGCTCAAGGAGGATTTGGCAGCGGAGAAGCAAATCGTGGCCGCACGCGCGGATGAGGTCGCGATGGCTGCCATTCGTGCAAACCCCCAGATCTGGAGGAGCACCTTGCCATTTTCTAGCTACACCAAGTAAGCATGCTCGATTTACCCGTTGCGTGTGCTGCTCCTACCTTTCCTTAGCAAATTCTAGTGAATTGTGCTATCTAATTTTACCATGCAATCTGTTGCTCTAGTGTATATGCTCTATATGTCGTGCAGTGTGGTGCTCACTTATTAACTGTTTGGTTAATTAGTTGTCGTCTTCAGTTAACTGTTTGGTTCAATTCTGCAAATGTGATGTTCAATTCTGTATTGTCTTCCATGTGAGAAATAAATTGAATTTATCTTTACAAAATACATGAGAAACGAATATAATTGCTATATTTCCTGGTTGTCAAGCATTCTTGGTTTGGTTATACATTGTGCAATGTGGTGCTCGGTTAACGTTTGGTTCATTTGTTGTGGTGTTTAGTTAACAGTTTGGTTCAATTCTGCAATGCGATGATACGTCTCCAACGTATCTATAATTTTTGATTGTTCCATGCTATTATATTATCAATCTTGGATGTTTTATAAATTTTTTATAGTCATTTTATATCATTTTTGGTACTAACCTATTGACATAGTGCCAAGTGTCAGTTACTGTTTTTGCATGTTTTTTTACATCGCAGAAAATTAATATCAAACGGAGTCCAAACACAACGAAACTTTACGGAGATTTTTTGGACCAGAAGGAAAATAATGGGCCCTGGCTGCGCCTGGGGGTGCTCCGAGGAGAGCACCCACCAGGGCGCGCTAGGAGGCCCAGGCGCGCCCTGGTGTGTTGTGCCCACTTCGGGTGCCCCCGGACCGTCTCTTTGCTCTATAAACACCCCAATATTCCCAAAACCCTAGGGGAGTCGACGAAATATTGATCCAGCCGCCGCAGAGTCTAGAACCAGCAGATCCAATCTAGACACCATCTCGGATGGGGTTCACCACCTCCATTGGTGCCTCTGCGATGATGCGTGAGTAGTTCTTTGTAGACCTTCGGGTCTGTAGTTAGTAGCTAGATGGCTTCCTCTCTCTCCCTCTCTCTCTCTCTCTCTTGATTCTCAATATAATGGTCTCTTGGAGATCCATATGATGTAACTCTTTTGCGGTGTGTTTGTTGGGATCAATGAACTTTGAGTTTATGATCAGATCTATCTTTTTATATCCATGAAAGTATTTGAGTTTCTTTGATCTCTTTTATGCATGATTGCTTATAGCCTCATATTTCTTCTCCGATATTTGGGTTTTGTTTGGCCAACTTGATCTATTTATCTTCCAATGGGAAGAGGTGCGTTGTAGTGGGTTCGATCTTACGCTGCTTGATCCCAGTGACAGAAGGGGAACCGACACATATGTATCGTTGCTACCAAGGATAAAACGATGGGGTCTATCTCTACATAGATAGATCTTGTCTACATCATGTCATCGTTCTTATTGCATTACTCCGTTTCTCCATGAACTTAATACACTAGATGCATGCTGGATAGCGGTCGATGTGTGGAGCAATAGTAGTTGATGCAGGCAGGAGCCGGTCTACTAATCTTGGAGGTGATGCCTATATAATGATCATTGCCTGGATATCGTCATGAGTATTTGAAGTTCTATCAATTGCCCAACAATAATTTGTTCACCCAGACTTTGCTATTTTTCTCGAGAGAAGCCACTAGTGAAATCTACGGCCCCCGAGTCTCTTTCTGATATATTTACCTTTGCGACCTACTTTTCCTTTGCATTTATTTTCAGATCTATTAAACCAAAAATACAAAAAGACATTGCGGCACTTTATTTTATTTACGATCTATTTATTCAATCTATTACAACTTTTTCCCGTCCACGCACCAATTTTTTGCGCCGTTACCCGAAATGGATTGGCAACCCCTTTAACACGTGTGGTTGCGAGTGGTTGTTATTTGTGTGCAGGGGCTATTTACGTTGTGTTGCTTGGTTCTTCTACCGGTTCGATAACCTTGGTTTCATCACCTAGGGAAATACCTACCGTCGCTGTGCTGCATCATCCCTTCCTCTTTGGGGAAATACCGACGTAGTCCTAGCCGACATCAAAAGGAATTTATGGCGCCATTGCTGGGGAGGATCTTAAACATATACCAGGTTCCTAATCACAAATCTCATCTCCTCGCAATTTACATTATTTGCCATTTGCCTCTCGTTTTCCTCTCCCCCACTTCACAAAAATTTGTCGTTTTATTCGCCCCTCTTTTTCGTTCGCCGTTCTCTTGCTTTCCAGTCTTGATGGCTAGCGTTCCTACTCCTCCATTGTCACCAGATTTTGAAGTTCTTTACTTCAAGCAATGACAAGGAGAAAATTTGAAAGATGCCTGGTATAGGCTTATGGAATCGTATCGTATTTCCAATTTAAAGGTTGACGCTAAGGTTTTTCTTCGCAATTTTTACATAGGATTGGCTTTGCATCATAGACAACTTCTAGATTTTGCCGCTAAAGGAAATTTCATTGAGCTTGATGCAAATGCTGCCTATGAAATTTTAGAAGGAATTTTGGGAATTCCACCTCAAAAGAAGGGGTTTTATTTTACCCCTCAGGGAGCTCAAATGTTGGACAAACTTGGTGATTTGCATAAACATATGGTTGAAATACAGAAATATAAGGAACCCCTCAAACACCTCAATGGTAGTATCAATCGCATGAATACCCTGATTACTCTTTGCAACAAGCGATTGGATATTTTGGATCTTAAGATGGTTTCTTTCTCGGAGAATTTAGGGAAGCATAAAGAGCCTCGGAGGTTTGGGAAAACCCTCACAAAAGTTTCCAAAACCTCGGAAGACAAACTTAGATCCTTGCTTTATGCCTAGCTAAGGGCGTAAAACTATAGCATTGTTGGGAGGCAACCCAATGAATAAAATTTATTTTTGCTTTTTGCTTCCTGTTTTTGAGTGTTAACACAATTATGCTACTGTTATGATTGTGTTTTTATGTTATAATTAGTGTTTGTGCCAAGTAAACCCTTTAGGATCTTCTTGGGTGATAGTTGTTTGATCTTCTTGAAAAAACATATACTTTTGCGCTCACAAAAATAATTATCATTTTTAACCAGAGAGCGATAAAATATGCATTCCGTTTGCAGTAGATCAATATACAAATTGCTCAGGCCGTCCTAATTTTTCAGAATTTTTGGAGTTACAGAAGTATTCGAAATAGCCAGATTGCTACAGACTGTTCTGTTTTGACAGATTATGTTTTCTTTGTGTTGTGTGCTTGTTTTGATGGCTCTATGGTTTTCTTTGATGAGTTTTTGCCATAGAAAAGTTGGAATACAGTAGATATAATGCAAGAACAAAATATGAATTGGTTTGATACAACACTTATAGTAGTGATTTATTTTCTTATACTAACGGATCTCACGAAGGTTTTGTTGAGTTTTGTGTGATTGAAGTTTTCAAGTTTTGGGTTATCTTACAATGGATGAAGGAATAAGGAGTAGGAGAGCCTAAGATTGGGGATGCCCCAGCATCCCAAGAGAAACCAACTAAGCTTGGGGATGCCCCGAGTGGCATCCCTCTTTCTTCTAATGACCATTGGTATTTTACTCGAAGCTATATTTTTATTCATCATATACTATATGTTTTGCTTGGAGCGTCTTGTATGATATGAGTCTTTGCTTGTTTTGTGTGTGTTTTAAGTCTTGATCCCTTGCTGGACACACCTATTTGACAGAGCCAAAATTATGTCATGACTTGTTATAATTGCTCTCTTTGCTTTACTTAAATCTATTATGAGCTATGGACTTGCTATAGTGCTTCACGTATATCTTTTTGAGCACGGTGTGCTTTAGTATTTTTGAAGAAATTCTCTCTTGCTTCACTTAGATTTATTTGAGAGTTAGTAAAAATTTCAAGAAATTGTCTCTTGCTTCACTTAAATTAATTTGAGCGAAAGTAATATTATGCCCATGATCTTCACTTATATTTGTTTGAGCTTATGAAAAGGAACACATGAAAATTAGTCCCAAAGTGATAGATATCCAAGAAGGATATAATAAAAACTGTCATGAAGATCATTGGACAAAATAAACTTGATTCTTAGTAATAGTTTTGAGGTATGATGATGTGATATGTGAGTTATGTTGATGAGTAATTATGCTTTAGTAAGAATATTGGTGTTAAGGTTTGTGATTCCCTATGCAAGCAAGAAAGTCAATAGTCATGCAATGAAATTATATCCTACTTGTGGTGCATTATTCAGTGCTAATTATGCTTAATGCTCACTTATGAGATTATCCGTTTCTTGGTTGGTCTCTTCTCAATCTTTTGCTAGCCTTCATTTTGCACTAAGTATGATCTCTACTTGCGCATCCAAAAACCTTTAAATCAGTTCTGCCACATGAGTCCACTATATCTACCTATATGCGGTATTCTTTTGCCGTTCTAAGCAAATTTTCATGTGCCATCTCTAATTTTCAAAATAAACTTCTCTTTTGTGTGTTCGTTTCGCTCGCGGAGCGGTGAGGGGTGGCTAATATTTTCCATGCTAGATGTGTTATTCTCACGATGAGTGTTTATTCACTTGTCATTGCACTAGAGTAAGGCAAAGGTATTAGGGATGCCCAGTCTCGAAATGAAAAAAATGAATTTACTTTATGTTGTCAAATAATAAATTCCTTGCAAAGTGTTGGTATGGAAGGCACCCGTGGATATGGTTAGTCATGGAAAGTGAAAGTATGGTGGAAAAAGGAATAAACTTTATTTTCTCTTTGGGAACCGCCTATGATATATCTAGCATGGAAAGTGTTGGGAACTCTAAGTCATTTTCATTGGTGGGATGGATACACCTCCCAAAATGTTTTTATCTCTAAGTTTTTAGCTTTGAGCTCTGGCACCTCTACAAATCCTTACTTCCCTCCACGAAGGGCCTTTCTTTTTTACTTTATGCAATTTTTATTTTGAATTTGAGTCTCCATTTTCTCTTATAAAAGCACCAACTAGGAGGCAATATGATCGTACTTGAGTATTGGGTGTAGTTAATATGCGAGCGTGTTTCATGAATGGATCAATGGTTGAGCATGATGGGCTAGGGATAACTTATTTTAGCGTTGATATTTTTAAAGACATGGTTGCTTGTTGATATGCTTGAGTATTTAAGTTATCATGTCAAAACTAGACTATTGCTTTTAATCACATAAAAGTCCAAATGTCCATGCTATTCTGTTTTTACCACTTCCCTACTCAAGGACGAGTAGGAGTTAAGCTTGGGGATGTTGATCCGTCTCCAACGTATCTATACTTTTTTATTGTTCCATGCTGTTATATTATCAATCTTGGATGTTTTATAATCATTTTATAGTCATTTTATATCATTTTTTGGTAATAACCTATTGACATAGTGCCAAGTGCCAGTTGCTATTTTTACATGTTTTTTTACATCGTAGAAAATCAATATCAAACGGAGTCCAAACGCAATGAAACTTTACGGAGATTTTTTGGACCAAAAGGAACATAATGGGCACTGGCTGCGCCTAGGGGTGCTCCGAGGAGAGCACAACCCACTAGTGTGCGCCAAGAGGCCCAGGCGCGCCCTGGTTGGTTGTGCTCACCTCGAGTGCCCCCTGGACGGCCTCTTTGCTCTATAAATACCCCAATATTCCCAAAACCCTAGGGGAGTCGACGAAATATTGATCCAGCCGCCGTAGAGTCCAGAACCACCAGATCCAATCTAGACACCATCTTGGATGGGGTTCACCACCTCCATTGGTGCCTCTCTGATGATGCATGAGTAGTTCTTTGTAGACCTGCGGGTCCGTAGTTAGTAGCTAGATGGCTTCCTCTCTCTCTCTCTGTCTCTCTTGATTCTCAATACAATGGTCTCTTGGAGATCCATATGATGTAACTCTTATGCGGTGTGTTTGTTGGGATCGATGAACTTTGAGTTTATGATCAGATCTATCTTTTTATATCCATGAAAGTATTTGAGTTTCTTTGATCTCCTTTATGCATGATTGCTTATAGCCTCGTATTTCTTCTCCGATATTTGGGTTTTGTTTGGCCAACTTGATCTATTTATCTTCCAACGGGAAGAGGTGCGTTGTAGTGGGTTCGATCTTACGCTGCTTGATCCCAGTGACAGAAGGGGAACCAACACATATGTATCGTTGCTACTAAGGATAAAACGATGGGGTCTATCTCTACATAGATAGATCTTGTCTACATCATGTCATTGTTCTTATTGCATTACTCCATTTCTCCATGAACTTAATACACTAGATGCATGCTGGATAGCGGTCGATGTGTGGAGCAATAGTAGTAGATGCAGGCAGGAGTCGGTCTACTAATCTTGGAGGTGATGCCTATATAATGATCATTGCCTGGATATCGTCATGAGTATTTGAAGTTCTATCAATTGCCCAACAATAATTTGTTCACCCAGACTTTGCTATTTTTCTCGAGAGAAGCAACTAGTGAAATCTACGGCCCCCGAGTCTCTTTCTCATATATTTACCTTTGCGACCTACTTTTCCTTTGTATTTATTTTCAGATATATTAAACCAAAAATACAAAAATACTTTACTGCACTTTATTTTACTTGCGATATATTTATTCAATCTATTACAACTTTTTCCCATCCACGCACCAATTTTTGGCGCCGTTACTCGAAAGGGATTGACAACCCCTTTAACAAGTTGGGTTGCGAGTGATTGTTATTTGTGTGCAGGGGTTGTTTACGTTGTGTTGCCTGGTTCTCCTACTGGTTCGATAACCTTGGTTTCATCACTAAGGGAAATACCTACCAGCGCTGTGCTGCATCTTCCCTTCCTTTTTGGGGAAATACCGACGTAGTCCTAGACGACATCATATACCATGTGAGAAGTAAATCGAATTTGGCTGTACTAAATAATTGAGAAACAAATACAATTGCTATATTTCCAAGTTGTTAAGAGTTTTTGGTTTGGTTAACTGTCTGATCTTCTATTAGGAGTATGTTATATTGTGCAATGTGGTGCTCAGTTAGCGTTTGGTTCATTTGTTGTGGTGTTTAGTTAACTGTTTGGTTCAATTCTGCAATGCGATGTTCAATTGTTGTGGGTGTGTTCTGTTATTGTATACCATGTGAGTAATAAATTGAATTTGGCTGTGCTAAATACATGAGAAACAAATACAATTGCTATATTTCCAAGTTGTTAAGCATGCTTTGTTTGGTTAACTGTCTGATCTTCTATCAGGAGTATGTTATATTGTGCAATGTGGTGCTCAGTTAATGTTTGGTTCATTTGTTGTGGTGTTTAGTTAACTGCTTTGTTCAATTCTGGAATGCGATGTCCTATTGTCGTGGGTAGAATTTTGTATTGTTGTGCATGTGAGGAATAAATCGAATTTGGCTGCACTTAATACATGAGAAACATATACAAGTGCTATATTTCCTAGTTCTTAATCATGCTTGGTTTGGATAAATGGGTTTTCCATATGTGGCTTGAATTAATCTGATGAATCTGCAATGTGCTTATTTTTCATCAACATATTTTACTGATAGCATGCGAACTCTTACTTAACCTGATGACTAACTACCTTATATGTGTTGCAGGGAAACAATGGGAAGCATTGAGGTTTACAATCGAGGTTAGCACGTGCATGGTCCATTGTCTAATAGCACACTATTGTGCAATTGCAAGAACCATTCTAATATTTAGGTTTTTAACAATTTGATCTTGCACATGTAGGTCCTACTATCAGAGGTTTTGACCCACTGTTCGACCCTTTTTGCATATGGGGAAATGAGTTGTCCATGAATATCAATCAAGTCAAGAAACTTAGAAAGATTGTTAGGATAAAGAAATTAGCGACAATAAACAACAAGATCTTTGTTTGCGCAATGAAGAAGACATCAGTTCACTACAAGATGGTACTAACTATTATACCTTGCCTTTTTTATTCCTTTGCCCCATTTCCAATATAGAGAAGATATTTATGCACATCCTTGTTTTCAGGCCTTTCCAAAGCAGTTCACTAATGATTATCTCCCAAACCACCTCTATGGTCAGGAGGCGAGGAAGGTTTTCATACGACACCCACGGTTCAATATTGAAGTGTTCCTGAAGAGGATGAAGGATGGACGGTCAATCATCCACAGGCACTGGCCTAAAGTTGCAAAGACCTTCAACATGAATGAAGGCTCAATATTCGCCTTCCGCTTCAGCAGTTTTCCAGATGAGATGCATCTGTCTATGTACCGTCTATGATGCTAATTTTGAAAAGTTCTAGATGTTGCATGTGAAACTTGGTGCTGGTGCAGTTGTGTAATGGGGTAGCTGAGTGCTGAAGCTATATCATGTTGTACTCTGATGTATTTCAATTATGAAATCCTGCTTCCTTAATATGGAAATGAAATATATTATGTGCTTAATATGAATGTCAATTAGATTAATAAATGGATTAGTAATAATAGGGCAATTATCCTCCTAATGGCCAATTAGCCTGCTAATCAGGTTTTTCTATTGCAAACGGTTATTGAGAAAACACCGTGGGCGATGACCTCAGGCAACGCACACAGTTTCTAGGAATAAACCGTGTTGAATCAATGAACAATCACACACGACATTCTCCTGAAAACTGTTTGCGTTAGGCCACCTTGCGCAAACGTTTACCACATAAAAACTGTGTGTGATGGACAGCCTTTGCCACACAGTTCCTTCTACACACCGTGTGTGGTGCATTCAATAATGCAAATGATAAAATTGTTAATATCGCATGCAATGGCAACACTATCACAAATGATTAATGGGGAAAATTGTGTGTGATGTACCTGCGAACGGAAACGTTTTCCTTGAAGAGATTGTGTGGGATGTATATACAAACGGAAATGTTTAGTGGTGACTTACAGTGTGGGATGTACTTACGACCGGAAATGATTTCGCCTGTATAATTGTATTTTTAGCACTACTATACGTATAACCGTATTTGATCGCTCGGCGGTCGCACACGACCTCATTTTGCCGAGCGTGTGTGCCAGGAGGGTATATCCCGACGGTTTCTGGGTCTTGTGGGAAGGACCCCCCATCGCAGTCACTCACTAGGTGACGGTTCAAAACGCCGTCGCGGAAACAGGTTAAAAACCGTTTGTATAGCACCTTGTTGTACCAGTGGATGGTCGTGACCAGTGGGTCCGGATAAACCCCGAACATCCCCAAACATCTTCGTTTTCTTATTTGGACTACCCTAGCCTATTTATCTCGATCTCCCGATCTAAATCAGATGGTCCAAACCTAGTCCTATTTCCCATATATAGACCACGTACTTGGCTAACCCGCCACTCCACCTCGTTTTCTCCACCCACCAATCCACCTCCCCCAATCCATTCCTAGCCAACCACCTCGTCTATTTCCCCTCGGGATCTCCTCCAACCAAATCCCACAGCCACCTCCTCGCTTCCCCTCTACCTCGACCGGAGTAAGGCTCCAGCTGGCCATGGTGCCGAGGAGTGCCATCACTCCTGCTGAACCGGGAGCCTCCTGAGCTCCCGCAACCGCCATGTGTAATCACCCGAGGAGAGAGCCTCACGCTCGTGTATAAGTGTGCACATGAGCTTCCGTGCCCGCACCACCAACTCGCCACGATCTCCAACTTTGCCTAGCCATCCCCGTCGGTGACAAGCAGTAGCACCAGCAGGACTCCCCCGCATCGCCATCGCCTTCCTCTCCCTTGTTCTTTCCTCCCCTGTCTCTGTTCTCTCTCTCAACGCGCTATCTCCCGTTCACCTCTATGCACAGGAAGCCACGCCGCCTGGAGCACCCGCAACCCTCGTTCCAAACCGAAGCGCCACCACCGTGAAGCTTCTTCGTTGCCGACTCCCTCCCTCACTCGTTCTGCCCAGCCCCTGCCTTGCCGAAGACCCAAGCCACTGCTGCTGCCCGATCCACATTGAGCGTGTGCTCGTGTCCACGAGGAGACACAATGCTCCAGGTTTCCCCATTGACCGCATGCCCAAGGACCTCGCCGCCTGGATCTGACGACCTCCAACCATTTCCGTCGATCTATCCTCCACACAGCCTCTTTGTCCCTATTGCGCCACCGCTCTCCTAAAGCCGCCTGTGTCTGCAAAGAGGAAGCACTGCTGCAACCGCTTCCTGCAACCATGATACGTCTCCGTTGTATCTACAATTTTTGATTGTTTCATGCTATCATATACTTTTGGCAACTTTTTATATTATTTTTGGGATTAACATATTGATCCAGTCTGTAGTGCAAGTTCATGTTTTTTGCATGTTTTTTGTTTCGCGGAAATCCATATCAATGGAAGTCCAAACGCGATAAAATTTTACAGCAATTTATTTTGGATTATATGTGACTTTTGGGAGGTGGAATTAATGCAAACGAAGGCCCACGACCTTCACAAGGTATCAGGGCGCCACCACCCCATAGGCCATGCAGGGTTGCCTTGTGGCCACCTTGTAAGTTGTTTGGAGTCCTTCTTAGGCTGCAAGGAAGCTTATATCGAGAAAAAATGTGTTAAAATTCCAGCTCGATCGGAGTTACGGATCTCCAAATATTTAAGAAACAGTTTTCGGCTAGAAAACAGGGATGGGAAACAGAAGGGAAACAAAGAGAGATCCAATCTCGGAGGGGCTTCTTCCCTCTGGGAGCCATGGAGGCCAAGGTCTAGAGGGGAAAGCATCCTCCCATCTGGGGGGAGGCCAAGCAAGAAGAAGAAGGAGGGGAGCTCTCCCCACTCTCTCCCGGTGGCGTCGGAATGCCATTGGGGCTATCATCGTGACAACGATCGACACGAACAACTTCGTAGCCGTCAACACCAACTCTCTCCCCCTCTATCAAGTGGTGTAACCTCTCTCTTCCCACTGTAATCTCTACTTAAAAATGATGCTTTATGCCACATATTATTATCCAATGATGTGTTGCCATCCTATGATGTTTGAGTAAATTCGTTTTGTCCTATTGGTTGATTAATGATCGTGATTGGTTTGAGCTGTATGTTTTATTTTGGTGTTGTCCTATTGTGCCTTCTGTGCCACACACACGTGGGGGATTCCCGTTGTAGGGTGTTGCAATACATTCATGATTCTCTTATAGTGGGTTGCGAGAGCGGAAACTTAAACCCGAGTAAGGGGGTTGTTGCATATGGGAGTAAAGAGGAATTGTTACGTAATGCTATGGTTGGGTTTTACCTTAATGATCTTCAGTAGTTGAGGATTCTTGCTAGAGTTCCAATCATAAGTGCATACGATCAAAGTATGAAAAGTATGTTATTTCATGCCTCTCCCTCATATAAGATTGCAATAATGATTGCTGGTCTAGTTATCAATTGCCTAGGGAAAAATCCCTTGTGTTACAAAAAGCTTTCTACTAACAGCTAACTTTTATTATCTTGCAAATTACTCCTAGTTTTATTCTCGTGAAGTACTTCTAGTTTTATTCTTGCAAACTTATCCTTACACCTACAAAGTAGTTTTATTCTTGTTCTAGGTAAAGCAAACGTTAAGTGTGCATAGAGTTGTACCGGTGGTTGAAAGGATCAAGAAGATGGGTCTAGAGGGGGGTGACTTAATAAGTAAAAGTGACAGTTTTTACTTTCTTCAAGTTAAGGTGGAGTTTAGCAGATGTTAAAGGGCATTCAATACATCTCAAGCAAGCATGACAAGAGTATAGGCAGTGGAAAGGTAAAGCATGCAATTTGCAAGAACGTAAAGAGATGGGATTGGAGTGTGCAAACGCAATGGAGACACGGAGAATTTTTTGCGTGGTTCCGATAGATGGTGCTATGGTATGTCCATGTTGATGGAGACTTCAACCCACGAAGGGTAACGGTTGTGCGAGTCCACGGAGGGCTCTACCCACAAAGGTTCCACGAAGAAGCAACCTTGTCTATCCAACCATGGCCATCGCCCACGAAGGACTTGCCACACTCGGGTAGATCTTCACGAAGTAGGTGATCTCCTTGCCCTTACAAACTTCTTGGTTCAACTTCACATCATGACGGAGGCTCCCAAGCGACACCTAACCAATCTAGGAGACATCACTCTCCAAAAGGTAATAGAGGGTGTGCTAATGATGAACTCCTTGCTCTTGTGCTTCAAATTATAGTCTCCCCAACACTTAACTCTCTCACACAGATTTGGATACGGTGGAAGAGGGATTTGAGTGGAAAGCAACTTGGGGAAGGCTAGAAATCAAGGTTCAACTTGTAGGAATGGAATCTATTGATCTCAACACATGACTAGGTGGTTTGATGACCCACAAGTATAGGGGATCAATCGTAGTCCTTCCGATAAATAAAAGTGTCGAACCCAACGAGGAGCAGAAGGAAATGACAAGTGATTTTCAGTAAGGTATTCTCTGCAAGCACATAAATTATAAGTAACGAGTAGTTTGATAGGAAGATAATTTGTAACGAGCAAGTAACGATAGTAGTAACAAAGGTGCAGCAAGGTAGAACAAAATGGTCTCTTATGATAAGCAAAGTGTTCTTGAGGGTACACGGTAATTTCATCTAGTCACATTCATCATGGTGGTTTGATTTGTGTTCGCTACTTTGATAATTTGATATGTGGGTGGACCAGTGCTTAGGTGCTGCTCTTACTTGAACAAACCTCCTACTTATGGTTAACCGCCTCGCAAGCATCCGCAACTACAAGAAAAGTATTAAGAATAAATTCTAACCATAGCATTAAACTTTTGGATCCAAATCAGTCCCTTTCGGAATGGCGCATAAACTAGGGTTTAAGCTTCTGTCACTCTCGCAACCCATATCTAATAACTAATCCACAATGCATTCCCTTAGATCCAAATATGGTAAAGTGTCATGTAGTCGACGTTCACATGACATCACTAAGGGAATCACAACATACATACCATCAAAATATCGAACACATATAAAATTCACATGATTACTTGCAACAAGATTTCTCCCGTGACCTCAAGAACAAAAGTAACTACTCACAAATGATAGTCATGCTCAAGATCGGAGGGGTATTAAATAGCATAATGGATCTGAACATATAATCTTCCACCAAATAAACCATATAGTAATCAACTACAAGATGTAATCAACACTACTAGTCACCCACAAGTACCAATCTATAGTTCTGGTACAAAGATTGAACACAAGAGATGAGCTAGGGTTTGAGAGGAGATGGTGTTGTTGAAGATGTTGATGGAGATTACCCTCCCCAAGATTGGAGAGTTGTTGGTGATGATGATGACGATGATTTCCCCCTCCGGGAGGGAAGTTCCCCCGGCGGAATCGTTCCGCCGGAGGGCAAAAGTGCTCCTGCCCAAGTTCCGCCTCAAGACGGCGGTGCTTCGTCCCGAAAGTCCTCTCCTTATTTTTTCTAGATCAAAATGACTTATATACCAGAAGAGGGGCAGCGGAGGTGGGTCGAGGAGGGCACAACCCACCAGGGCGCGCCTGGGCTCCCTAACGCGCCCAGGTGGGTTGTACCCACTTGGCGGGGCCCCTCTGGTAGTTATTTGCTCCAGTAATTCTTATATATTCCATAAAGATTCCACATAAAGTTTCAGCTCATTGGAGTTGTGCAGAATAGGTAGCCTGACGTAGCTTTTTCAGGTCCAGAATTCCAGCTACCGGTATTCTCCCTCGTTTTGTGTACCTTGCATATTATGAGAGAAAAGTCATTAGAAATACTCCAAAAAGCATTATTATACATAAAAACAATAGAAATAACAGTAGGTAAACATGATGCAAAATGGATGTATCAACTCCCCCAAGCTTAGACCTCGCTTGTCCTCAAGCGAAAACTGAAATTGGAAAACATGCCCACATGCTTAGAGAGAGAGGTGTCGATAAAAACAAAATACGGACATAGAAGCATCATGTAAGTTATTATAACAGCAACAAGCTTTAACATAGAACTTTTGTCATAGAAATTTTATCATAGACTTCTCATGAATAAGTAACAATTCATCACAACATCGAAGTATAAAGGATAAACTCTATTGAAAACCAACAAACTATGTTCTCAGTCAACTTTGCAACTACAATTCATTATCTTTTCAGGAAGGGTCACGTATCGGAGCCTTTAGGCAAGTCCACATACTCAACTGATACGTCTCCGTCGTATCTATAATTTTTGATTGTTCCATGCCAATATTATACAACTTTTACATACTTTTGGCAACAATTTATATGATTTTCATGGACTAACATATTGATCCAATGCCTCGTGCCAGTTCCTTTTTGTTGCATGTTTTTTGTTTCGCAGAAAATCCATATCAAACGGTGTCCAAATGGGATAAAAACTTACAGAGATGTTTTTTAGAATTTATGTGAATTTTGGGAAGTGGAATCAACACGAGACGATGCCCGAGGGGGCCACAAGGCAGGGGGCGCGCCCTAGGGGATAGGGCGCGCCCTGGGCCCTTGTGGTCACGTCGTAAGGCAGTTGGTGCCCTTCTTCTGGTGCAAGAAAGCTAATATCCGGATAAAAATCATGTTAAACTTTCAGCCCAGTCGGAGTTACGGATCACCGGGAATTTAAGAAACGGTGAAAGGCCAGAATCGGGGAGCGTAGAAACAGAAGGAAACAAAGAGAGAGATCCAATATCGGAGGGGCTCCCGCCCCTCCGCCGCCATGGAGGCCATCTAGGGGGAAGGTCAAGGAAGAACAAGGAGGGGGGCTCTCTCCCCTCTGTCCCGGTGGCGCCGGAACATCGCCGGGGCCATCATCGTGAAGGCGATCTACACCAACAACTTCGCCGCCGTCATCACCAACTCTCTCCCCCTCTATGCAGTGGTGTAATTAAAGGAAATATGCCCTAGAGGCAATAATAAAGTTATTATTTATATTTCCTTATATCATGATAAATGTTTATTATTCATGCTAGAATTGTATTAACCGGAAACTTCATACGTGTGTGAATACATAGACAAAACAAAGTGTCCCTAGTATGCCTCTACTTGACTAGCTTGTTAATCAAAGATGGTTAGGTTTCCTGACCATGGACATGTGTTGTCATTTGATGAACGGGATCACATAATTAAGAGAATGATGTGATGGACAAGACCCATCCGTTAGCTTAGCATAATGATCGTTAAGTTTTATTGCTATTACTTTCTTCATGACTTATACATATTCCTTTGACTATGAGATTATGCAACTCCCGAATACCGGAGGAACACCTTGTGTGCTATCAAACGTCACAACGTAACTGGGTGATTAAAATGATGCTCTACAGGTGTCTCCGAAGGTGTTTGTTGGGTTGGCATAGATCGAGATTAGGATTTGTCACTCTGAGTATCGGAGAGGTATCTCTGGGCCCTCTCTGTAATGCAGATCACGATAAGCCCTGCAAGCAATGTGACTAATGAGTTAGTTGCGGGATGATGCATTACGGAACGAGTAAAGAGACTTACCGGTAACGACATTTAACTTGGTATGAAGATACCGATGATCGAATCTCGGGCAAGTAACATACCGATGACAAAGGGAATGACGTATGTTGTCATTACGGTTTGACCAATAAAGATCTTCATAGAATATGTAGGAACCAATATGGGCATCCAGGTTCCGTTGTTGGTTATTGATCGGAGATGTGTCTCGGTCATGTCTACATAGTTCTTGAACCCGTAGGGTCCGCACGCTTAATGTTCGATGACGATTTGTATTATGAGTTATGTATTTTGGTGACTGAAGATTGTTTAGGGTCCCAGATGAAATCATGGACATGACGAGGAGTCTCGAAATGGTCGAGAGGTAAAGATTGATATATTGGACGATGGTATTCGGACACCGGAATAGTTTCGTAGCGTTTCAGATATTTTCTGAGTACCGGGAGGTTACCGGAACCCTCCGGGAAAGTAATGGGCCATGATGGGACATAGGGGAGAGAGAGGAGAGCCCAAAAGGGGAGGCGTGTGCCCCCCCATGGGCTGTCCGAATTGGACAAGGGGAACGGGGTGCGGCGCCCCTTTCCTTCTCCCTCTCCGTCTCCTTCCCTTTCCCCCGCTGAAAGAAAGGAAAGGGGGGCCGACTAGGACTAGGGGTCCTAGTCGGTTTCCCCCACTTGGGCGCGCCCCTAGGGCCGGCCTCCTCCCCTCCTCCTTTATATACGGGGGCAGGGGGGCACCCCAAAGCACATCAGTTATTCTCTTAGCCGTGCGCAGTGCCCCCCTCCACAGTTTACTCCTCCGGTCATATTGTCGTAGTGCTTAGGCGAAGCCCTACGCGGATCACATCACCATCACCCTCACCATGCCGTCATGCTGACGAAACTCTCCCTCGACACTTTGCTGGATCAAGAGTTCGAGGGACGTCATTGAGCTGAACGTGTGCAGAACTCGAAGGTGTCGTACGTTCGATGCTTGATAGGTTGGATCGCGAAGACGTTCGACTACATCAACCGCGTTAAGCTAACGCTTCCGCTTTCGGTGTATGAGGGTACGTAGACACACTCTCCCCCTCTCATTGCTATGCATCTCCTAGATAGATCTTGCGTGATTATAGGAATTTTTTTGAAATTGCATGCTACGTTCCCCAACAGTGGCATCCGAGCCAGGTCTATGCGTAGATGATATGCACGAGCAGAACACAAAGAGTTGTGGGCGATCATAGTCATACTAATTACCACCAACATCTTATTTTGATTCGGCGGTATTGTTGGATTAAGCGGCCCGGACCAACCTTACATGACCACGTTCATGAGACCGGTTACACCGATAGACATGCAACTTGTTTTGCATAAAGGTGGCTGGCGGGTGTCTGTTTCTCCAACTTTAGTTGAATTGAATTTGACTACGGCGGGTCCTTGTTGAAGGTTAAAAAAACACACTTGGCCAAAAATCATTGTGGTTTTGATGCGTAGGTAAGAACGGTTCTTACTAGAAGCCCATAGCAGCCACATAAAACTTGCAACAACAAAGTAGAGGACGTCTAACTTGTTTTTGCAGGGCTTGCTGTGATGTGATATGGTCAAGACATGATGTGATATACGTTATTGTATGAGATGATCATGTTTTGTAAAAAGTTATCGGCAACTGGCAGGAGCCTTATGGTTGTAGCTTTATTGTATGAAATGCAATCGCCATGTAATTGCTTTACTTTATCACTATGCGTTAGCGATAGTTGTAGAAGCAATAGTTGACGAGACGACAACGACGCTACGATGGAGATCAAGGTGTCAAGCCGGTGACGATGGAGATCATGACGGTGCTTTGGAGATGGAGATCAAAGGCACAAGATGATGACGGCCATATCATGTCACATATTTTGATTGCATGTGATGTTTATCTTTTATGCATCCTATTTTGCTTAGTACGGCGGTAGCATTATAAGATGACCCCTCACTAAATTTCAAGGTATAAGTCCCTGAGTATGCACCGTTGCTATAGTTCGTCGTGCCGAGACACCACGTGATGATCGGGTGTGATAAGCTCTACGTTCACATACAACGGGTGCAAGACAGTTTTGCACGTGCAGAATACTCAGGTTAAACTTGACGAGTCTAGCATGTACAGACATGGCCTCGGAACACTAAGACCGAAAGGTCGAACGTGAATCATATAGTAGATATGATCAACATAGAGATGTTCACCATTGAAAACTACTCCATCTCACGTGATGACCGGACATGGTTTTGTTGATATGGATCACGTGATCATTTAGATGACTCGAGGGGTGTCTAACTTAAATTTATCACAAACTTAGTCCTGATAGTTTTTGCATATCTATGTTGTAGATCAATGGCCCGTGCTACCGTTCCCTTGAATTTTAATGCGTTCCTAGAGAAAGCTAAGTTGAAAGATGATGGTAGCAACTACACGGACTAGGCCTGTAACTTGAGGATTATCCTCATTGCTGCACAGAAGAATTACGTCCTTGATGCACCGCTAGGTGCAAGGCCTGCTGCAGGAGCAACTCTGGACGTTATGAACGTCTCACAAGCTAACTCTGATGACTACTCGATAGTTCAGTGTGCCATGCTTTACGGCTTAGAATTGGGACTTCAAAGACGTTTTGAACGTCATGGAGCATATGAGATGTTCCAAGAGTTGAAGTTAATATTTCAAGCAAATGCCCGAGTTGAGAGATATGAACTCTCCAACAAGTTCTATAGCTGCAAGATGGAGGAGAACAGTTCTGTTAGTGAACACATACTCAGAATGGCTAGGTACCATAACCACTTGACTTAGCTAGAAGTTAATCTTCTGGATGATAGTGTCATTCACAGAGTTCTTCAATCACTACCACCAAGCTATAAAGGCTTCATGATGAATTATAATATGCAAGGGATGAACAAGACGATTCCCGAGCTCTAAGCAATGCTCAAGGCTGCAGAGGTAGAAATCAAGAAGGAGCATCAAGTGTTGATGGTTAACAAGACCTCTAGTTTCAAGAAAAGGGGCAAAGGAAAGAAGGGGAACTTCAAAAAGAATAGCAAGCAAGTTCCTGCTCCTGGGAAGAAGCCCAAGTCTGGACCTAAGCCTGAAACTGAGTGCTTCTACTGCAAAGGAACTGGTCACTGGAAGCGGAACCGCCCCAAGTATTTGGCCGATAAGAAGGATGGCAAAGTGAAAGGTATATTTGATATACATGTTATTCATGTGTAGCTTACTAATACTCGTAGTAGCGCCTGGATATTTGATACTGGTTCTGTTGCTCATATTTGCAACTCGAAATAGGGGCTACGGATTAAACAAAGATTAGCTAAGGACGAGGTGACGATGCGCGTCGGAAATGGTTCCAAGGTCAATGTGATCGCCGTCGGCATGCTACCTCTACATCTACCTTCGGGATTAGTTTTAGACCTGAATAATTGTTATTTGGTGCCAGCGTTGAGCATGAACATTATATTTGGATCTTGTTTAATGCGAGACGATTATCCATTTATATAAGAGAATAATGGTTCTTCTATTTATATGAGTAATATCTTTTATGGTCATGCACCCTTGATGAGTGGTCTATTTTTGTTGAATCTCGATCGTGGTGATACACATATTCATAATATTGATGCCAAAAGATGCAAAATTAATAATGATAGTGCAACTTATTTGTGGCACTGCCGTTTAATTCATATTGGTGTAAAGCGCATGAAGAAACTCCATGCAGATGGACTTTTGGAATCACTTGATTATGAATCACTTGATTATGAATCACTTGATTATGAATCACTTGATGCTTGCGAACCATGCCTCATGGGCAAGATGACTAAGACTCCGTTCTCCGGAACAATGCAGCGAGCCACTGACTTACTGGAAAGAATACATACTGATGTATGCGGTCCGATGAGTGTTGAGGCTCGCAGGGGGTATCGTTATTTTCTGACCTTGATGTCTACTACACAACCTTCTTCTTGTAGACGTTGTTGGGCCTCCAAGTGCAGAGGTTTGTAGGACAGTAGCAAATTTCCCTCAAGTGGATGACCTAAGGTTTATCAATCTGTGGGAGGCGTAGGATGAAGATGGTCTCTCTCAAGCAACCCTGCAACCAAATAACAAAGAGTCTCTTGTGTCCCCAACACACCCAGTACAATGGTAAATTGTGTAGGTGCACTAGTTCGGCGAAGAGATGGTGATACAAGTGCAATATGGATGGTAGATAAAGGTTTTTGTAATCTGAAAATATAAAAAATGCAAGGTAACTAATGATAAAAGTGAGCGTAAATGGTATTGCAATGCTAGGAAACAAGGCCTAGGGTTCATACTTTCACTAGCTAGTGCAAGTTCTCTCAACAATAATAACATAATTGGATCATATAACTATCCCTCAACATGCAACAAAGAGTCACTCCAAAGTCACTAATAGCGGAGAACAAACGAAGAGATTATGGTAGGGTACGAAACCACCTCAAAGTTATTCTTTCCGATCAATCCATTGGGCTATTCCTATAAGTGTCACAAACAGCCCTAGAGTTCGTAGTAAAATAACACCTTAAGACACACATCAACCAAAACCCAAATGTCACCTAGATACTCCAATGTCACCTCAAGTATCTGTGGGTATGATTATACGATATGCATCACACAATCTCAGATTCATCTATTCAACCAACACATAGAACCTCAAAGAGTGCCCCAAAGTTTCTACTGGAGAGTCAAGACGAAAAAGTGTGCCAACCCCTATGCATAGGTTCATGGGCGGAACCTGCAAGTTGATCACCAAAACATACATCGAGTGAATCAATAGAATAACCCATTGTCACCACGGTTATCCCACGCAAGACATACATCAAGTGTTCTCAAATCATTAAAGACTCAATCCGATAAGATAACTTCAAAGGGAAAACTCAATCCATTACAAGAGAGTAGAGGGGGAGAAACATCATAAGATCCAACTATAATAGCAAAGCTCGCGATACATCAAGATCGTGCCAAATCAAGAACACGAGAGAGAGAGAGATCAAACACATAGCTACTGGTACATACCCTCAGCCTCGAGGGTGAACTACTCCCTCCTCGTCATGGAGATCGCCGAAATGATGAAGATGGCCACCGATGGGGGACCCCCCCTCCGGCAGGGTGCCGGAACAGGGTCCCGATTGGTTTTTGGTGGCTACAGAGGCTTGCGGCGGGGAACTCCCGATCTATTCTGCTCCCTGGAGGTTTCAGTATTTATAGGAATTTTTGGCATAGATCTCACGTTAGGGGGGTCTCCGGGTTGTCCATGAGGCAGGGGCCCATGCCCAGGGGGGTGAGCGTGCCCCCCACCCGCGTGGGCAGCCCGGGACTCTCCTGGCCCAACTCTTTTACTCCCGGGGCTTCTTTTGGTCTAGAAAAAATCATCAAAAATTGGCACGTCAATTGGACTCCGTTTGGTTTTCTGTTTCTGCAAAACTTAAAAACAAGGAAAAAACATAAACTGGCACTGGGCTCTAGGTTAATAGGTTAGTCCCAAAAATCATATAAAATAGCATATAAATGCATATAAAACATCCTAGATGGATAATATAATAGCATGAATACTTCATAAATTATAGATACGTTGGAGACGTATCGGCATCCCCAAGCTTAATTCCTGCTTGTCCTCGAGTAGGTAAATGATAAAAGAAATAATTTATGAAGTGTGAATGCTAGCAAGTGCATAAGTTTGATGAATGATAGTTCCAATCACTTTTTCTAGCATCATTATATATCATAACAGTAGCTCATATCTTAAAGCTTCGCATGATCAAGTAACAAACTTTTCACATGTTAAAGTATAGATCATAAACTTTCTTGAAAACTAACAAACCGTGTTATTAGACATCAAACAATTACAATTCATCTTATTTTCAGGAAGAGTCTATGTCAGAGCTTTGATTTAGCAAATCCCACATACTCAACTATCATATAGTCTTCCATGATTGCTACCACTCAAAGCATATTTTTAGAACAAATAGTATTCATCGAACACAGAGAAAGATAGGGGCTTAATGTTTCGCCTCCCAACCTTTTACCTCAAGGGTAATGTCAACAATAATAATTCATGCTCAAATATATTTGAATGGCCATATATGCTTAGATCTTTCCATCACATGATGCTTGCCAACTAAAGAGTAGGTTGGAATGAGAAGGAATACTACTGACTCTTGCATAAAAGTAAAAGATAGACCCTTCGCAGAGGGAAGCAGGGATTTGCAGAGGTGCCAGAGCTCGAAGCTAAAACAGAGATGAAAATAATTTTGAGAGGTATGCTTTCATTGTCAACATAACGACCAAGAGTTCCCAATATCTTCCATACTAGATACATTATAGGCGGTTCCCAAACATAAAGGTAAAGATTTTACTCCCCCTCCACCAACAATCACACTCCACGGCTTGTCCGAAACAACGGGTGCCGTCCAACTTTCAACAATCTTGGGAGAGTTTGTTTAAATTATTTGCAAATTTGTTTTTGATCATAGGACTGGGCATCCCAGTTACCAGCCATTTTCTCGTGAATGATGAGCAGAGTCCACTCATCGTGAGAATAACCCACCTAGCATGGAATATACTGACAGCCCCTAATCACTACATGAGCGATTCGGGCATACAAAACATATTATTATTTGAAGGTTTAGAGTTTGGCACATGCAAATTTACTTGGAACGGCAGGTAAATACCGCATATAGGTAGATATGATGGACACTCATGGAAGAAACTTCGTTCAAGGAATTTGGATGCACAAGCAGTATTCCCGCTTAGTACAGATATTTTGGCTAGCAAAGGATTCTAAATAGCAAGCACCACATGTTAGAGGATCCATAACAATATAACTTCTATACAAATATACCCAAGCATAACTCATTATGTTGTCTTCCTTGTCCAACTTCAACTAATTTGCTCAGGTTTGAAAATAATTAATGGGGCTCACAATCATAGAAGATGTCCAAGATAGTATATTTATATGTGAAATCTCTCTTCCTTGAATATTCTTTCATGAATTGTTCAAGTGACCAATACAATGTTTGCTAACCTTCAATAAATTTACCACCTCTACTTCTTATATGTGAAGGCATTACTCCCCATGGGAAAGGCATATGGAACATATATAATTTCAGATTTATGACATTCAAATCATTCAACCATTTACTCATAGGATATAAGTGAAGCACATGAGTAAATGACAAACTACTCCAAAAAGATATAAGTGAAGATCAATGAGTAGTTAAATAATTTTGTAGCTATGTGAAGACTCTCTCTCATTTAAGAATTTCAGATCTTGGGATATTATTCAGACAGCAAGCAAAGCTAAAGAAAATAAAATGACGCTCCAAGAAAAACACATATCATGTGGTGAATAAAAATATAGCTCCAAGTAAAGTTACCGATGAATGAAGACGAAAGAGGGGATGCCTTCCGGGGCATCCCCAAGCTTAGGTGCTTGGTTGTCCTTGAATATTACCTTGGGTTGCCTTGGGCATCCCCAAGCTTAGGCTCTTGCCACTCCTTATTCCATAGTCCATCGAATCTTTACTCAAACTTGAAAACTTCACAACACAAAACTTAACAGAAAATCTCGTGAGCTCCTTTATCGAAAGAAAACAAAACACCACTTAGGTACTGTTGTGAACTCATTCTAAATTCATATTGATGTAATATCTACTGTATTCCAACTTATCTATGGTTTATAAACTATTTTACTAGCCATATATTCATCAAAATAAGCAAACAACACACGAAAAACAGAATCTGTCAAAAACAGAACAATCTGTAGTAATCTGTAACTAACGCAAACTTCTGGAACTCAAACAATTCTACCAAAATAGGACGGCCTAGATAATTTGATTATTGATCTGCTGCAATTGGAATCAGTATATTATCAAGTTCTGGTGATTTTAAACAATTGTTTTCGTGAACAGAACGTTTCTGGAATTTTCAGCAAGATCAAATAACTATCATCCAAGAAGATCCTATAGGTCTTACTTGGCACAAACACTAATTAAAACATAAAAACACATCTAACCAGAGGCTAGATCAAAAATTTACTACTAAACAAAACCAAAAAGAAAGAACAAAAATAAGATTGGGTTGTCTCCCAACAAGCGCTAACGTTTAACGCCCCTAGCTAGGCATGATGATTTCAATGATGCTCACATAAAAAATAAGAATTGAAAAGCAAAGAAAGCATCATGAAGAATATGACTAGCACATTTAAGTCTAACCCACTTCCTATGCATAGGGATTTTGTGAGCAAACAACTTATGGGAACAATAATCAACAAGCATAGGAAGGCCAAACAAGCATAACTTCAAAACTTTAAGCACATAGAGAGGAAACTTGATATTATTGCAATTCCTACAAGCATATATTCCTCCCTCATAATAATTTTCAGTAGCATCAGGAATGAATTCAACAATATAACCAGCACCTAAAACATTGTTTTCATGATCTACAAGCATAGAAATTTTCCTACTCTCCATGTAAGCAAATTTATTCTCATTAATAGTAGTGGGAGCAAACTCAACAAAATAACTATCATGTGAGTGAAAATTAAGATAAAGATGATAAGTTTCATGGTTATCATTATTCTTTATAGCATACGTGTCATCACAATAATCATCATAGATAGGAGGCATGCTTGCATTATAATAAATTTGCTCATCAAAACTTGGGGGACTAAACATATCATCTTCACCAAACATAGCATCCCCAAGATTGTGGCTTTGCATATCATTAGCATCATGGGTATTCAAGGAATTCATACTAACAACATTGCAATCATGCTCATAATTCACATATTTTATGCCAAGCATTCTATGTAATTCTTCTTCTAGTACTTGAGCAGAATTTTCCTTCCCATCATTTTCACGAAAGATATTAAAAAGATGAAGCATATGAGGCAACCTTAATTCCATTTTTTTGTAGTTTTCTTTTTAGACTAAACTAGTGATAAAACAAGAAACAAAAAGATTCGATTGCAAGATCTAAAGATATACCTTCAAGCACTCACCTCCCCGGCAACGACGCCAGAAAAGAGCTTAGTTGACGGGGTGTGAGTGCCGCTTACCTAGCCTCCCCGGCAACGGCGCCAGAAAAGAGCTTGATGTCTACTACACAAGCTTCTTCTTGTAGACGTTGTTGGGCCTCCAAGTGTAGAGGTTTGTAGGACAGTAGCAAATTTCCCTGAAGTGGATGACCTAAGGTTTATCAATCCGTGGGAGGCGTAGGATGAAGATGGTCTCTCTCAAGCAACCCTGCAACCAAATAACAAAGAGTCTCTTGTGTCCCCAACACACCCAATACAATGGTAAATTGTATAGGTGCACTAGTTCGGCAAAGAGATGGTGATACAAGTGCAATATGGATGGTAGATAAAGGTTTTTGTAATCTAAAAATATAAAAACAGCAAGGTAACTAATGATAAAAGTGAGTGTAAATGGTATTGCAATGCTAGGAAACAAGGCCTAGGGTTTATACTTTCACTAGTGCAAGTTCTATAAAAAATAATAACATAATTGGATCATACCACTATCCTCAACATGCAACAAAGAGTCACTCCAAAGTCACTAATAGCGGAGAACAAACGAAGATATTATGGTAGGATACGAAACCACCTCAAAGTTATCCTTTCCGATCAATCCATTGGGCTATTCCTATAAGTTTCACAAACAACCCTAGAGTTCGTAGTAAAATAAGACCTTGAGACACACATCAACCAAAACCAAATGTCACCTAGATGCTCCAATGTCACCTCAAGTATCCGTGGGTATGATTATACGATATGCATCACACAATCTCAGATTCATCTATTCAACCAACACATAGAACCTCAAAGAGTGCCCCAAAGTTTCTACCGGAGAGTCAAGACGAAAACGTATGCCAACCCCTATGCATAGGTTCATGGGCGGAACCCGCAAGTTGATCACCAAAACATACATCAAGTGAATCAATAGAATAACCCATTGTCACCACGGTTATCCCACGCAAGACATACATCAAGTGTTCTCAAATCATTAAAGACTCAATCCGATAAGATATCTTCAAAGGGAAAACTCAATCCATTATAAGACAATAGAGGGGGAGAAACATCATAAGATCCAACTATAATAGCAAAGCTCGCGATACATCAAGATCATGCCAAATCAAGAACACGAGAGAGAGAGATCAAACACATAGCTACTGGTACATACCCTCAGCCCCGAGGGTGAAATACCCCCTCCTCGTCATGGAGATTGCCGAAATGATGAAGATGGCCACCGGTGAGGGATCCTCCCTCCGGCAGGGTGCCGGAACAGGGTCCTGATTGGTTTTTGGTGGCTACTGAGGCTTGCGGCGACGGAACTCCCGATCTATTCTGCTCCCTGGAGGTTTTAGTATTTATAGGATTTTTTGGCATAGGTCTCACGTCAGGGGGGGTCTCCGGGTTGTCCATGAGGCAGGGGCCCACGCCCAGGGGGGTGGGCGCGCCCCCACCCTCGTGGGCAGCCCGGGACTCTCCTGGCCTAACGCTTTTACTCCGGGGGCTTCTTTTGCTCCAGAAAAAATCATCAAAAATTGGCACGTCAATTGGACTCCGTTTGGTTTTCCTTTTCTGTAAAACTTAAAAACAACGAAAAAACAGAAACTGACACTGGGCTCTAGGTTAATAGGTTAGTTCCAAAAATCATATAAAATAGCATATAAATGCATATAAAACATCCTAGAAGGATAATATAATAGCATGAATACTTCATAAATTATAGATACGTTGGAGACGTATCAGACCTTCACAGATGATTTGAGCAGATATGGGTATATCTACTTGATGAAACATAAGTCTGAAACATTTGAAAAGTTCAAAGAATTTCACAGTGAAGTGGAAAATCATCGTAACAAGAAAATAAAGTTTCTATGGTCTGATCGCAGAGGCGAATATTTGAGTTATGAGTTTGGTCTTCATTTAAAACAATGTGGAATAGTTTCGCAACTCACACCACCTATAACACCACAGCATAATGGTGTGTCCGAACGTCGTAACCGTAATTTATTAGATATGGTGCGTGATACGTCTCCAACATATCTATAATTTTTTTATTGCTCCATGCTGTTATATTATCAATCTTGGATGTTTTATAATCATTTTATACTCATTTTATATCATTTTTTGGTACTAACCTATTGACATAGTCCCAAGTGCCAGTTGCTGTTTTCTGCATGTTTTTTACATCGCAGGAAATCAATACCAAATGGAGTCCAAATGCAACAAAACTTTACGGAGATTTTTATGGACCAGAAGACATCAAATGGGCCAAGCCAGCGCCTGGGGGTGTGTGACGCCCTCGATTTGACCGTACACTAATCATACATGCAAACGTGTACGATCAAGATCAGGGACTCACGGGAAGATATCACAACACAACTCTAAAAATAAAATAAGTCATATAAGCATCATATTACAAGCCAGGGGCCTCGAGGGCTCAAATACAAGAGCTCGATCATAGACCAGTCAGCGGAAGCAACAATATCTGAGTACAGACATAAGTTAAACAAGTTGCCATAAGATGGCTAGCACAAACTGAGATACAGATCGAAAGAGGCGCAGGCCTCCTGCCTGGGATCCTCCTAAACTACTCCTGGTCATCGGCGGCGGCCTGCACATAGTAGTAGGCACCCAAAGTGTAGTAGGAGTCGTCGAAGGTGGCATCTCACTCCTGGGCTCCAGCATCTAGTTGCGACAACCGAGAAGAATGGAAAGGGGTAAAAGAGGGAGAAAAGCAACCGTGAGTACTCATCCAAAGTACTCGCAAGCAAGGATCTACACTACATATGCATGGGTATGAGTGTAAAGGGGCAATATCGGTGGACTGAACTGCAGAATGCCAGAATAAGAGGGGGATAGCTAGTCCTGTCGAAGACTACGCTTCTAGCAGCCTCCATCTTGAAGCAGTAGAAGAGAGTAGATGGTAAGTTAACTAAGTATCATCGCATAGCATAATCCTACCCGGCGTTTCTCTCCTCGTCGCCCTGTGAGAGAGCGATCACCTGGTTGTATCTGGCACTTGAAAGGGTGTGTTTTATTAAGTATCCGGTTCTAGTAGGTTGAGGTACAACTCCAGGTCTTTCTTTTACAGAGGGACACAGCTATTTGAATAGATAATCTTCCCTGCAGGGGTGCACCACATAACCCAACATGCTCGATCCTCTGGATGGACACACTTTCCTGGGTCATACCCGGCCTCGGAAGATCAACACATTGCAGCCCTGCCTAGGCACAACAGAGAGGTCAGCATGCCAGTCTAAATCCTATGCGCGCAGGGGTCTGGGCCCATCGCCCATTGCACACCTGCACGTTGCGAACGCGGCCGGAAGTAGACCTAGCCCCCTTAATACAAGCACAGGCTTATGGTCCAATCCGGCGTGCGCCGCTCAGTCGCTGACGTCAAGAAGGCTTCGGCTGATACCACGATGACGAGTGCCCATAACTGTTCCCGCGTAGTTGGTTAGTGCGTATAGGCCAGTGGCCAGACTCAGATCAAATACAAAGATCTTGTTAAGCATGTTAATTGAAGTACCCGCGGACGCTGACCAAGGCCAGGTCCACCTCTCACCTAGGTGGTCTCAACCTGCCCTGTCGCGCCACCACAAAGATCCACACAGAGGGCCGTCGGGAAAGTATGTCCTACAGCCCCCAATCCGTGAATCAACCGCGGATACTCAACGAGCCGACCCAACTTTAGTCACCACATGTATCATGTATTATGTATATAAGTATATACCCATGATCACCTCCCGAGTGATCACGGCCCGGTAGTATAGCATGGCAGACGGACAAGAATGTAGGGCCACTGATGAAATACTAGCATCCTATACTAAGCATTTATGATTGCAGGTAAAGGTAACAATAGCAGTAGCAAAGACAGGCTATGCAGAAGAATAGGATTAACCGAAAGCAATAACATGCTACACTACTCTAATGCAAGCAGTAGAGAGAAGGAATAGGCGATATCTGGTGATCAAGGGGTGGCCTTGCCTGGTTGCTCTGGCAAGAAGGAGGGGTCGTCAACACCCTAGTCGTACTGGGTAGTAGCGGCGTCGGTCTCGGTGTCTAACGCGAGAAGAGGGGGAAGAAACAATAAATATAATGCAAACAAAAGCATGACTATGCATGACATGACAATGAGCGGTGCTAGGTGTGCCCTAACGCGGCAGTAGGTGATACCAACGAAGGTGGGAAACATCCGGGAAAGTATTCCCAGTGTTTGACGTTTTCGGACAGATGAACCGGAGGTGAAATGTTGTAGGTTCGCTATGCTAGGGACGTGTGGCTGACAAACGGGCCTCGTATTTGGATTTTTCTCGTCGTTTTGAGCAACTTTCATGTACAAAGTATTTTCATCCGAGCTACAGTTTATTTTCTATGATTTTCTAAAGATTTTAAACAATTCTGGAATTCATTTATTTATTTTAAATCAACATTATCCAAAACAGTGTCTGGTGACGTCAGCATGACGTAGAGGCAACGTCAGCGGTCAATAGTCCGCTGACAGAGTCAAACCTGATCGGTGGGTCCAGTGGGACCCACCTGTCATAGACTAAGACTAACTAATCAGGTTTAATTAGTTTAGTTAATTGATTAGGTTAATTAAACACAATTAATTAAGTTAATTAATATTTGTATTTATTATTTTAACTCTTTTTTATATCTTTTTTTAACGTTCTAGGGGGTGGGGCCCCTTTGTCATAGGCCACTGGGGGCCTAGCGGGTTAGGGCGTGCGGGCGTAGTGGCGCTGGCGCCCAGCCCGAACGGGCGCCGATGCGGGAGCGAGCACCGGCAGCGGGCACCGGGCGGCGGAGGAGCAGCGGGGCGCTGCGGTGGTGGAGCAGCGCGGGGCCGGTGGCAGAGGAGGAGGGGAGTGGCAGGGTCTGCGGGCGCGCTGGAGCAGACGAGCAGCGAAGCGGCAAGTAGGGGGGCAGGCGGCGCGCGGCAACGGCACGGTGGATCGGGGCGAAGGGCGCGGGCAGGTGCGGTCTAGCGCGGTGGCGCGGCGACGGACCAACAGAGGCGAGGCGCGGAGTGTGACGACGGCATGGTACGCGTGGCTGCGGGTGCGACCTTCGGCGCAGCAGGGCGCCGAGCGTGGCGGCTAGGCACGAGTAGAGGGGCCCGCGGGGGTGCCGGCGAGGCAAGGGCAGGAGGGAGACGGCGTGCCGAGCGAGGCCGTGGTGGACGGGGTAGCGCACGAGGGAGGCGGCCAGGGTCGGGTGGGCGCGGAGTCGGGCGCGCGGGCGTGTCACGTGCGCGGCGAACCGCGCTGGGCAAAGAGGAAAAAGGGGGAAGGACGGCGGCTCACTGGGCCCTGCAGATGTGCGTATGCAGGCTCGGGGAGGAGGACGAGGACGGGCGAGGTTGAGGCGGCGGTGCTCCGGGGAGGTGGTCTGGCGAGGAGGAGGATGGGGACGACGTGCGTCGACGGAGTCGTGGCGGCGCAGGGCTCCGGCGATGTGGTCCTCCAGGCTGCGCCGGGGGCGATGGGCGACGGCATCGAGTCGCGGGGGACGGGTGGCGTGATCGGCGACGGGATCGTGCCCCCGATCTCGATCCATATCGGGGAAGGAAGATAGCGAGTGGGGGGGAAGTGGGTGTCGGTGCGTTAGGGCTTCGGGTAGTGGGGTTATGGGGGAGTGGGGGTGGGCCGGCCGGTTGGTCGGCAGGCCGCCTGGTGCAGCTGGGTCGGCCAGCTGGGCCGTCTGGCCTAGTTGGCCTGGGGGCCTTTTCTTTCTTTTTTTCTTTTGTTTCATTTTCTGTTTTGCCCTTTTCTTTTTATTTATATTACCCTTTCTGTTTTAGTTTTGTTTCCTATTAATTTTAGTTTTAGTAAAATATACACATAGCATCTAAATTAGTATTTCAACTTAGTCCATAGTCACAAAAAGTCTAGTCCTCAAATAAATTAGATTGACATTTTATTAATTACAAAAGGTATTTAAATAATTGTTTTTAATGTTGTTTTATTCATCTTATAGTATTTAAGCATTTTATAAAGGTGTGGTTTCTCCACCATAATTACCTATGCAATATTTGGCTCACTCCGAACATTTTAGTTTTAATATCAGAAAACTTTTATTGTTTTCTTGGTTTTGAATTTGAATTTGAATTGGTTTCGAACTAACGCGAGATTATCAACAGTAACCGAGGTTATGTGGTATCATTAGCGGAGGTTCACTGTAGCTTAATTATCCGGGCATCACAGGGTGCTCCGAGGGGAGCACAGCCCACCAGGGCGCGCTAGGAGGCCCAGGCGCGCCCTGGTGGGTTGTGCCCACCCCGGGTGCCCCCGGACCGCCTCTTTACTCTATAAATACCCCAATATTCCAGAAACCCTAGGGGAGTCGACGAAAATCAATTCCAGCCGCCATAGAGTCTAGAACCACCAGATCAATCTAGACACCATAACAGAGGGGTTCACCACATCCATTGGTGCCTCTCCAATGATGCGTGAGTAGTTCTTTGTAGACCTTCGGGTCCGTAGTTAGTAGCTAGATGGCTTCCTCTCTCTCGTTTGATTCTCAATACAATGGTCTCTTGGAGATCCATATGATATAACTCTTTTTGCGGTGTGTTTGTTGGGATCGGATGAACTTTGAGTTTATGATCAGATCTATCTTTTTATATCCATGAAAGTTATTTGAGTTTCTTTGATCTCTTATATGCATAATTGCTTATAGCCTCGTATTTCTTCTCTGATATTTGGGTTTTGTTTGGCCAACTTGATCTATTTATCTTGCAATGAAAAGAGGTGCTTTGTAGTGGGTTCGATCTTACGGTGCTTGATCCCAGTGATAGAAGGGGAACCGACATGTATGTATCATTGCTACTAAGGATAAAACGATGGGGTCTATCTCTACATAGATAGATCTTGTCTACATCATGTCATCATTCTTATTGCATTACTCCATTTCTCCCTAAACTTAATACACTAGATGCATGCTGGATAGCGGTCGATGTGTGGAGTAATAGTAGTAGATGCAGGCAGGAGTCGGTCTACTAATATTGGACGTGATGCATCTGTAATGATCATTGCTTGGATATCGTCATGATTATTTGAAGTTCTATCAATTGCCCAACAATAATTTGTTTACCCATCATTTGCTATTTTTCTCGGGAGAAGCCACTAGTGAAACCTACGGGCCCTGGGTCTCTTTCTCATATTATTTGCCTTTGCGATCTACTTTTCCTTTTCTTTTATTTTCAGATCTATTAAACCAAAAATACAAAAATACCTTATGCATTTTATTCTTATTTATTTTATTTGGCGTTCGATCTATCAATCTACTACAATTTTATTCACGTCTATTTGCCTATATCGGGGTGCCGCTACCCGAAAGGGATTGACAACCCCTTTTACACGTCAGGTTGCGAGTATTTATTATTTGTGTGCAGGTGCTGGTTACGTTCACTACAAAAAAAGACACATCCATGACATTTTGGGCCGAACGAATTTTTTTCCTGTCATACATATGACACTTCTATGACGATAATTGTGACAAAACCCGGTATCATCATAGATGTGGTGGGCTCCTACTTCTATGACAAAAAATCATGACAGAAAATGGGCTTTTCGTCCTGGGCGGGCCGGAGACACAGCTGCATGACACTCTTTGGGCCGTCCATGACGGAAAAAACCGTGGTAGAAGCGAGGGGGAGGAAAATTTTGGGGAGTTCCCGGTTATAGTGGGAGGTCGGGGGCCGAGCGATGCGCCTTTCTCTCGTACATGTACGCGCGTGTGTGCGAGGCGTTGGGCTCTAACTGAACCCAAGCGATTGCACTGCAGGCTACGCGTTACTGAACCCGAGCGATTGATCGATGGCTGTTAACTGAACCCGATCGAGCGATTCCTTCGCTACTGCTGCTAACTGAAGCCGATCGATTGGATGAACAGTGAGCGTTGCGGGGGGAGGGGGTTTGGATGAACAGTGAGCGGTGGCGTTGCCTCTGGATGAACAGGACCCCGTGGTGTGGAGGGCTGGATGAACATTAGACGGTGGAGTGGTGCCCGTGGAGGGGTGGTTGAACAGGACCCCGTGGTGTGGAGGGCTGGATGAACAGTAGACGGTGGAGGGGTGCCC